>NC_136425.1:70867500-71287500 GCF_052625555.1 Lactuca saligna
TAGGTCGCGCACCCCAGATATGTCTAACAGTATGTTTATGTTATGATATATGTGATAGTAGTAGTAGGGGTGAAATATTCCCCTAGATTCGGTTGTTAGGACCGAAGGGTAGGTCAACACCCCTGAACGGCTTGACATGGGTAGGTCAGCTCCCCCAGAAGGGGTTGACCCGGGTAGGTCGGCACCCCAGAATGGTCGTATCGGGTAGGTCGACACCCCGGAATGGTTATAGCGGGTAGGTTGGTACCTCATAATTGCCCAGCAGTATGTATGCTATGTGATTGTATGGTATGTGGTATGTTGGGGGAACTCACTAAGCTTTGTGCTTACGGTTTATAGTTTTGGTTTCTGATACCTCTTCAGCAAAGGGGAAGGAATTGGCGCGGTAGTTGCACATCATACACACTCTTGTTACCTTCCGCATTATGAGATATTCTGGGACGGTACTCTAACATGTTATTATATTCAGTATTTGGGTTTTCAGACATGATACGTGGTTTATGAGATGATATGATTTCACGTTGTTACTTACAAATGTTTTCAAAATCCATTAATTGAAATGAAATTTTTAGACGTGAAATTTAGGATGTTACACAAAGGCCCAACAATCAAACTTCAATTCCCAGTAAGGATATCTAGATAACTACATGACAAGGTGTCGAATTTATACCTCAAAGATGTTACCCTTGAAGAAGAGTTTCTGGATGTAAAACCCCTCCTTCAAACTAGATGCTTCCCACCTCCAAGCTCCTTTCAAGAATCAACAAAAACCACTCTTATAAGCTCACCACACTCAAGTTGCAAGATGAAATATGAATCTAGGGTTTCTCTGGACAAGGGAGGCTAGTAGGGCGGCCATCCACAAGAGTTAAGTCATTTATAAAGGGTGCAACCCACAAAATTTAGGGTTTTCTCCCCCGGCTCCCAGGTCCATTAAGAGCCTCTTCGGTACTGTCATTGCACCTTAACTAACTTCACTTCTTTGTTCAGTAGGGTTTTTTCCTGTTTGTAACCCCCGTGTTTCTAGACTGAGAATTAGTGAGATGATTTATTAGATAGGGTCAAGAAATGTAACTTATTGTTAAGTAATAAAGATGAATTACTTGAATACTATGTGAATTGTGTTATTTACGTGCATTATACTTATTTATGAGATATAATAAATTAATAATGAAAATAAGCGTCAAAAATAAAATAATAGATAAACCCAATATCTATGAATAAAGGTTTATTGATCGTGACAAGGATTATGGAGATATAAAGAACACCAAAATACGAATTATAACGAAAAAGTTATGACCTGTCGAAGTTTTACGGCTAAACCGGCACGACACCGCGTAATCTAAAAAATGAATTTTTGATAAAGTAGTTTTTAGTCATATAAATCTAATTGAAAGTCATAGTAGATGTTAAACCAAGAACATGCATGAAAAGAACGTCCAAATCTGACTTCGTATGAGGAAGTTATAATTTTTCTAAGATTTAGCGTAGCAGTGCACATCCCGGAGTTCGAATTTTAGATTGATCGATTTTTGGCCAATGCAACCTAAATGAGAACTAAAGATCTCATTAATAAGATTTCAACGATAGAAAGACATACGAAAACGGAATCCGCATGTAGAAGTTACGAATTTTACATGGTCATTTAACAATGTAATCTTCTCATACAGTTAAATTTAAAATTGGTCGAGAATTAGCTGATGGGGTCAAAATACGAGTTATAGATCTTGTAAATACCTACATGTGTATATAAAGAACATTGAAAACAGAGTTCGTATGCGAAAGTTACGGGGTTTAGAAGTCGGTAGGGTGTTGCTGCAAAAGGGGTGACGTGGCACAATATAGGTTGCTACTTGTCCTCCACCAGAATGGTGACACTTGGCACCTACTCAACGACTTGGAGGCCCAAAACTCATCGACTTGATCCAAAATTTAGATATCAATAGATGTGCCAGGGTTGCTTCATTCTTCACACCATAAACCCTTTCTTTCTTTCTCTCTCTCTCTCTCTCTCTCTCTCTCTCTCTCTCTCTCTAAACCTCCCAAACACTCCCAAACCTAGGAGACTTCCCTAGCACTAGATGAAATCCCCGGAGCACCTGAAGGCTCCAATAAAAAGATTTTTTCGGTTCGAAAATATGCCCCCGTAGAGCCCGGTTTTCAAGCAAAGCTCACGGTTTCGTCGAAGTGAAGTGTTGTCCAAGTTGGAATCACCACCTTATAAAGTGAGTCCATAGTTACTTTCATCTTACACATAGATATGAAGTATTTACATAAATTATGTGATATGCATGCATATTATCTGTATATCTTGAGATTTATGTTGGACAAAAGATTTAAATTCTTTTTTTAGATCTAAACCTTTTTTCTAGATCTAAACTTTTTTTTAGATATGAACTATATATGTATTTTATATCTTGAGATCTATGTTGGATGAAACATTTGAACTTTTTTTCAGATCTGAACTATATATGTATTTTATATCATGAGATCTATGCTAGATGAAAGATTTGAACTTTTTTTTTTTCAGATCTGAACTGTATATGTATTTTGTATCTTGAGATCTATGTTGGATGAAAGATTTAAACCTTTTTTTTCAGATCTAAACTGTACATATGTATTTTATACTAAAAATATGTTGGGTAAAACATGGGTAGATGAAATAGTTGATGAGTGATGAAATAAAATGATGAGAGGCCTCGATGCTGATGATGATCCAGTCATCTAACGGAGAATGGATGACGACGACGGACTTTTCTAGACATTCCACTGGAGCGCTAGCAGAGTCACAACCTATAGGTGTTTATTTGAACTACGTGTTCACCAGATGTACTCCATCCCCCCTTGGTTACCTTATTTGACATGTATTGCTGAGGAATCCCCTAAGAAATGTTGTTCATCTCGATGAAAAATCCTTAGGCTTGATCCCTTATATTAGATGTTTTAGGGACGTAAATTGAGGATAACGGGAATTGGTAACGGGGTTGAATGATTTGATAAAAATAATTAAATTTATTTATTATGGGTTGAAAACCCTATGTGCTCACCAGGCTCCCCAGCCTGACCTACTTAGTTTTTGAATTGCAGGTAGTGACACGAGAGTATAGATGTGAAGATCTAATGAGAGATTATGGATTATAGGCTAGTAGAAATAAATGGAATATTTGTGAGGCTTATGTTGTTTTTCTTTTATGCTTTTGATCTGTATTGACAATGACATCCCGAGATTTGTAATTTAATGAAAGTACATTTCTTCGGAAATGCTTTGATAAATTCTTTATCATATTTTTGGGAACAAATTCCGCAACGTATTTATTTAAAAATATACTCTGATTTTCGAATAAAGCATAAATAGATCGGTCTTTTGTGGATGTGAAATTTGGGGATGTCACATTGTCCTAAACCGCAATAGGTTTCTCCACATAATTCAAGTTCTCAACATCTTGGATATCATCCAAGGAAGTGACTACGGCCTCATCAACAACGCACTTCCGAAGCTGTGACATGTGAAAGGTGTTGTGGTTCTAGCTAAGCTCATCCGATAGATCCAATCGATAAGTCGTATTGCCAACCCGGGTTGAACTCCTAAACGGGCCAATAAACCGGGGCCCCAACTTGCCCCTCTTCCGAAACCTTATGACACCCTTCCACGGTGACACTTTCAGCAAAACGAAATCTCCCACCTGAAACTCGAGATTTGAGTGACGCCGATCAGCATAACTTTTCTAATGGCTCTGCGCAACTCGCAGCCTCTTGCGCACCTACTGAATCAACTCGGTGATCTTAAGCACCACCTCAATTCTTCCCATGACTCGATGCCAACTTCACTTCAAAAAACTGGATTCGTACTCCTCCAACCATACAACATCTTAAATGGGGGCCGGTCAATACTGGCTTGATAACTGTTGTTGTATGAGAACTCTGCTAGTGGAAGGTAAGTATCCCATCTCCTTCCGAAATCCAATATGCAAGCCCGAAGCATATCCTCAAGCGTCTAAGTCGTCCGCTTGCTCTGACCATCATTCTGAGGGTGGTAAGAGGTGCTGAAATGTAACTGAGTGCGCAATTCTTCATGGAACTTCCTCCAGAACTTGGAGGTGAATCGAACATCGCGGTCCGAGACCACAGATACTAGCACCCCACGCCTAACCAGCACCTCCAGCACATAAATATATGCTAATTTTTCGATGCAGATGCTCTCAGAAATTGGAATAAAATGTGCACTCTTGGTCAACCTGTCCACGATAACCCAAATGGAGTCCATGCCTTACTCCGTCCTAGGCAACTTCATGATAAGATCCATAGTAATCTCTTCCCATTTCCACACGGGGATAGACAGGGTTTGGACTTTTCCGTTAATGCTTGGCTTTGACCTTCCTACACGTCAAACACTACTTAACGAACCATGTAACCTCCTGCTTCATGCAGGGCCACCAATAGCTCAACCTCAAGTCTCGATACATCTTTATGGACCCTGGATGGATAGAAAACTTGGATTTGTGCGCCTCCTCCTAGATCTTTTGTCTCATACCCCCGAATGCCAGTAACCAAACTTAGCTACACTCAGTTAATAAACCACGACTATCTCGAACAAAAAGTGGAATCTGACCTCGAATCCGCTCAACCTTCGAGTTCACTCTTTTCAAACCCTCCACTTGGGAGTCCTTAATAATATCCAACAAAGGGGAAATCACCTTCATCCTCAGACAAGCATCTCTAATCGAAGCACTTGCTGCCTTACGGCTCAAGGCATCGGCCACCACATTTTCCTTCCCGGGGTGGTACAAAATCTTTTAATCATAATCTTTTAGTACATCCAACCGTCTGCTCCGCTGCATATTCAGATTCTACTGATCCATCAAATACTTCAAACTTTTGTGGTCAGTGAAGATGGTGCACCAAACTCCGTACAAATAATGCCTCTAGATTTTGAGGAAAAACACCACCATCCCCAATTCCATGTCATGAGTGGGGTAATTCGCCTCATGAGGCTTCAGCTTCCTCGAGGCATACGCGATCACATGTCCCCCCTGCATCAATATAGCCCCTAATCCTAAAATAGATGCATTACAATACACTACTAAATCATCCAGACCCTCAGGTAGTGCTAGAATTAGGGCCTCGCATAATCTCTATATCAGGGTCTCGAAGGCCAATTCCTGATCTGGGCCCCACTGAAAAGTCACATTGTTCCTGGTCAACCAGGTCAAAGGTACAACAATCTTGGAAACCTCCTAAATAAATCTCCAGTAGTATCCCGCTAAACCTAAGAAGCTACGCTTCTCATATGCGTTCTTCAGAATTTCCCATTGCATCACTACCTCATTTTTGGATGGATTAACCAAAATACTCTCTTGGTTGATGATGTTCCCCAAAAACTGCACCTCACGCAACCAAAAATCACACTTTAAGAACTTGGCATAAAGCCTTTCTGACGTCATGGTCTCCAATACATCCCTCAAATGCTACTCGTGCTGCTCCTTGGTCTTAGAGTAGACCAAGATGTGGTTGATAAAAACGATAACATACTAACCCAACATCGGTCTACACACTCTGTTCATGAGGTCCATGAATGCTACTGGAGCACTGGTGAGCCCGAATGACAGTACCACGAACTCATAGTGACCATAGTGAGTATTGAAAGTTGTCTTTAGTATATCCTCATCCCTAATCCTCATTCGATGATACCCTGACCGAAGATCGATCTAGGAAAACAAAGATGCACCCTAAAGCTTATCAAAAAAATCATCAATCCTCGGAAGCGGATAACGGTTCTTCACCGTCAGCTTGTTCGGCTCCCGATAATCAATACACAATCTTGTGTGACCCATCCTTCTTTTTCACAAACAGTATTGATGCTCCCCATGGGGAGTTACTCGTACAAATGAACCCTCAGTCTACCAGCTTCTGTAGCTGCGTAGACAACTCTTGCATCTCAGGCGAAGCTAGGCAGTACGGTGCCTTGGCTATTAGGGCTCCACCTGACACCAAATCAATACAAAACTCCACTTTCCTTTCCGGAGGCGCCCCAGGCAAGTCCTCAGGAAATACATCCTGAAAATCTCGCACGACTGGTACACTGCTCAAAATCTGACGTTGCCTCGACTCTTGTATGAGAAACATATGCCAAAAATCCCGAGTAAACCTACTGGAGAAGTCTCCTAGCCCTCACATCCGAACAGAGAGTTGGCCCATGGGAGGCTTTCTCCCCATGAATAAATAGTTCTCCCTTACTTGGGGTTCGAACCCTCAATAACTAGTGCTCACAGTCTATCATGGATCCATTGGGCACCAACCAATCCATTCCGATGATCACCTTCAACCTTCGCAACGATATCAGAACCAAATTGACACAGAACCTCTCCCTGAACACATTTAACACACTGTCCCGATGTACCCTCACAGCACTTACGGTGCAATCATCCGCAATCTCCACCTCGAGCAGAGAATCCAATGTCCTCAGAGCGTCTCGGAATTTCTTGTTGAGCACAAGAGATACAAACGATCGGGTGGCCCCCGAATCAAAAAGAACATGAGCTGACATACCATTGAACAAAAAGGTCCATATACATAAGCATACAAAATAAGATAAACAACAAGAAGTAAATTGCGTACCAACCACGACATCCGATGCTGCTCTGGCCTCCTCATTAGTTAGTTGAAATGTGCGACTTTTCACCATAGGAGCTTCTACCTTAATAGGGCGGCCATCAGTGATTCTCATTATGGCGGGCGCAGGCTCCACCACTGCTCATCCTCCTCCCAGCATCGTCGAACAATTGGCCTTTTTATGACCAGTCCGGTTGTAGTGGAAAAAAATCAAGCCCTTCTTGGGGAAATCCTTGCTCATTTGATCCAGATGGCCACACATGTAACATCCCGAGCTTGCCACTCGACAAGACCCACTGTGCGACTTACCGCACTTGGCACATCGGCACAGCCCTGTTGGCCCCTTCTCGAAGAATTAGAGGTCTTAGGCTTTTAGCCTGACCTACAGCAACATGAACCTGCTCCCACTTCCGCTTCATGCGGAGTTCTAACTCAATCTCCTATTCCCGGGCCTTCTCCACCATATCATTCATGGTTATGCACCCCAAAAAACTCACGAACTCTCGAATTTCATCTCTCGGCATGGAATGATATATGGTCTTCTTGATCTCCTCGTCTGCAACGTACTACAGAGCCAACATGCTCGCTCCTGAAACTTGGCGGTGATCTCCGCCACAGTCTCAGTGGTCTGTTGTAAATCCTGAAACTCCTTCACCAACCGATGCACCTCGATAGACGGTGCAAATTCCTGATCATATATCATCATAAACTCCTGCCAAGTCATATCATCCACACCTGCTGACCCCACCTCATGGCTAACCTCCTCCCACCAAGAAATAGGTCGGTCCCTCAACATACAAGATGTGAACCCCATATTCTCCACATCGGCGCAAAAGCTCGTGTGCTGGGCATTCTCCATATCTGCCACCCAGTGTCGAATCGTGATGGGTTCCCTGACCCCAAAGAACTCAGGTGCCACACACGCCTTGAACTCCCGGAACAAGGGAGATCGAGCCCCAACGGTCCCGAAAATCACCGGGGTAGAGTCAAGAATGCCACGTGTCACCTCGACTGCAATAAGATCGCACAGCCTCTCATCAATGGGCTCTGCACTAGAGCCCGACCTAGACCCCGATCATGATCCTAAACCTCGAGTGATCATCACCATCCTAAACTGAAAATACCACAAAAGATAATGATAAGGATATACGAATAAGGAATCGCTCATCCTCATCGGTCTCCTTAGAGCTTTCAGGTCTAACATTTGTTTGGGTACAGGTCATGTGCTTTTAGTAGTACGGGCCCAATACTACCTTCCCCACCTACCTGTACGATCCTCAAGACTTTACCTAAAAACTATAAATCACGCTAAAACAATAATATGACTCTCCGAATACTGCATAACTCGAATCCTAGGTTGCTCTAAATTTTTCTCAGTTCCCATCAACCAGAACTCAATTTAATCATAACAGGTTGCCCTATGCATGTGATTTATACACACGTAGAATAATATAGACTTTCAAATAAACTTCTACCCTAGACCACAATCCAAACAAGGAATAGTAATAAGACAAAATTCATCATTCTAGGGCTATCCAATCCTAAACGTATACAACTTTGAAAGCATACACATAGCAAAATCCAACCAATTATAAATTTCCAAATATAACTATAGCATGGCTAACATGTTAGGGAAACACTTACTTGAGCTTGTCCGATTACACACATTGCACTCTCCCTTTTTCTTACAAAGAAATCGGTTTCAAGTAGTTTTTAATATTTGATTTTTGAAAAAAAAAATCAATTTTACCATTCCCTCAGTTTGAGTTCTGACACACCCGAGAGTGTGCCTGAATCCCTCAAACCAAGGATCTGATACCAACTTGTAACAACCCAAATTCTTCAATAAATTTTTTTCAATTAGTTAACAAACCCATATTCATTAATTATAAAATTTCAATCACAATTGTTCTAAAAAATCCAGATAATCAAATAAATTATTCAAATATCAAAGTGTCTATAATAAAACATCGGGGAGTGCATGTCGCACCATCACGCCAATAGTCAACATTAGTCAAAGTCAAAGTCAAAGTCAACATTTCGAGTTGACTCAACTCGTTGAGTTTCCTTGTTGACTGGTTGAATCGTGAAAAGTCCCCTCAACTCGTCGAGCTCACTCATGAACTCGTCGAGTTGGCCAGAAAACCAACTTCTTGATGCATTAAGCCATTTCTTTTAAATCCAAAGACTCCAAACCTCAGATCCTTTTCAAAAATGATATCTAGAAGGGTAAGGTTTTAAACTTTACCCTCAAGTACCATCCATAAAGCTTCAAACTCAAACCCTAATTCCTTTTAAGAGGGTCTTGACCCATTAAGCCCTTAAACTCCCACTCCAATGTTCCAAAACACAGATCTGACATCTCAAGGTGCGCAAATCACGTAAAGTTTCCGACTTTACATCCATGCATGCTAGAAATACCCTCTAATGCTCATTTATGACTTCATAATGGACATATCGCATGAATGGGACATAAGGACCAATAAAGTTTGCAACTTTAAGCTTCAAGAGGTCATGAAGGGGTCAGATCTGCCCTATTAACCCCTAGAATCCTCTTCTTCTTGAATAACTCAGCCAAAGACCAAACAATCAAACTTCAACTTCAAGTAAGGAGATCTAGATAACTACATGACAAGGTGTCGCCTGTATACCTCAAAGATGCTACCCTTGAAGAAGATTTTTTGGATGTAAAGCCCCTCCTTCAAACTAGATGCTACCCACCTCCAAGATCCTTTCAAGAATCACCAAAAACCACTCTTATAATCTCACCACACTCAAGATGCAAGATGGAATATGAATGTTTATCTAGACAAGGGAAGCTGGTATGGAGGTCAGCCATAAGATTTAAGTCCTTTATAAAGGGTGCAACCCCCCGAAAATTAGGGTTTTCTCGCCCCTGCGCCAACTCGTCGAGTTGGGCCCCCAAACTCATCGAGTTGCCCACTTAAAATACGCGGCCAGAAAAGTTCCAACACAACGAGTTGGAGCTCCGAAACTCATCGAGTTCTGTTCCAAACTCTTAAAAAACAAGAATTGTTTTATACGTGAACCAAGCGTTACAAATAAACACTAGGACTTTTTAATAACATAAAAACACTAGGATATCTATTATAACATTTGTACTATATAAAAAAACTACTTATTTAACACTTACAAATCACATAAAAAATATATACAAAAATCAACATACATTTAATATATAGAAAACTATTATCCAAAGATTCAACAAAATATATAAAAACCAACATAGATTAATATATAGAACACTATTATATAAGGCGAATACCTGCGCGTTGTGCAGAAAGCGACTATATGGTTGAAACATTTACAGATATATATATATATATATATATATATATATATATATATATATATATATATAAGATATAAGAATCACGTTGTTAACTTTGATATAATAATTCTTATACTAAGTTGATATACAAAATTGATTGTTTTAAATTATATGACAATGTTAACATCTATCAAAACTATATAATCACAATCGTTTCAATCTCATTTACCAACTTGTTACTCATGAACAATATTAAATACATTATATAGGTTAATGTTATTTATAGTTGTTGTGATTAGTTATTTAAAAAAAATAGTTGCTTAACATTTGAATTTCTATCATTGTAATTATTTAAAACATTAAACATTGTTTTTGTTTATAAATGTAATAATATTTTTTTATATAATATTACTTTTAATCTTGTTGTTGTAAGTTATTTTTAATCTATTTATTTAAGTTAACATTGTAACATTATATTTAAATTAACAATTCAAATATTTTATATAAATTATTTAAAAGTTGGGACTTTAAATGACAATGATTTATATAAAAAAAACATTCCCAATCTAATAAGTTAAGTATACTATCTTAAAAATTGAATACCTAATTTTAAAAATAGAAGTAAAAGATGGTATTTTAATATTGATGTTTAGTTAATTTAGGATCACAATTTAGATATTACACTTATTTAACAATATTAACAAAATTTATAATCATTATTACAAAGAAAATGAAAAGTCATGGGAGTTTAAAATAAATGTGGTGAAAGGAAAAATACTTATTATATAGTATAGTATAGATTAGACAAATTCTCACGTGTATTAACATTGACATGATATTTTAAATAATATTAATCATTGACATGATATTTGAATAATATTATTCATTGAAATCAATCCACCTTCCTCATTAATAAAATAAAATATAATTATCTATTTAACATTATTTTTAACAACTGTTATGATTGTTTAATTTAAATTTTTACTTTTGCGATTATTTTCTAATTTCAGTAATGATGTTCATTTAAAATACAATTTATTTGTTGTTAACGTTATATAATTTATAAATTGATGTTATTATTATTATTTAAACTTATTGTTCTTTAGTTTTAAACCACTTATTATTATTAATAAGTTAAAGAAGACTTTTAAGAAATAGTCATTACTATTAAAATGTGAAATATACACTAAATAATAAACTGATAAGATAGACAATTTGTATTTCAAAACAGACTTGCATGGATAATATGACATATCCATGATTTTTATAATTTGATTTTATTATTTATAATTATGTTTCATTGGTTGTAAAACCACTTATTGTTATTAATAAACGGAAGAAAACTTTTAAAAGTCACTATTATAATTACAATGTTAAACATATACTAAAATATAAAGTGATAAGATAGACAATTTTCATTTTAAAGAGACTTAAATGGATACTATAGATAATATTGTATATCCATGATTTTTTATTAATTATTTCTTTGAAGCAACACAAACAAATAAACATATATAGAATATTTAATTATTTAATTATAGATTATCTGTATCACTTTTCATAACATATGATCCATAAAAGGAATATAATCTAATTTACATTAAAGTTTCAACCACGACATAGAATGATTGTCTTAAAAGAATACTTAAACCAAGAAAAATATTTTTAAAAAATTAGTATATAACAAACTTACAAATTAAAAACTCTAACATAATAACATGGCTCGAAAAATGTCTACTTTATAAGTATAGTATGATTCAACAAAAATAATTTTTTTAACTCTTCATATTTGAATCACAAATTACTTCAAACACATAGAATGTTTTTCATGAACAAAACTTAATTACATACTACTAATATAAGTTACAAATTCATAAATGAGAGGAAAATAAAAAGTCATTATTCAATACTAATTAATAACCCTAAGTTAAAAATTCTTGAATTGTAAGTACTAAATGTACATAAATTAGAAATTTTTAAGTTGTAGTGGGAGTTTCAAATGTATGTGATGCTTGGAAATATGTCTCTATTATTAGAGATAATTAGGCGAATGCCCGTGCGTTGCACAAAAACATCTATATAGTTGAAGTCTTTACAAATATATGTTTTTTTTTTAAATATAACAATAATGTTGTTATTAAATTTGATATAAGAATTCGTATACTAAATTGATATAATATATTGATTATTTTGAATTATATGATAATATATATATATATATATATATATATATATATATATATATATATATAACTTCATAATCTCAATCATTTGAATGACTTGTACTCGCAACTTACACATGAATAAAATTAAATATAATATATGGTTTAATGTTATTTATAGTTGTTGTTATTGTTACTTAATTCTTTAAAATTTATTTCCTTAATATTTTAATTTCTATCATTATAATTCTTTAAAGCATCAAACATTGTTTTCTGATTTTAAAGGTAACAATATAATCATTTAGATAGAACTATTTTTAACTATTGTTATTGTATGTTATTTTAAGTTATTTTTTTGAAAACTTTTAGCAATAATACAAATATCTTTAGGAAATATTTTAGTTCTGTTGAGATTAAAATTTAGTTTTTGCATTTATCACTTTAATTTACCACTTTTAACTATTTACAAAATATTCTTTGGTTTTTTAAGTGGATCTAAAATTTATATTTAAGTTGACATTGTAATGGTATACCTAAGTTAACAATTACTGTTCAAAAGTTTTAGCTTTAAACTGATAATGTTTTACATACAACAATATATCAAATCTAATAAATTAAGTATAATATGTTAAAAGTTAATGATATAAATTTATAAGTAGAAGTAAAGATATTATTTTAAAATTTAAATTTAGTTTACTTATGATTACACTTTAGGTTTGATATTTATTCAACCATATTAACCAACTTATAATCATTATTAGAAAGATACTACAATTTATCACTTTTAACTATTTATAAAATATTCTTTGGGTTGTTTAAATTAAACTAAAATTTATATTAAAGTTGACCATGTAATGTTATATTCAAATTAATAATTTAAGTATATTTATACAAATTGTTCCAAAATTGTATCTTTAAAATGATAATGGTTTACATCCAACAATATATTAAAACTAATAAATAAAATATAATATGTTAAAAGTTAAAAAACATAACTTTATAAGTAGAAGTAAGGATATATTTTAATATTGAAATATAGTTTATATATGATTATACTTTAGATTTGATATTTATTTAGCCTAATTAACCAAATTATGATTATTATTAGAAAGAAACTAAAAAATCATGTGAGTTTCAAATGAATATGGTGAAAGGAAAAATTCATGGGCGTTTCAAATGAATTTGGTGAAAGGGAAAATATTTCTTTTATAAGTATATGAAATATATATTTAAGTTGACGTTTTCATGTTATATTTAAATTAACAATTGAAGTATTTTGTCCAAACTATTCAAAAGTTATAGCTTTAAACTTATAATGGTTTAGATACAAAATATATTAAATATAATAAATTAAGTATAATATGTTAAAAGTTAAAAACATAACTTTGTAAGTAGAAGTGAAGATATCATATTTTGATATTGAAATTTAGTTTATTTATTATTACACTATAAGTTCAATATTTGTTTAACATTATTAACCAAATTATAATCCTTATTAAAAAGACACTACAATTTATCACTTTTAACTATTTACAAAATATTCTTTAGGTTGTTTAAGTTAAACTAAAATTTATATTTAAGTTAATCATGTAATGTTATATTTAAATTAATAATTTAAGGATTTTATACAAATTGTTCCAATATTGTATCTTTAAAATGATAAGGTTTACATCCAACAATATATTAAAAGTAATAAATTAAGTATAATATGTTAAAAGTAAAAAAAAATAACTTTATAAGTAGAAGTAAATATATTATTTTAACATTGAAATTTAGTTTATATATGATTACACGTTAGGTTTGACCAACTTATAATTATTATTAGAAAGAAATTGAAAAGTCATTGGAGTTTCAAATGAATGTGGTGAAAGTAAAAATGCATGAGTGTTTCAAATGAATGTGGTGAAAGGAAAAATATTTCTTTATAACTATATATAGATAGATATACAATAGATAATAGATAGATTTTTAGAATATTAAAAAAACACAAAATTATGAGGATTATTTTAGAAGTAAAATCTATTTCTGTTTCTTTACATTTTCCTTTTATTACATTAGAATTGATAATCATGTTGTCAAAAAAAATATCACATATTGATAATCATGTTGTCAAAGCTCAATCAAACAAAAACATAAGATATTGCAAACTAAGAGCATGCATCTTCAAATTAATTGTAACAAATAAATTTAAATAGATTCATATTTTTTCTCTACTGGTTTTAAATATAAAACCATGAAAATCTTCTTGAAATATATTGAATGAAAAAGATTTTAATATAATTTAAAACTGATAAAAACACCTAAATAGCTTTTACGCTTTTATAACCTTGATTATCATATTTACATTACTTTCCTGAACATATTTCATCATTCACATCTTCTTTTTTATTGTGATTAACCAAGCATGAAATAAACATTTGATATAGGAAATTTTCTCAACTAATTAACATAAATTGAAAAGGTGGTAGATTCAAATGAATAAGGTTTAAGAAATATGATTTATAGTGAACTATATTGATTTGAATGATTTACTTTATAAGATTTATAAATTATAAATAATATAAAGATAAAGATAAGGATAAAGATAAATACTATTGTTTTTACCAACTTTTTATGATATTGGTCATATTTTTTTTTTAATTAAACAAGTTAGTAGTTAAAGGTCCCAACGTAATCCCACGATTAATCCACAACTAGCCAATTAATCCCTTAACCATAGCCCACCAACTATCTAACCTTGATCATTATTTACATCCTTGAATTATATATATATATATATATATATATATATATATATATATATATATATATATATATATATATATATATATGATTTATAGTGAACTATATTGATTTGAATGATCTAATTTACAAGATTTATAAATTATAAATACTATAAAGATAAAGATAAGGATAAAGATAAATATTATTGTTTTTTACAAACTTTTTTATGATATTGGTCATAATTTTTTTTAAATTCAACGAGTTAGTAGTTAAAGGTCCCCACGTAATCCCACGATTAATGCACAACAAGCCAATTAATCCCATAACCACAGTCCACCAACTATCTAACCTCGATCATTTTATATATATATATATATATATATATATATATATATATATATATATATATATATATATATATATATATATATATATATATATATATATATATATATATAGATAGATAATAAGCATTTTTCCTTTAACCACATTTCTTTAAAACTCTCATAATTTTTCAATTTCTTTACAATAATATTATAAATAAGTTAAATAATGTTCTATAAACAAGAAATGATGTTTTATTACAATATCTTCATCCCACATCGATGGTGATAGTAAACAAGAGAACATTTCGTTCTTTTATAAATATAAAAGGTTTTGAAATCTTTCAAATGGACCAAACTATGAGAACTTCTTTATGCCTACATTTGTAGGATGTTTAGGGTATTATTAAGTGATATTTTCTATATTGGCAAATATCTAGTTAAGTTTTAGAATTTCAAAAATGGTTTTGAACCGGATTTTTTTCAGGTTCAAACCGTGTTTTAGTAGAAAAAAAGTTATGTACTTGGGTATATTGAGTTGAATCGGAGTTGGTTCAATTTGGACTGATAAAGGAATCATTTTCCATTCACCACATACATTTGAAACTCCCTTAATTTTTCAAATTATTTCTAATAATATTATAAATAAGTTACATAATGTTATATAAATATTAAAAATAACATCTACCTAAACCTAAAATTATAACTATCTAAAAAATCACTTTGATGCAAAAGCACGGAATATGTACAAATCGGGTTTCACTAGAAACAAAGTTATGTAGTTTGGTATATTGAGTTGAATCAGTACGAGTTTAATCAATTTGGACTGATGAATGAAGCATTTTCCTTTTAACACATTGAAACTCCATGATTTTTTAAATTGTATCCAGTGATATTATAAATAAGTTACATAATGTTGTTTAAATATAAAAAAAACATCTACCTAAATATAAAGTTATACCTGTTTGAAAAATCGCTTAAATTCAAAAGCACAAAATATATACTCGATTATATTTTATAAATGAACAAGTTTTATAATGAACTTTTGAATCATGACAATACATATAAACCAGATTTCTATATTAAGTACCTAACTGAATTTATGATTTTACAATTAAATAAAAAATTATTCAATAAAAATTTACTTTTTTGGATAGCAATTTACGAGATTATAGAAAATGGAACTATTGGACAATAACGAAAAGGTAAACAATAGAATGGTGTTTGATTAAATAATTTCAAAAATGTTTTATAAACAAGAAAGCGTGTTTTATTATAATTTATTCATCCCACATCGATGGTGAGTGTAAAAAAGAGAATGTTTCATCTTCTATAAATAGGAAAGGTTATGAAATATTTCAAAGGGACCAACCCTGAGAACTTCCTTATGCCTACCTTTTTAGGATGTTGAGGGTATTTTTTGGTGAGATTTTCTTTATTGGCAACTGTCCAATTAAGTTTTTGAATTCTGAAAATGGTTTTGAACATGATTTTTTAATGTTCAAACCGAGTCACAGTTGAAAAACCATTATGTAGTTTGGTAAATTGAGTTGAATCAACTCGAGTTTGATCAATTTGGACCGATAAAGGAAGTATTTTCCTTTCATGGCATACATTTGAAACTCTCATGATTATTCAAATTGTTTATAATAATATTATAAATAAGTTACATAATATTAGATAAATATTAAAAAATCTACCTAAACATAAAGTTATAATTGTTTGAAAATTTACTTTGATTCAAAAGCATGAAATATATAGTCGATTATATTTTATAAATCAATTCATTTTATAATGACATTTTGAATCATAAAATACATATAAGTACGTAACTAATTTATGATTTTTGGATTTAACAAAAAATTATTCAATAAAGCCTTATGTTTTTGGATAGCAACTTACGGGATTACTGAAAAAATGGAACTATTGAACAATAATTTTTTGGATAAAGTTTTATTTTTATTATTTAATATTTTTATTTAACAAAATGAAATTATTGACAAATAAAGAAAGGAATTTAATTAAAATGTCTTAATCCCACATCGATGGTAAGAGTAACCAAGAGAATGTTTCATCCTCTATAAATAGGAAATGTTGTGAAATATTTCAAAGGGACTAAGCTATGAGATCTTCCTTGTGTCTACCTTTGTAGGACATTGAGGGTATTCTTTTGTGAGATTATCTATGTTGATAAGTGACCAATTAACTTTCATAATTTCAAAAATAATTTTAGAATGGACTTTTTAGATTTGGATCGAGTATGATTAATATTCGAGTGTCTTTTAACTGAGTTAGACAAATTCGTTTCCATTGGAGGTTGATTTTAACTAACATGCAGAGTATTTGATTATGTTAGCCAAGTTTTACAATCATATATGTAATACAATTTTAAGTTATAACCTTATAAATGACATCACTATTATCATGTGTTCTACATAATTATAGTAATATTTATGATACAAAATAAATTTAGTTTACTATTTAAAATAAAAAGATGTTTGTATTATCTTATGTTGTACAAAATGATAATATTTAAAATAGATAAAAAGATGTCTCTATTATCGTATCATATACATAATGATAATATTTAATATAAACGTCTTAATTTAATATGAAATTATTATTTAATAGATAACAATAATGATTTATTTATTTTTAAAATTTTGTAATTTTTTTATAGTTTAACCATATAAATATGTATACGCACAACAACTTCATGTTCCAACCTTATCTCTTATGATATAGTTCAACATAATGATAATATTAAAAATCATTTTTTATATTTGTTATGAAACTATTATTTAGTTGTTAATAACAATAATTTAGTTACTTTTAATATAAAATATTTTTTCCATCATAGGCAATGCATGCGCATTCGTCTACTATATTATAACAGATGCCAAAAATACTTTAAACATATTGAGTTGAAACATACAAAGCTTTTCATCTTCATTTTTAATTAAAATTAATTAATCACTACTAATCAAAAGTCTTATAACGTATAATGCTTATGAGCATTAATTAGTTGGTATATATATATATATATATATCTATATATATATATATATATATATATATATATATATATATATATATATCGTTTTTAATAAATGAAAGTTTTTTTGTTACTTGTCACATTATCATTCAATTTGCCAAATGTTATTTTATGGTTATTTTGAATAAATTTTTTCCACATGTCATTTTATGAGTTTTTCTATTTTATTAAATTCAACATAATATTTTAATATAATAATTACAATAAATATTCTCTAATAAATGAATGCTTTTTTTTTTTTTTTTTTTTTTGTCACTTATCACATTCTAATTCAATTTGATAAATGTCATTTTATGGTTATTTTGAAATAAGTTTTTTTCAAATGTCATTTATGAGTTTTTCTATTTTGTTGAATTCCACATAATAATTTAATATAATAATTGCGATAAATATAGTAATAAATTAATATCAATTTCATTAACGAACACCTTTTAATTTTTAAATTCTCAAAATTAAAGTTTTTTAGTTTCTTTTATTTATTTAAATTATTTGTTTAAATTTAAAAGATAAAAAACATTTCTATTATAATAATTCATTATTTTCCTTTTTTTCTTATAAATTCAAAGTACTTAAATATTTTGACGTTTATATTTAATTTTTTTATAAAATTAACCTATGTAATACACGGGTCTCGTAATATATATATATATATATATATATATATATATATATATATATATATATGTGTGTGTGTGTGTGTGTGTGTGTGTGTGTGTGTGTGTGTATATATATATATTGTAACGCCTGGTTCCAAGTATGCATTTAACTCATTTATTTATTTATTTTGTAAGAAGGACTCGACGAGTTGGTGACCCTAACTTGTTGAGTACAGGGAGGATTATGCGCGATGTTTGAATTATCTACTCGACGAGTAGCTCGGCTAGAGTGAAACCCTAATATTGGGTTTTTTGCACCCTATTTAAGCTCCTTAACCCCACCCCTTGGCCTCATTTCCAGCCTCCTTGTCCTAAAACCTAATGCATGAAACCCTAGAGTTTTCTTTGCGAGTGTTAGCCATTTGAGTGATCTTGGTATGCTTTTGAAGCTTGTAGAAGAAGAAGAATATAGAGGGCTCAAGAAGGGAAGAGTAGATCCAGGAACTACACTCTATTTGCTACACTTTCTGGTAATCAAGCTCTTATCTTGGCTATTAGATCATTAGATCTCTTTATGTCTTCTTTATATTGGTTTTTGGTTAAAGAATGATAGCTTGTGGAGAATGATCGACCCAAGAGGGTAATCTTCCATATTTAAGACCTTAAACGGATGGTATGGCATAAAGGTGCAAACTTTATGTCATTAGAGCCCCCATACAAGCTCTAAGGACATCATTATGGCCTTTTGGAGCCCAAAAGGCCATGCATGGAAGCAAGCTCAAGACTTTACGTGTTCAACTGGTATCTAGGACCTAGATCTAGGTTTTCATGCTTTGGTTTGGGATATTAAGGCTTTTTGGACAAGATCTATGTCCTAAAAGAATTAGGGTGTTAGCTAAATCCTTCAAGAAGGGTTATCACTGGGTAAAGTTGGAAACTTTACCCTTAGAAAGTGTTGAATTAGGTGTCTAAGCCCATAACCATAATTGGTATGTACTTGATCCGAGCGTAGCATGGTTCATATCGGGTTGCATATCACCAGGACAATTTGATATGATGGATACTTGAGTAAGAGGTTACTTATGATTTATTAATATATTATAAGTTCTAATATATTAATATGAAATCACATTATTTAATTAGTAATGATCAAAAATTAATTTGGAATTAATTATGTGATCAAAAGAGACTAATTAAATATATGGGGATTGATTTCGTAAATCAATGATTCTTATAGGGTAGGCCAATTGTTATTTAGGGTGGGCTAAACCAATATGGTAAGCCATGGATAGTCCATATAGGTTTAACCCATGAAGCCTAAGTAATATGAAAGGTCATGGGCATTAGGGTTTGCATGGATGTAACCCTAGACTTTGCCACACTATAAAAGAACTCCCTTAGCACTCAAAATCGGACACTAGAGTTCTTGGAGTTCATTAGAGCCGATTTTGGAGTTAGCAATATCTCTCTCAAGTTCTCCTTTATCCTAGGTGTGTTGTGAACTGTTTGATGCATCACACTTGGGGTGCTAAGTTCTTAAAGGCCAAATACAATAAGTTCTACAAGATACACAAATAGGTAAACTCCTAACTAGTATTTAATGTTGTTTATGTCAATTGTATGCTAGTTGTAGGTTTAATGCTTTGGAAACAATATTGCATGTATACTTAGAGGAAACATAGATCTAAAGCATTTAGGGTTGTATGTGCACCATAGGATATTGTAGTATACTAAAACTCGATAGTGGTATCAGAGACAAGGGTTGTTTTCTATTATACTTGATTCTTGGTAATTTTTCAAAGCTGAAAAAATTGATTTTCTAGCCATCTGACTGATGAGCTCGCCGAGTCCATTGGCTGACTCGACGAGTCCACTCAGTATAAGGTCAACTCGGCGATTCATGTTCATGCACTCGACATGTTGATGCTTCTGATGGTAGATTTTTGAGGTTATTTGGCTTGTTTTGGAGTAGGATCATTACCACAAAATGTTTTAGTTCATAAAATTTGATTTTTTTGAAATGTTATCGATCAAGTTCATCCAATTAACAGATAATTATCATAGTTTCAAGATTTGTATTAGTTTATATGATAGGATAATTTCTTGGAAATTGTTGACATGAATTATCTTGACTTATGAGTAAAACTATATCATAGAAAAATTATTTGATAATTTTTATTAGTTAGAATATTTGATCTAAATGCCTTTTATGAACTTCATAACTTGTCCTCAAGTTATGGAAAATGAAAAGTCTCTCTTTTAAATGCTTTTAAAGTCTTCCATAACTTGTCCTCAAGTTATGGAACATGAAAAGTTTTTCCATTAAAAATGTATTAAACATATAAGTTATAGAAACCAAAAGTTTTTGAATAGTTCAAAACTTGCCCTCAAGTTTTGGAATTTTTAAAGTCGCCCTTATGAGTACTTTAGTTCCAAACCCTAGAATTTTAAAAGTTAAAATTCAACCCTTATACTATTATAATATTAAAAGTCAATACTTATATATATATATATATATATATATATATATATATATATATATATATATATATATATATATATATATAAGCATAAGTCAATCTTACTGTTAGTAGGCCTCATTCACGAAGCCAGTCTATAAAGGGGTATAAGCTTACTGCCTATAAAATGGCAGTTTAATAGGTGTCCACTCTCACCCACCACTTCCTTGACTGGTGGAGGGTCGTTACCCGAATGGTAGGATATGACATTAATTATCATTAAAAGTATAATGAAAATACCAAGTAACTGAACACTTATAAATTCCCAATCTTAGTTACTTAGGAAAAATGTGAATTTGGTGCTAACCCATGAAATTGTACTTTTCACCTTGTTAAGTTGTTAATGGAGCGTGTGTGGTTAACCGACACACTAATCTGGACTGAAAATATGTGGCAAAGGGTAGCTTGATGTTAATCATAGATCCATGGAGCGTGTGTGGTTAACCGACACATTGATTAGGTGATCTGTAACATTAAGTGTACCAAGCTAATTTACATGGTTATTCACACCTTGTTTGTGATCCTCGGCATCCCAGTCACTAACTTGAATGGCACAATCGAGATTTAAACATGTCATAGAAAAGTTCAATGAATCTCAAAAGATCTAGGAATTTCAATTCATTTAAAATTTAATAATCAATTTCGCTTTCCATGGAGGAAATTGGTAAATCGTTATTTACCTACCTTCAAATATTTTGCAATTGGGTTACGGCATCCCTCTTCCGAATTGTAAAATATTGTGTTGGGTCCTAGCCTTAATATATTCATTTTGGGTGTTATATTAATGACTTAAATCAACTAACTTGAATTTGTCCCAAATAGATGTCTAGTTCTGACAACTATGGTCTTCCTTAATCTTTTAGAAAAAGCTTTCCTAATGAAGATGATATCCCACATGGTGATCAAGGTGAAAGATTAATCCCTTTGTCATGCATTAGTAGGACTAGAAATCATACTTCACTTCCTCCACCTCCTTTAAATATTCTCCCTAACCCACATGTTCAAAGACTTAAAAAGTTCAAGGTCATTCAAGCCCTATTGGAAAGCAAAGACAAAGATGGAAATTATGTATGTGGTTACATCTGGGAGATGTAGGTACATATTGACAGGCTGGGAGAGTTAGTGTCGAAGTCTCGAGCAAGTTAGTTGTTGACTGGGTTCTTTAGTCACTTCCTGAGTCATATAGCAGGTTCATTAAGGACTAATATATGACAGACCACGGCATTACCCTTATTGATCTTACCTATTTGCTTATTGTTCCTGAATCAGAAATGATTTGGCACACTGGTAAAGCAAAGTCGATTGAAAGATCTACTTCACAAATTTCCATGGACAACAATGACAATTCATAAATAATTTCTTCTCCTAGGAGAGAGAAATTGGCTAAAGTCAAAAAGTTTGAATTGAAGAGAAAGGCTAGTTCTGGAATTGGGTCGTTCGTTTCTATTACTAAGAAAAGGGACATTGGAAGCAAATTTGCCCTGGCTACCTGAGATATCTAAGAGATTGTAAAGTAAAAATGTTTGACTCTACTTCAGTTAAGTCTACTATCTAGCTCTATTAAGTTCCTATTTGGAGATTCCTAATACATGATGTAATGTAATTACATTTTGATGTTTTGTAGAGTCAAGGGAAGCTTAAAGGAAGAGTATGATGATTTCGATCGCATGGCTTGATGATCAAATTTGTGAGTTGTTGCTTAAGAGTTATGATAGATTGCTTAAGATTAGATAACAACATAGTTTTCAGCTGTATGTGCATTATAAGGACAAGTTTTCCGCACTTTTATAAATAAAGAAATTTTTTGAATTTTATCTTATTTTAAATTTCCTTACAATGGCATTTGTGAAAATTGTTGCTTATATGTTTCCATTGATAACAATATTGGAAAATGGATTTGATTCTTTCGTTTGTGGTATTGTCAAAATTTACCAACTAAGGAAAGATTCTCATCACCCAAGTTTCAATTGTCCAGAAACTTAAGATCATGCAACTTGTATTGCGTTATGGATGAGAACCTTCGTGTTTGGAAAATTTAGACTGATTCCTTATTCACATGTATATGTGAGTCACATGAAGGACTATGGGATTGGTTACACTTGGTTGTGCACTTTTCAGGTCCACCACAAAGAACAATAAGGCTATTCGTCATGATTTACTAAAGTTTAGTAAATACGGTTATACTTACAAGATTAAGTGCAATTTTGAATCATTGAAAAAGTTTCAACGTATAGCAGAGCGAATAAGAAGAATCAAATTAGGCAGAAAGATAAAAGGTTCTCCGATCTGAAAAGAAGGGAGAGTACTTGAGTATCATGTTTTATGATCATCTTAATGATTTTGAAAACCATATCACAATTGATCCAGTAAGGTCATCTTAGTGCATTTCTATGGCTACGAAGAAGAATCGTTAATTGTTAAATTGGTTAAATCAAAAAGGTGAATCATACTTCATTCCAAATCGAGTCTTAGAGTCATTCTCCAAGATCGAGCCTTGAGTGACATGATCTTAAGAAAGGTTTATATGTGACATCCTCAATTTTCTCGACCAGAAAAGACCGATTTAGTTTATGCTTTTAAAATAAAATCACAATAATTTTCCAAAATATGTTGCAAAATTTGTTCCCAAAAAGAATATAATACAAATTTAACCAAACATTTCTTAAAGAAATAAATATTTTCATTATATATCAAAACCTCAGGATGTTATGTTCTGAAATAGACCAAAAGCATAAACAGTAAATTATAAGTCTTGCAACAGATATTTACAACAACTGACTTATAATTCAAAATCCCTCTTCAACCTCCAAACTACGTTCGGGGTCCACTACCTGTAATACAGAAAACTGAGTGGGTCAGGCTTAGGAGTCTGGTGAGCTTATACAGTTTTCATCTCACAATAAATAAATTTATTAATTTCATCAAACAACCATAACCCGATTACCCATTCCCGTTATCCTCACTTTACGTCCCTAAAACAACTATCACAAAGGACCTAGCCTAAGGATTTTCATCGGGCGACAACACTTCTTTGGGGTGGGGGGGGGGGGTGTTCCCAATAATTTATGTCAAATAAGGCAACCTTGTGGGGGATAGAGTACAGCAATTGAACACCCAAGTTCAATAACACCTACAGGAGGCGAGCCTCCCAGCGTTCCACTGGACTGTCTAGAAGAGTCTATGGTTGTCATCTAAACTCTGCTAGATGATTGAATCAGCAACAACATCGAGGCCTCTCATCATTTTATTTCATCACACATCAACTATCTACCCATGTTTTACCCAACATTTTTTTAGATAAAAATACATATATAGTTTAAACCTTGTATAAAACATTCATTCAACATTAATTTCTAATAAACAAAAAATATAATTACACATAGCACGTATTTTATAGAAAATACTTCTTATTTATGTGTAAGATGAAAGTGACTATACACTCACTTGTTAAGACGATAATTGGACAACACTACGACTCTTAAAGTAATATTCTTCAATGAAACCAGGATGTTTTCTCAAAAACCAGGCTTCTCGTGGGTAGGGGTTCGGCTCGAAAGCTCTTTTTCTCAGGGATCTTCTGGGCTTCGAAACTTGCTTTGGGTGTCGGGAATGATACCGAGGCTTTGAGGGGTTAAAACTAGGTTAAAATAGAGTAAAGAGTGAAAGAGAATTGAGTTTGTAAAGAAAAAACTGTAAGCCATCATTTTCTATTTATAAGGTGAAAATTTGAGGTTCACCTCGTGACCCAAGTATGTTCACCTCGTGAATTCGATCCTGATCATCTCGTAGGCTTGTTGTGTATGTTCTAGGCTCGAAAGCAATCATGCAACGAATTCACCTTGTGAATTTCAATGTTCACGTCGTGAAGGTCTCGAAGTTTGTGCCCCAAACTTCAAAAATCCATATATTTCGCATACGAGCTCCACTTTTGATGTTCTTTATATCCACATGTGGGTGAAATTATGCTCTACAACTTTCATTTAGACGCTATCGACTAATTTGGACTTCATTTTTATTATTATATTTTTAACAGGCCGGAACAGGAAAAATCTATTAAAAATTCATAACTTCTTCATCCAACCTCTATTTTCGTCTATCTTTTTACCGTTGAACTACTATTAACAAGATCTTCGATTATCGTTTAAAGTGTTTCGGCTAAATATCACTCGATCTAAATTTCGAGTTTTTAGTTGTCTACTGCTAAGCTGGAACATAGAAAAATCATAACTTCCACATACAAAGTTAGATTTGAGTGTTCTTCTTATGCACGCTCTCAGTTTAATGAACTCTACGAATTTCGTTTAGATCGCTAAAGCTAACAATCACTTTATCGTAAATTCAGTTTTTACGTTATTCAGTGTCGTGGCAACTCTGTCGCGAAACTTCGACATGTCATAGCTTATTCGTTATAACTCGGATTTCGGTATTCCTTATATCTCCATAATCCATATTTCAACCACTACAACTTTCTTAATAGATATCAGTTTTATCTAATATTTATTTTTGATGCTCATTTTTATTCTTAATTCATTAAATTATAATAATTAAGCAAATAAACACATAATTCACATAATATTCACATAATTCCTCTTTATTACTTCAAAATGAGTTATAAAGATTGACCTAGACTATTAAACTATTATTAATGCTTTGCCCAGAAACATGGGTGTTACAATTCTCTCCCCTTAGGATGATTCCATCCTCGGAATCACACATCATCAAACAAATGCGGATAACGACTCATCATGTCACTCTCCGTTTCCAAGGTGAGATTTGGCCCATTTGCATGTTTCCATCGTACAAGCACTAATTTGATCATATTGCGTCGCAACTTCTTAGTCTTACGGTCAACAATTGCCTCAGGTTCTTCAATTAGCCTCTTGATTTTATCCAACCTTAATTCAGAAATTGGAATTATGTTGGGAACATCTCCCGTGAACTTTCTCAAATAACACACATGGAAGGTGTTATAAATACCATCGAGTTCTTTTGGTAGTTCTAGCTTGTAAGCTTGATTCCTAATCCTCTGAAGAACTTTAAATGTTCCAATTAACCTTGGACTCTACTTTCCCCTTTTACAAAATCTTATAAGTCCCTTCCACGGTGAGACTTTAAGAAAAACCGAATCACCAACTTCGAATGTTATCGGTTTTCTTTTCTTGTCAGCATAGCTCTTCTGACGATCCTGAGCTACTAACATCCTTTCCCTAATTACTTTCATCTTTTCAACAGATTGATAGACTATCTTGGGTCCCATAAACTGTTTTTCCCCAGCCTCAAGCCAACCAGATGGCGTATGACACTACTGTCCGTACAAAGCTTAATAAGGTGCCATGTTTATGTTTGAGTGGAAACTATTATTGTAGGAAAATTCTACTAAAGGTAAATGTTCATCCCAGTTACCTTGGAATTCCAGGGTACATACTCTCATCATATCCTCCAGTGTTTGAATCGTTCATTCTCTCTGACCATCGGTTTGCAGATGGTAAGCTCTACTCAGACAGAATTTTGTACCCAATTCCTCTTGTAGACATTTCCAAAACCTCGACGTGAAACAACTATCACGATCTAATACAATAGTTAAAGGCACACCGTGAAGTCTTAATATCTCCTTCACGTAAGCATTAGCAAGTTTATCCATAGACCATTTCTCATTGGCTGCTATGAAGTGTGCACTTTTCGTAAACCGATCAACAACCACCCAAATCATGTCGTGACCACTCTTCGTTCTGGGCAGTTTAGTCACAAAATCCATAGTGAAGTCTTCCCATTTACCCATGGGAGGTAAAGGTTCTAAAAACACATATGGTTTCTGATGTTGTGCCTTCACTCTCGCACATGTCACACACTCGGCCACATACTTTGCAACATCAAGCTTCATTATCGGCTACCAGTAATAGGGTTTTAGGTCCCTATACATTTTAGTACTGTCAGGATGAATTGATTACATGGTTTTGTGAGCTTCTTCCATCAGAAGATCTCTTAATCCTCCTGTCTTCGGTACCCAAATCCGATATTGGAATACCTTCAGTCTGTGACTCTTTATACCGAATACTAACATTTTACCCAAACGTTCTTCCTTTCGGTTATTCTTCTCTGAAGCTTCTTCTTGAGCTTTCTTTATACTTTCCACAGTTGTTGACACAACTTCTATTCTCAACACCCTTGGCCTTTTTCTTTCAAGGTTGACTTTCCGACTGAGAGCATCAGCAACATCATTGGCTTTACTGGGGTGGTAAAGTATCTCACGGTCGTAATCCTTGAGTAACTCTAGCCAACGTCATTGCCTTATATTTAATTATTTTTGATTAAAGAGATATTGGAGACTCTTATGACCAATGAAAAGTTTGCACTTCGTGCCATGGAGGTAATGCCTCCATATCTTTAGAGCAAATACAACCGCTGCCAATTCCAGATCATGAGTGGGGTAGTTCTTTTCATGCTCTTTCAACTGTCGAGATGCATATGCTATCACCTTTTCTCTTTGGGTCAAAACACAACCCAACGCAACACTAGATAAATCGCTATAGACTGCAAAGTCTTTAACTCCGTCGGGTAGAGAGAGAATCGGTGTTTCACATAATTTCTTCTTTAGCAATTGGAATGCTTCTTTGTGCTTATCACTCTAGGTATAAATATCTCCTTTGTGGGTCAAATCTGTTAATGGAGTAGAGATCGAAGAAAAACCTTGGATAAACCTTCGGTAATATCCAGCTCATCCTATAAAGCTTCGGATCTCCGTGGGACTCTTCGGTTTTTCCCACTTTGTTATAGCTTCAATCTTAAATAGGTCAACCATAATCCCTTCTTGGTTAACCACATGACCCAAAAATTAGACTTCTTGAATCCAAAAATCACATTTTGAGAACTTTGTATATAGCTTCTCCTTCTTTAATACTTCTAAAACTTCTCGTAAGTGTCTTCCATGCTCCTCCTGGATTTTTGAGTAAATCAGAATGTCATCTATGAACACTATAACGGATTTATCAAGGAATGGTTTACAAATCCTATTCATTAAATCCATGAATGCTGCTGGAGCATTGGTTAGTCCAAATGACATAACCAAAAACTCGTAGTGTCCATATCTTGTTCTGAAAGCAGTCTTCTCGACATCCTGCTCTCTCACCTTTAGCTGATGATATCCTGACCTTAGGTCAATCTTTGAAAAATATCTTGAACCTTTCAGCTGATCGAACAGGTCATCAATCCTTGGCAATGGATATTTATTCTTTTTTGTTACCTTATTCAGCTCTCTGTAATCAATACATATTCACATGCTTCCATCCTTCTTGTTTACAAATAACACTGGAGTTCCCCAAGGCGATGAACTAGGTCTAATGAAACTTTGTTCCAATAATTCCTGATGTTGTCTCATCAGCTCCCTTATCTCTGTTGGTGCTAATTGGAAATGTGCTTTTGATATTTGTGTAGTTCCTGGAAACAAGTCGATACGGAATTCTACTTGTCAATCAGGGCGTAATCCAAAAAAAATCTTTGGGAAATACTTCTGGAAAGTCACCAACCACTTGTATGCTTTGCACCTCTTTCTTTTCCTTCTTAGCATCGATTACGAATGTCAGATAAGATGTACATCCCTTAGCCAAACACTTTCTGGTTTTCATTAAGGAAATAATTCCAGAATTTACTCTACATTTGTCCCCATACACCATAAATGACTCTTTCCATGGTGGGTTTACTCATACTATCTTCTTCTTGCATAATATTTCGGCATCATTGGCGCTAAACCAATCCATTCCCAGCATGATGTTGAAACCATTTAACTCAATAGACAATAATTCCTCGTGGAACTTATTCCCGTTCAAGTCGATGAAGATGTTTTTCATGTGGTAGCTACCAGGTATAAACTTGCCACTAGCAACCTTGACTATTGAAGCATTAACTAGTCTATCAACAGGCAAAGCTAGTTTTCTACCAAATTCATGCGAAATAAAGGATTAGTTGGCACCAGAATCATACAAAATTTGGGCAGGCAATTCGTTTACAATAAAGGTACCTGAAGCGATATCAGCTTCTTCCTTTTCAGCTTCAAGTGTCATCTGGAAGGCTCTCGCTACACTTGTAGCAATTCGCCTCCTCACTACACTTCCCAAAGTGCTTTTTCTTGCACTTATCACACCATTTTTCCCCGCCTCCTTTTCCTCCAAACTTCATCGAATCAGACTTCAAAAAAAAAATCTTGCTGGAACTTAAAGTTCCTTGAAACTTTCTCTTATCACCAACTTCAACCTTGCTGGCAGTTCTTCCCTTGAGCATTTCCTCAACAGACTTGGCAGCCCAAATAGCTGCCTCCAGAGTAGGTACCTGTCGTACTGGCACCGCATACTCCCATGGGAGTCCCTTTGCATACTGGTCAACTTTTGTCAGCTCATATAGGACGATGCGTAAAGAAAACTCCATCTTGTTTGTGAAGGCATTAGTGTATTCTTCAACTGACATGATGTCTTTCTTTAATGTCAGAAATTTGTTCTCCAAATCTAGCAGATTTTGGGCCGAGCAAAACTTGCACTTGAATTGTACCAAGAACTCTACCCAAGCTAGTTGTAGTGGATCATTAGGGCTCAAAGTCTTCCCAAAAGTGTTCCACCTCTGAACTGACGTACGGCGAACGTGGTCTGCAACTTGCCTCTACAACCACATGTCATGAAGGCCAATTCCATCTCCGAGATCCAATCCATGATTCCGATCGGATCTTGTTTTCCAGTGAAGGTCGATGGTTTGCTAGTTACAAAATTTTTGTACTTGCATCCATGTCCATCATTTCCTCCATCTTGGTTGTTTCGTCTATCTATAGGTGGGTTGCCTTGGCCAACAATCCCACTGAAGTTTCCTCATTCCGACTGCCTTCATTCAATTCGGGCTGTTCAATTGGTATTGTAAGTTCTTCACGATTATGCTGAAGCAGACATCTAGTTTCCTCCATTTGACGATCCAACATCATCTGAATCATCATTTGTACCCCAGCCATTGTCATTGGCTCAGGTGCTACTGCTACTGCAACAGGTACTTGCTCAATCGCTGGTGGTTGAGCTGTTGATTCCTATTTTTGTTTGCATTTCCAACTACGCTACTAGTTCTTGCCATTTTTGATCTATACACCGAATAAGGTGAATTTAGATCCACATTCACGACAGATATTTAAATCATCTATATCACTCTGAAACGTTTACATGCTAGTTCTAACACTCAAGTTCAATAACACCTACAGGTGGCGAGCATGCCAGCGTTACACTAGAAAGTCTAGAAGAGTCAGTGGTCGTCATCTAAACTCCGCTAGATGACTAAATCAGCAACAACATCGAGGCCTCTCATCATTTTATTTCATCACACATCAACTATCTACCCATGTTTTACCCAACATTTTTGTAGATAAAAATACATATACAGCTTAAAACCTTTATAACACATTCATTCAACATTCATTTCAAATAAACAAACAATATAATTATGCATAGCAAATATTTTATAGAAAACACTTCTTATTTATGTGTAAGATGAAAGTGACCATACACTCACTTGTTAAGACAATAATTGGACAACACTACGACTCTTAAAGTAATATGCTTCGATAAAATCCAGATGTTTTCTCAAAAACCGGGCTTCTCGCGGGTAGGGTTTCGGCTCGAAAACTCTTTTTCTTGGGATCTTCGGGGCTTCGAAACTTGATTTGGGTGTCGGGAATGATACTGGGGCTTTGAGGGGTTAAAACTAGGTTAAAATAGAGTAAAGGGTGAAAGTGAATTGAGTTTGTAAAGAGCAACCCGTAAGCCATCATTTTGTATTTATAGGGTGAAAATTTGAGGTTCACCTCGTGATCCAACTATGTTCACCTCGTTAATTCGATCCTGATCATCTCCTAGGCTATCCGTGTGTCTTCTAGGCTCGAAATCTATCATGCAACAAATTCACCACGTGAAGTTCAATGTTCACGTCATGAAGATCTTGAAGTTTGTGCCCCGAACATCAAAATTCCATATCATTCGCATACGAGCTCCATTTTTGACGTTCTTAGTGGGTTTTGGTCATAAGAACATCCTATGTGCTCATACAAACCCTAAAGCTTGGATCTAGGTTTCTCTATTGTACATGCAAGTTATCCAAGACTATAAACCCTAATTCTAGCATTCAAATAATCATATTAGCCATAAGAATAAGTTTATAATATTACCTTGATTGTTATGTAGCAATAACAATCCCAAATCTCCTTGTATTGACTTTGGAAGGTTTAGAGTCACAAGTGTCACTCCTCTAATGGTTCACAAACACCATAATCAAGAGGATGAAGAGGAGAGAGGCTGGAGGCTGCCCAAAAACGTGTGAAACCCTAGAAAGATCATTAGCCACGTTTTTGAGCATTAAGGGGTCTTTTTTATAGTTGGGCTATTAGGGTTATCTAACAAGGAAACCCTAATTTGGATGCTTAAGCCCTAAGCAACCCATAGAGCCCTTTCTTTAAGCCTTGGACGATTTCATATGGGCTTCCCCCATAGAATCCGTCCACCTTATCATATAAGGCACTCCATGGCCCAAATTGCAATTATCTTATAATTACAATTCCAGTCCCTTAAGTTTAATTAATCTCTTTTAGTCACAAAACTAATTACTAATTAATTATTGACTAATATTAATTAAACAATATGATTTCTCCTTTAATATATTATTCTCATAATATATTAATAAATCATATCTAATCCTTTCTCTCCATAATTCATCCTATCAAGTTGCTTTGGTGAAGGCAACCCAAAAGAACCATGCACCATCGGGTCAAGTACATACCAAAATAGTTATGGACTTAGACACTAATCCAACAGTCTCCCACTTGGATAAGTCTAATAACTATTCTGTGTATGACTTCAGATCCTGATCTGCAATCATAGCTTTCCAAAGCTGTTGTCAACTCTGATCCTATCAGATACGCGTGTCCTTAGATAAGGGATCATATATTCCTCCATTCTAGATATCGTATGAGATATGATTTCCAATCATTCTCTTTGTACTATATCTCGATTTCCAATTTATGACGACTGACTAATTGAACAAATCAAATTAGCCCTAGCCCGGCCGAGCATTTACGTTTGTCATCACAAAACCATTAAGGGGCCCAAAGATATCGCTTTTATCCTTCTTTGAATAAAAGGAACAGATAAACTTTGATACAATGTTCGCTTGCACTTACTCACCGAATCACACACAATAATAAGTTTTATAACACCAAGTTACTAGCGCGTTTTCATATTGTCAATATACAACCGATTAGCAAGATACAACTCACACATCTCGGTTTCAAGAATATAAGATGTTATCGTCTCACCAATCACTCGTGATACAATTCATGGAGTGATCCAAGTGAGCGTGGGTTTAATCCAATGCACAAATTCATATTCATAAGCACTCATGAACGTTGCAGCAAACATTTGCTTATGTCTAATACTCTTTTAGACAATCCACACACCAATTCACGACAGTCTTCATTCATATCTACTTCCAACATATGAACGACTGTGGCCCGTTTGAATAATTTGATTATTCTTAATAAACTCAATTATTCTGGAAGTCAAAACATGCAAAGTGAAACACAAGAATAATACTAATCCCATATGGCCTCAACCCTTTGAGTATAAATAAAACTCCTTTTATTTATCACCATATCGATTACTCATTATTTGTCGTTTTGGGTAATCAACTTCTTACTTGAATTACAACACTTATCCCATGCTCCTAGCATGCACACATTGTTCACCTATGGTTCTTACTTTGTGAAATAGATCAAATTGAACACATTTCCAATCATTCTCATTTCACAACTCCAAATCCTTTTTCATAAGTGAAAGAATATCAAATTCTTGCTACTTATAGAATATGCTAGATTCTAACAGTCTATGCAATGATTCTTTCGTAATGTCACTACACCAAAATCACAAAGACTATTGCCAATGATATTACAAAGTCCTCTATCGGAGATTGTTACAAGACAATTCCTTAGATACGATGTCTCTCACTCAAAGTACATTCCTTTGAACATCCTTTTGCATAAAGATTTCTAATCTAGACATAGATTTTCAATATTCAATTCCCAATATGGACACGCTTCCATATTCTCCGTTTGACAACTTATTCTTAATAGAATCTTTTGTATTCATAATAATGTCAATATGGTCCATCCAATAGCATGCTTTCAACTACTCACAAGAAACTAATCCTCATCGAACTTTGGATTGTCCTTTGATAGTTGTTTAATTATTTTAGTCAAAACCAATTCTAGTCCCTTTTTCCTCTAAATGCGCTAGACATTTGGAAAATTTTAGAATGATCAAACATTAAAGCATTTGCAATCGATCCTATACCCGAAGTGTATGGGACACGATGCATAATGTTTTATTTGCTATCTTCTCAAAATTCGAATTGTGAAAAGGAATGCCGTAATCATAATCAAAATTTTAAGAACACACTATGTACCTTTGACTAAATCTATCAACATTTCTCAACCTAATCCTTTAGATTTGAAACGAAGCATAATATTCTCTCCCTTAATTATAGCAAAACAACTATTCCATCCTTACAACTTTGCAAAGAATGACTCTTGTTTTCTATAATTAATATTGCCAACTTGCAATACTTTCCTTAACAATCATACAATCATAACATTTATGCTCCCACTATCATGATGATTATTATAAAACATAACACTTATGCTCCCACTAGCTTCGACATGTATTCATAAACATCTTAACTTCCAGAAAAACAATACCTATTGAATTTCTTAAGTCCATGTTTCTAATACTTAATGCTTTGATAATCTTTTATCAAGGCCTCTTAAGCTTATACACCTTTGCCTTAGATAGTTCATATGTGTGTCTAAACAATTAAGACTAATTGCCAAACCTCACAATTCAAATCATGAAAAGGGATACCGTAACCATAATTGAATTCGAGAATTCAACTTTACAATCACTATCTTCTTAAAATCTTTCTTAGTGAAAGCATTTCCTCACAATCATTTTCATGAAGGAGGAAATCTTATGACACTTAGATTTTAATGGTGTATTTGTTCCAATCCATGTGAATTTTTTAAAACCAAAGTTTACGATAAATTCAAACTCATATGGACCGAACTTTCTTAATCTTGATTTCTTGCGTTATGGTAGCACAACTGCCCACCACGTCTTCCAAGTAGTTAAGCAGCTCACCTTTTCCTATCAATGTACCTTTCATTGATTAAGGTGCCTTGCCTTTTATGCGTTCAAAATGAGAACTCACAGAACTCACATGCATAATTAACTCAATTGGGAACATCACAGAAACACAATAATGTCAACACGATAGGTTGTAAACCACCACTTGTGTGCTAGTGATGATCGATAAGGTTTATTTGATTTGTTCTTGAAACCTTTCAAGACCATTAAGACTCCCACCGACTCCTTGACATATAAGATTCTCTTGTCAATAAACATTTGTTGACAAACAAATATTCAAGAGTTAGTGTAGTTTTTATCAAAAACACTTCATTAATTGGTCCTAGTTGGTCTTTGTCTTATCCAAGACATCACAACTTTTCACTTTTGATGAATGTTATAAACCTTCTTAATACTTTTCACTCATTGTCACAATCTTAACTTTAATACTTGTTATTGGAACGAAGTATGATTGACCTTTTGATTTAACCATTTCTTCAATTCTTGATTCCTCTTCATAAACATACAATTGTACTAAGACTTACTTAGAGGATCAATTGAGATATGGTTCTTGATCATAAGGACCTATCATAAAGCATAAAAGGTACTCTCCCTTCTTCTTAGAATGGAGAAACTTTTATCTTTCTGCCTACTTCATTCTTATTCGTTTTGCTACTGATTTAAACCTTTTTAATCAATTCCGAATTATACTTAATCTTATAAGTATAATCATATTTACTAAACCTTTAGTAAATCATGACGAATATCTTTGTTACTTTTATGGTGGACTTGATCAACACGCACCTTTGTGTACTCGATCTCCTAGTCCTTCACATGACACTTTGTCAATGAATTAGTCTAATTTCTAAATATGAAATTTCTCATTCATCATACAACCAAGTTGCGTGATTCCAAATTTCTGTCCAATTGAAATTTGGGCGATGAGAAACTCTCCCTATTTGGTAAATTCTTGACATTTCCATAAATAACATAACTAAGAATCATATCCATTCGTTGTAGAAATATGCAAACATCAATTTTTATAACGATTTCATTGCAAGGAAATAAACAAATAAATAAATAAGTCAAACAAAAATTTTATTTTATTTATAAAAGCAGCAGAAAAATTTGTCCTTACAATGCAAAATCCATTGAAAACTATGTATTTTAAAAAGAAAATGTCTAACAACTCTATCATAACTATCTAAGCTCAAAATCTACTCTTCAAGTCCATGCGATCAAGATCCATTTCTTGTGATTAGATTCATCTTGCTCTTTCACCAAGCTTCCTTTCTTTTCACCGATCCTGCAAAACATTCAAATGCAATCTTATTACATCATGTATTAAGAATCAATGAATAGGAACTTAACGAAGTTAGATAGTGGGTTTTACCTGAAGCGCAGTCATAGTCTTTGACTCTCCCATCTTTGGAATTTTTCAGGCTCTTGGGGTAGACTTCTATCCAACGCCCTTTCTCTTGGCAGCAAACGCAGGTCGCTTCTCTTAGAATGTCCTTGGAAGCATGGTCGGTTTACTTTCCCAGCAAATAGCTCCATTGCTTCGCCAAATCATTTCTGATTCAGCAGCAATGAGCATGTAAGTTAGGTCAATGAGGTTATCGTCATGACCCATCATATAATACTTTCTTTTGAACTCATTATATGATTCAGGAAGTGACTGCAAAACCCAGTTCACAGCCAACTCATCGGGGAATGATACACCCAACATTTTCAACCTATCAATGTGTGATCTCATTCCTAGAATGTGGGTACACACGGATTTACCATCTTCATGTTTCATTTCCAATAGGGCCTTAGTGATGTTGAACCTTTCAATTCTTCGATCTTGTGGGTTAGGGAGAACAATTGGAGGAGGTGGAGGAAGTGAAGCATGATATCTTGTTCCTCGATCGAATCGTGGAATACCATCTTCATGTGGAATTCTTGTTCCACGGGATTTGGGAAGACCATAGTTGTCGAACTTTGACATCTACAAAACGGGAGAAACAAATTCAAGTTAGTTGATTGATTGAGTCCTTAGTAAATCACCCAAATGAGATACTAAGGCTAGGACCCAACACAATATTCTACAACCTAGAAAAGGGATGTCGTAATCTAGTTTCAGAATATTTGAAGGTAAGTGAATGACGATTCACTAATTTCCACCATGAAAAACGAAAAAAAAAAAAATTAAGTTTTAAATCTATGAAAACTCCTAGACCCTTTGAGATCCATTGAACATTTCAATGGCATGTTTAAATCTCGATATGCCCCTCTTGTTTGTGACTGGGATGCAGAGGATCACAAAGCGGGTGTGAATAACCATGCAAACTTACATGGTGCCCTCACATGTTATAGTCACCTATTCGATGTGCTGGTAAACCACACACGCTCCATTGAACTATGACAAACATTGAGTCACCCTATGCTACCTTTGCTTAGAACCACAGACTCCACTAACGTCTTCGCAAGGGCACAAAGTGTAATTTCATGGAATTGCATCAATTCACTTTGCCTAAGTAACTAAGATTGGGAATTTGAAAAACATTTAGTTACCTTGTATTTCATTATACTTATAATGGAAGGTTTCGTCCTATCCTACCCGTTCGGCTAACGACCCTCCACTAGTCAAGAGTGCGGTAGGTAAGAGTGGACCCATTCAATCGCCATATTATAGACAATTTCCTTAAACACCCCTTATAGACCAGCTTCATGAATGAGGCCTACTAACGGTAAGACTGACTTTTACTCATACATATATATAATGTTAGACTTTTAATGTTATATATAGTATAGGGTGTATTTTACACTTTTAAAATACTATGTGGTCTAATTTAACAATTATACATTTAATGCAATTAAATTGTAAACCTAAACCTTTTTTGGATTTATTAAACTTCTTTTAATTATACACCTTAATTAATTAATAAAACCATAAGGGTGTGATTTGAACATTTTCAAAACATTACTAGGGTTTTAGAATTTAACATTCCTAATTAAACTTTTAATCAACTTTTAAATTCCAAAACTTGAGGGCAAGTTTTGAAACATTTCAAAACATTAGGGTTTAGAATTTAAATATACATCAAAATTAAACTATTTAATCAAAATTTAAATTCCAAAACTTGAGGGCAAGTTTTGAACATTTTTCAAAACATTAGGGTTTAAATTTCAAAACAACAAAACTTTTGGGTTCAAATTTAAACTATAAAACCTAAAGGGCAAAATATGAAACTTTTCATAACAACAAGGATCAAATAACAAATAATTCAAATTAACATTTAATCACATAATTATCCATATTTGATTTATTTAATGATTTCTTGCAAAACAATTTATCAATTTACTCAAAATAATTAATCAATTATCACATAAGAAAACAATTATCTTATTAATTGATAAATATCTTCAATTAGATCAAAATTATAGTCAAATATATCATATAATCGGATTAATATTGATCTAACTTGATAAGGTAACTATCCATAAGCAAAACCAGCAAGAAAACCTGAGATACCCTCCATCTGACGAGTTGACTCGTCAAGTCAGGCTTGGACTCGTCGAGTCTGCATGGACTCGGCGAGTTCAGCTATGGACTCGGCGAGTCCAGCCTCCAAAACACCAAAAAACAATTTTTTTGAACATGTAATGCATCAATACAATTGAAACCAGACTAGGCTCTGATACCACTAGTGGGTTTTGGTCATAAGAACATCCTATGTGCTCATACAAACCCTAAAGCTTGGATCTAGGTTTCTCTATTGTACATTCAAGTTATCCAAGACTATAAACCCTAATTCTAGCATTCAAATAATCATATTAGCCATAAGAATAAGTTTATAATGTTACCTTGATTGTTATGTAGCAATAACAATCCCAAATCTCCTTGTATTGACTTTGGAAGGCTTAGAGTCACAAGTGTCACTCCTCTAATGGTTCACAAACACCATAAGCAAGAGGATGAAGAGGAGAGAGGTTGGAGGCTGCCCAAAAACGTGTGAAACCCTAGAAAGATCATTAGCCACGTTTTTGAGCCTTAAGGGGTCTTTTTATAAATGGGCTATTAGGGTTATCTAACAAGGAAACCCTAATTTGGATGCTTAAGCCCTAAGCAATCCATGGAGCCCTTTCTTTAAGCCTTGGACGATTTCATATGGGCTTCCCCCATAGAATTCGTCCACCTTATCATATAAGGCACTCCATGGCCCAAATTGCAATTATCTTATAATTACAATTCCAGTCCCTTAAGTTTAATTAATCTCTTTTAGTCACAAAACTAATTACTAATTAATTATTGACTAATATTAATTAAACAATATGATTTCTCCTTTAATATATTATTTTCATAATATATTAACAAATCATATTTAATCCATTCTCTCCATAATTCATTCTATCAAGTTGCTTTGGTGAAGGCAACCCAAAAGGACCATGCACTATCGGGTCAAGTACATACCAAAATAGTTATGGACTTAGACACTAATCCAACAGTTCTTTATATCCCCATGTAGGTGATATTATGCTCTACAACTTTCATTTAGACCCCGTCGGCTAATTTCGACTTCATTTTTATTATTATATTTTTAACAGGCTGGGATAGGAAAAGTCTGTTAAAAATTTCATAACTTCTTCATCCGACGTCTGTTTTCGTCTGTCTTTTTTCTGTTGAACTACTATCAACAAGATATTCTATTATCGTTTAAAGTGTTTCGGCTAAAAATCACTCGATCTAAATTTCGAGTTTTTAGTTGTCTACTACTAAGCTGAAACTTAGAAAAATCATAACTTCCACATACAAAGTCAGATTTGAGCGTTCTTCCTATGCACGCTCTCGGTTTAACGAACTCTACGAATTTCGTTTAGATCGCTAAAGCTAAAAAACACTTTATCGTAAATTCACTTTTTACGTCATTCAGTATCGTGCCAGTTCTGTCGCAAAACTTCGACAGGACTTAATTTCTTCGTTATAAATCGGATTTCGGTATTCTTTATATCTCAAGAATCCTTATTTCAACCACTAAAACTCAGCTTTATCTAATATTTATTTTCGACGCTCATTTTTATTCTTAATTCATTAAATTATAATAATTAAGCAAATAAACACATAATTCACTTAATATTCACATAATTCCTCTTTATTACTTCAAAATGAGTTACAAAGGTTGACCTAGACTATTAAACCATCATTAATGCTTTGACCAGAAACACGTGCGTTACATTATAGCACTTATCAAATGTAGAGTAAAATGTTTTATACTCTTGTACATTTGAAATTGATAAGTTGTGATATTTTGGATAAAACAAAGACCAACTAAGACCAATTATGTGAAGTGTTTGTCTTTGTAAAGAAACTGCACTAACTCTTAAATATTTGTTTGTCAAGTAATGTCTCTTAACAAAGAGAAACTTATATGTCAAGAGGTCAGTGAGAGTCTTAAAGATCTTGAAAAGTTTCAAGAACTAATTGGGAGTAAACCTATTGGTAATCACCACTTCACGACTTAAGGTTTATAACCTATCGTGTTGACATATCCTTGTTTATGTTCCCATTCCAGTTGAAGTTGACTATGCATGTGAGTACTATGAGTTCTCAATTATTTGCATAACAACTTGGAAGAAATGGTAGGCCCTTAAACTGCCAGGTGACAAGAAATTAAAATTGAACAACTTCAGTCCATATGAGTTTGGATTTGTCACTAACCTTGTCTTGTGATTATGGTTATTACAAATTAACATGGATATGAACACATACACCATAAAATCTAAGTGTCATAAGGTTTCTCTCCAATACACCATAAATAGTTTGAACATTCGGGACTTATTAGTTTAAGTTCTGAAAGGTTTAAACACACATTTGTGCTATTTAATCTAAATTGTGTATGAGCTGGAGAAGTCTGGAAAAGACTTTTTGAAGCATCGTGTATCAGAAATCTGAACTTTAGTATAGAAATCAATAAGTATTGATTTCTAGAAGTCCAACTTATTTCTGGGTACATGTCAAAGCTGATGGGTTTTGAGCATTCTAACAACCTTAAGGTGCACATAAAACCCTAAATGCTTTGGATCTATGTTTTCTCTAATATACATGCAATTTGATTTTTTCCAAAGCATTATCCTAACTAGCACACAAAACTTTGATACTTGTATAATAAAACTAGTTGGATAACATACCTTTTCTTGTAGCTTGTTATATGGAGCTTTAAAATCCTAGCACCAATAATGTGAATGCCTCAAATAGAACCACAATTCACCACAACAATTAGAAGACTTCAGAGAGAGTATCACTACACACAAAAATCGGTTATGCTCTTGCATACACACATACTAGTGCCAATTTTAGTAGCTAGAGGAGTTCTTATATAGTGTGACACAATTAGGGTCACACCATGCAATGCTAATGTGCATGACTTTCCACATTCCTTTGGCTCCATGGGTTTTAACCTCCATGGAGTATCCATGGGTCACCACATGGGTTTCGCCCAACCTAAAGAACTATGGATCATAAGCCCACTTTATAAGAATGAATGATTTACTCAATCTCCATATATTTAATTAGTTTATTTTGTTCACAAAATTAATTCCAAATTAATTCTTGATCAATACTAATTAAATAATATGATTTCATATTAATATATTAGAACTTATAATATGTTAATAAATCATAAATATCCTCTTCTCAAAAGTTCATCCTACAAATTGTTCTGGTGAAATGCAACCCAAATGGACCATGCTAAATCGGGTCAAGTACATACCAAATATAGTTATGGACTTAGACACCTTATCCAACAAAAGCTAGTGTGAGAATAAGTGTTATGCAATTTAGAATATAATTATTATGCTAGTGGGAGCTTAATTATTGTGGTAAGTGTTGCAAGTTAGCAATGTTAATTATAGAAAACAAAAGTTTCAAATTGCACAATTGTAGGGTTTGAAAAGTTGTTTTCTATAATTAAGGGAGAGGAATTTATACTTCATTTCAAATCTAAAAGTTTATATTGAGATTTTAATCAAATTTAGTCAAGAACGTATATGGATGTTATGTTGAAATATTTCAACATAAGGAAATTCTATATGTGGAAATATTGTAGCAAGAGACTGGTAAAGTATCACGTCTCTATGTGAGACATTATGAATTGTATCCCATATGCTTAGGGTATAGGATTGATTGCATATGCAATAATACTTAAGTGTTCCATTTTTCCAAATGCCTAGGGCATTAAGAGGGAAAAGGACTAGAATTGGATATTATTAAAATGATTAAGAAATTGTCGAGGATAATCTGAGGTTTACCAGAGATTGAATACTCATGGATAGTTGGAAGTATAGTGTAAATTTTGCAAGGATCATATTGACATGTTCTTAAAAGAGGCAACTCTTGTTTAGAAGTGATAGTCAAAATCAGAATATGTAAATGTTTCCATAAGTAGAAGTTATTCTCTAAATCTGTGTAAGATTAGAAAACTTAATGCAAGAAGGATGTTAAAAGAAATGTACTTTGAATATGAGACTTCGTTTCCATGGAATTTTTCTCCATTGTAATACTTTGTAATGTATGTTGCCAAGTCTCTATGACTTTTGTGTATAGTCATTACAAGAGGATCATCGCATATAAGTTTAGAATCTAACAGATTATAGTAAATGGAAAAAATTGGTATTCATACATTTACAGCAAATATTTGGAATTGTGAAATGAGTTTCATTGAAGATGTTTTTCAATTATTCTATTTCATAAAGTAAGAACCATAGATATACATGGTGTTCATGCTTAGAGCATGGGGCAACTATTGTTTTAAGTCAAGTATTAATTTGATTAATCGAAACATTATACAATGAATAATGTGTAATCAATATGGTGATTAAATAAAAGGTGTTTTATTTATATTCAAAACTTTTGAGACCATATTGGATTAATTGTTCTTGTGTTTCACTTTGCATGTTTTGACTTCCCGAATAATAAGATTATTCAAACTATCCACATTCGATCATACTTTGGAAGTAGGTATTGAGGCAAGACTGCCGTGAATCTAATTGTAGACTGTCTAGGTGTTTTAGACATAGCACAAGTTTGTTATAGTATTCATGAGTAATCATGTAATAAGATTTGAGTATTGGACTCAACCCATGCTCATTTGAATCACATCAAGGATTTTATCACGAGTGATTGTGAGATGATAATATCTTATATTCTTGAAACCAAGACACGCGCGTAGTAATTTACAAGTCAGTTGCACATTGACATATGTAAACGCACCAGTAACTTGGTGTTATAAAACATATTCTTGTGTATGATTTTATGAGTAAGTACAAGAAAGCATATGAATCGAAGTTTATCCGTTACTTTTAACCTTATAGGGATGAAAGCGATATCTATGGCCCCCTCGATGATTTAGTGATGACACCCTAAGCACTTGGCCAAGCCTGGACTGATTTGATTTGTTCAATTAGTCAGTCGTCATAAATCAGAAATCGGGAAACAACAGATGGATAAAGAGAATGATTATAATACATGTCTCATATCCATATGATATCTAGAATGGAGGAATATATGATACCTTATCTAATGGACGCGTCATTGACTAGGCAGAGTTCGTCAGCGGCTTTTAAGAGCTATGATTGCTAGTTGGGATTTTGGAATACTTGCAATAATAGTTATTAGACTTATCCAAGTAAGAGACTGTTGGATTAGGTGTCTTAGCCCATAACTATAATTGGTATGTATTTGACCTGAGAGTAGCATGGTCCATTTCGGGTTGCATATCACCAGGATAATTTGATAGGATGGATACTTGAGTAAGAGGTTACTTATAATTTATTAATAATTATAAGTTCTAATATATTAATATGAAATCATATTATTTAATTAGTATTGATCAAGTATTAATTTGGAATTAATTATGTGATCAAAAGAGACTAATTAAATATATGGGAATTGATTTGGTAAATCAATGATTCTTATAGTGTGGGCCAATTGTTATTTAGGATGGGCTAAACCAATATGGTAGTCCATGGATAGTCCATGGTGGTTTAACCCATGGAGCCTAAGTAATATGAAAGTTCATGAGCATTGGGTTTTGTATGATGTAACGCTAGACTTTGCCATACTATAAAAGAACTCCCTTAGCACCCAAAATAACACACTAGAGTTCTTGGAGTTCATTAGAGTCGATTTTGGTGCTAGCAACATCTCTCTCAAGTTCTCCTTTTTCCTAGGTGTGTTGTGAACCTTTTGAGGCATCACACTTAGGGTGCTAACTTCTTAAAGGCCAAATACAAAAAGTTCTACAAGCTACATAAAGAGGTAAACTCCTAATTAGTATTTGATGTTGTTTATATCAATTGTTTGCTAGTTGTAGGCTTAATGCTTTGGAAACAATATTACATGTATAATTAGAGAAACGATAGATCCAAATCATTTAGGGTTGTATGTGCATCATAGGATGTTGTAGTATACTAAAACCCAATAGAAAGATCATATCCAATGAACAAGCGAAGTTTGGACTTTTAATCTAGAGAATAGGGGCTTAATATGTTAAGATGGCCAAACAGATAGAGGGACTCATCGAGTCCATAAGCGAACTCGGCGAGTCGGGTCGTATTATCCTCTTCCACTTTAAGGTAGAACTCGACGAGTCTCTAGAAGGACTTGACAAATTGATTCGCCAAGTCGCGACTATGAGCAACTCGATAGGAGTCGATGAGTCGGAGGAACAACTCGGCGAGTTGAGTCACGATTTCATAATTTCTGAATAAAGAGCACGGTGAGTTGAAAGGTTAACTCGGCGAGTTGGTGAACCCAAAATGTTGACTTTAACAGGGGGTAAAATGGTCATTTTACCCTTAGAAGGATTTTTAGTTTTTAACTAAATGTTTTGTGAATGTATAGTTGGGGAGTCATTGGAGCAGCCATTGGAGATTCCTTACTTGAGTTATCAATAGCCAGTTTAATAGGTGAGTTTTCATCCAGTAGGAACGGGTTGAAGGCACCAATGTCGACCCGTTTATGTATGTTAGCATATACTAGACTTCGGTCCGATGCCGAGGTTAGCCCGATGCAGATATTGTGTTCCGAACTTCAATCTGATGCCAGGGTAGTCCCTAGAAGTGTTTATGTATGCTTGATGTCTTTGTGACTTATGCATGTTATGTGTTATGTGTTCCGAGATTATGCCTGATGTCGAGGCAAACTCGATGCATGTTAGCTTATATGTTATGTTATGTGTTACGGGCTTCGGTCCAATGTTGGGGTAAGCCCGATGAATGTTATATGCTTATGATATATGATATGTTTTGTGTATGTTGGGACAAGCCTGATGTCGGGCGAGGCCCGATGCCAGACGTGGTCTGATGTCGGGGTAAGCCCAATATCGAGCATGAGCCCGATGTCGGGTAAGCTGATTCTAGGTTTGTCCCGATGTAGTTAGGCAGAGTCCTAAAGTTTATGTTATGTGTTATGTGTATGGTATGTGGTAATTTGGGGGGGGGGGGGGGGCTCACTAAGCTTCGTTCTTACAGTTTTCAGTTTTGGTTTCAGGTACTTCCGCTAGTAAAGGCAAGTGTTCGGGATGATCGCATGGCACACACTGCCGCTTCTATCCTGGGATATTTACTCTGATATTTGATATGAGATTTTGATATGTTGACAGTTGTTATGACATTTTTGAGATACATGGTTTATGACTTTTATATGATGATGATATTTATTGTTCTATTAATGATTTTAGAAACGAAATTTGTGGGTCATATTTTTGGAGATGTTTCACACACACACATACACACACACACACACACACATATATATATATATATATATATATATATATATATATATATTGATGGAGCTAGATTATGTTGCTAGGATTTTCAGTTTGGTTAATTGGAAACTTTAAATAACTAGATGTATACACGAACGTTGCACAGGATTAATGTCGCACCCCCAAACTAGAACGACATAAACGTTCAAGGGCAAAGGACGTCATGTACAATATCACAACAATGCATAATAGTAATCAAAATACAATAACTGTTGTATTAACAAATTATAAGTTTTACATCTGTGTTCAAAACATTGTATATTGACACCAAAAAGTGCAAGTTAAAAGACATGAGTCTAAAAAGCTCTGTCTTCTCAAAACCTGTGACTACCTGTTTATTGATTTCCTGAGAATACAAGTAGTTTTGAAAAGAGTGTCAACAATTAATTTGGTGAGTTTATAAGCATGTTTGTAAGTGAAATCTGTTTTCTGTTCCTTGATAATGTAACTATGTTTTCCCAGAAAATCCTATATTTTTTGTTGTAGTATATTGTAAGCAAAACATGTGAATGTTATTGTACTCTGAAGTTGTATAATGTAATTTACATCACTAAAAAACCATGAAAAGTATGTTTTCTCTGTACTGAAGTAGTATTTTGTCCTTGTACTTGTATGCAAACCATGTATTTGTAATCGTCTAGTGTTACCAACTGTAAAAGTATTGTATTATAGTTTTATTATTAAATAAAACTATGTGAAGTTGTTTACTTATTCATACACTAATCATTTTGTTCAATACTACTTACCGCAGTCAAAGACAATAGGGAAAGTCAGGTCAAGAGAGAGTCTCTTTCCGATTAGTGCATCTCGCAATTCTAATTCATTCTGGGTTAGAAAAAGTAAATTGTGAGTTATTATAACCATGTTTGATGACCTAAGATGGCCTGAACATGACGTTCTTCAGACATCGCAATCGAAACGACATTTGTCACCACAGGCATGCCTGAACGACATTTGTCACCACAGACATTTGTCAGTACCGTATAGATCTATACACAAGTGTCATGCTCTCCTTCCAGGAGACTATGGTTATAATTTCAGGACTTGGTTGGTACTTATATAAGTACTTGAAGTGTGTCTCACAAATGTTATATTGATGATTAAGGGTAGAATAATGAAAAGTTACTTTGTAATGAACAAACTATATTATAGAAGATGAAGGGCTCTAATATCGCTACTTACACTGCTAGGTTCAGTGACCTAGTTCTTATGTGTCCTCGGATGGTCACCCCGAAGAACAAGAAGGTGGAGAGGTATATATGGGGATTAACTCCCCCGACTCAAGAAAATGTTCTAGCTACCAATCCCCTTACCTTTGATAGTGCCAAACATCTGGCATAGACATTGATAGATCACAAAGATGGTCAAGACTCCGTGACAGTTATTCCCGAGTAGCCCAAGGAGAGTGGCAGTAAAAAGAAAGTTGTGAAGGTTTTCGGTGGGGAATCTTCTCATGCAAGATTCCTCGGTTTCTTGGGTGCTTCAACCTCTTAACTTCACAACACTTTAATACAAAGTTTATACATATCAATTGTTTAATTTAACTTTATTAAATTAACAAAACAACAAAGTTGACTTTTATTTGATATGTTTGGCTTTTGTTGACTTTAGTTGACTTTTACAAGATAGAAAATAACGGGTTGCTACAGTTAATATAATATGATTAAGAAAATGGTATATTATATATGAACATACGAAATTTATTATAACCTAACCACCACTATATATTATCTAACATTAATAAGGTTTTCATCACAAAACTCAAACATAAAAACATAATCTCATGTTTAACACGATAATATAACCAACATCAACAACACATTCAATAATATATGTAAAGTACTATAGTGGAGATAAAACACACATGCACACACACACACACACACACACACATATATATATATATATACTTATAAAAGAGACATTTTTACTTGCACCACATGCATTTGAAACCTCTATGATCTTTCAATTTTTTTCTAATAATTATTATAAATTGGTTAATCATGTTAAATTAATGAAAAAACTAAATTCTAATCATAAATTAACTAAGCTACAATATTACAATATATCATATTTTATTTCTATTTATAAACTTATAACTTTAACTTTTTACATATTATAATTAACTTATTAGTTTAGATATATTGTCCTGTACGAGTAATTGTCATTTTAAATTCACAACTTTTGTATAATTTATGATTATATTCAAAATAGTTAAAATATTAATTTTAAAATAATATTAAACGGTTAACTTAAGTCAACTTCAGTTAAACTTGAAAAAAAAAGCGAGAGACTATTTTAGAAATAGTTAATAGTTATAAATGATATTATGAAACCTAAATTGTAATCCTAAATTAACAAAAAAAAAAAAAATCAGGAAATAATTTTTGTAAACATTAAATAACTATAATCAAAGAAACTAACAATATTCATCAAATAAATTTTAAAAAAAATTTAATTTCTAAAACTAAATTAAAATAAATACTAATTTTCAAAAATATGTTATTTTAAATAACTTGCAAGAGCAATAGTTAAAAGTAACATTATATAGAAAAATTATATTTTTACCTTTAAAAAAATAATGTTTGATGTTTTAAATAATTATAATGTCAGAAATTAAAATCTTAAGAAAATAAACTTTTTAAAACTAATTAATCATAACAACAACTATAAAATAATATATATCATTAAACCATATATTATATTTAATTTTATTTATGAGTAACTCGCAGGTACAATTCATTGAGACAATTAAGATTATAAAATTTTAAAAGATGTCCACATTGTTATATAATTCGAAACAAATAATATTTATACCAACTTATTATAATATTTATTATATAAGAGCTAACAACAATGTCATTGATACATTTAAATATACATACATACATATATATATATATATATATATATATATATATATATATATATATATATATATATATATATATATATTGTAAATATTTCAAATATATTGTCATATTCTGTGCAACACGCATGTATTCGCCTAAAGATAATTTTAGACCAACGGATGAATACAATCAATGATCATAATGTGAGAGTTTATGATTTCACAATAAGATAATATGTATCATATAATCACATAAATTTCAACATAAGGGTATTCTGGTAAATTAACTTATATTAAAAAAATGAAAATTTCAGATTTTAAGGGATCATTGATTCCCATATTTTTTAAAATCTAAATTTTTTAAATTAATTCAAATTAAATTATAATATAACTTTTAATAATAACTTATTTTATTCCGTCAGAATGATAAAAAGTCAATCATAAACTAATAAATATATTTCGATTTTATTCTTGTAGAATATGGTTCCATTTAAGATATTTTTATAATAAACATGCTTAAATAGTTATACAACATATTATAAAGAATAACAATTTCTAAAATATACAGATTTTATTCTGTAAGAGTCACTAATTACATTAATTCATAAAGAATAAGAATATAAATAATTATTACATTCATTCGAAAAAAACATATGACTAATAATGGCTTAAGAATTACATTTATTCTTAAAGATTTAAAAAAAAATCTAACAAAAACACTTATCCATTTTGAAAAATATTATTGTTAAGAAATACTTTATACATTCTGACAAAATACATTTTTAGTAGAATACGTTTTTAGTCTCCAAGTTTTCCACATCAATGACAGCCTCTTCAAAATCTAAATTCACAAATAAAACATATTCAACTTTCAAATATTAAAAAATTCAGTGTATTCTACGAGAATAAAAAATATAAATTTTGATAGAATATTAAAATATACTTGTTGTTGAACTCGATTTCAAGTCATTTTCTTATATGATCAATATTTGATTCCTTCTTCAAATAATTCTAAGAGAATAACATGCATTACTCGTTAGTATCACCGGTTAGCAAATTCACTTGTTGTTAACATTCTTAAATACATTCTCACAGAATGCATTTATACATTCTATGCTTTAAAATGTTTATACATAAAATACATTCTACTATAATATAGTATCGTACGCTATGTTTTCTTTCTTTTCCATATCAGAATGCAAAAACATGTTCATTATATAAGAATATAAATATTACATAAAACATGTACTATAATTATTACATAACACATGTGCTGCAAGTAATTCTGATAGAATGTCAGTATTTAAGAATCAATACATAAAAAAAATTGAATTAAGAAAAATAACTAGAATATAAAATCAATATTTGAAATAGTGAGATAATAATAATATCATAATTAATACAATTCATTAAAAGACAAAATACGATGTTTTTTTCATTCACAATACTAATACAATTCATTATATAAAGACGACAAAATTGCAAAAATGGTCCCTGTGGTATGCATTTTTTTTGGATTTTGGTCCAAACCACAATTTTTTTGGATTGGTGATCTTTTTGAGCTAGTTTCGTTGCATTTTTGGTCCCTTAGAAAACTAAAAAGACTAAAATTCCCTTCTAATACATTTTTTTATGGTTTTTGCTATTTAATTTATTAATAAAAATTATGGGGCCCACATCTCTCTCTCTCTCTCTCTCTCTCTCTCCCCCCCTGCTTCAACCACTACCCAACTACCCATTGCAGCTGCTTTGCTCCAGTAGATTCGAGAGAGCCGGTGACGAGATTCGACCAACAAAGGAGCACCGGTCTCGACGAACCCCTCCCTTTTCTTCACGATCTGCCTCACAAAACCACCCCAATCAACCCTATGCCCCCCGCTATCACCATGGATCGAAGGCAATATCCCCATTGTCTCCATCTACTACCTGTTGTGTTGCCTCCGATTTGCTCCACCCTCTCCCTCCCTTTGTGTTTTCTTCTAATCAGACAAGGAAGTAACCACCAAGAGACCTCTCTATCTCCTTCGGTCGATCTTCACAGCCCCTTCCCTTTGGTCGATCATAACTCAATCAGAAACACATACATTTGGTCGAATAGTTGGTGGGCAAGATTTATGCAGCGTTCTTCCTAACAACACCTTGCCTCATGCTTTTCCTGCTTCCTCCAAAACCCTGTAGGATAAGCAAAAGTGTGGTTTAAAAGCAAGGAGATTGAATCAGAGTATATTTATGGGTGATTAAGGTTTAATGGAAATCCACGGAGACTAATGGAAATTGAAACGAGTTGAGAAGCAATGTGTTCTTCTCTAGATTTCCCGTTGCTAACTTCACGTATGTATCACATTGAATCTACTTTATGATATCCTCGTTTCATTTATACTCTGTATTTTTTTCTGTATTCAGGATTGCAAATGGCGTTCCTGAAAATGAAATGGGGGAAGGGACACCCACATCGAGTTTTGTTACCTGAGAGATTTTGGGATTCCATCGGTTTTGTAAACCATATGCATCGAAGAAAACCCCATTTGGATTCCGAAAAAGATGAAGTTGAAAGAGGAAGAAGATGCTATGAACCTAAATAGTGAAGAGTAGCGGGTGGAAGATGCAGAGAGAGAGAGAGAGAGAGAGAGAGAGAGAGAGAGAATGTGGGCCCTTTCTTATTTTTTTAATTATTAAAATAAATATATTATTATTAGATATAAAAAGAATTGAAAGAAAAATGGAAAATAAATACCCCAAGGGTATTACAGTCATTTCACTATTTAGAGGGACCAAAAACGCAAGGAAACTAGCTCAAAATGACCACTAATCCAAAAAAGTCGGGGTTTGGACTAAAACCCCAAAAAAATGCATACCATAGGGATCATTTTTGCAATTTTGTCTATAAAGACAAAATAAAGATATTTGCAACTAAAATATTCTAGAAAATAAAGATTCAAAACAGTCATGATTAACTATCCGCACTTTTAATTTCAAAGAAATTATAACTTGAAGTTTTTCTATCATATTTTACAGCATCTAATTCTTGAATGAAGTGTGAACTGTGAAATAAATTATAACTTGAAATCTTTTTATAACAAATTTTATTTAATATGCGTACCTTGCCAGATGCATTCCAATAAATGAGACTTGATATTAACTTATTCTAAAGAAGTATCAGAATTGTTTAGTGTCAATTTTAATAGCCCAATTAAACAAAATCTATTAATATCGATGAAGGATCCGAAAATGACCGCCGGAAACGTGGCCAGCAAAGGAGGATGGTCAGCTTGAAGACGATGGCAGCCAATGGTAGAGATGTGTAAGAAGGCAATCGAGAATGGAGATGGATGATTAAGAAGTGGTTGTAGACTCGATGGCTAAAGATTAAATGGTAGGGTAGGGTTTTAATAGATAAATAAAAATTGATCTCTTATACAAAGGGATATGAATTGTTAATTTTGGATATTAATTAATACATATAAGTAATATTATTAATTTACCCTTATTAGTTTAATTAATGATTAAATTATTACTAAATTTTCATTGGTCCATCCATATATATATATATATATATATATATATATATATATATATATATATATATATAATAGTTATAGAAAATATATGAACCTTTCTCTATCACTCTCTCTCTATCTCTCTCTCTCTCTCTCTCTATATATATATATATATATATATATATATATATATATATATATATATATATATATATATATATAGAGAGAGAGAGAGAGAGAGAGAGAGAGAGAAATATAGGCCCCATTATTTATTGTGTTTTTAAATAGCTTTAGTTAAAATTAATTATAAAAAGAAATGAAAAGCATATAGAAGTCTTTTTAATTGGGTGATGAACCAACCATAATTGAAAATGAAAACCACAGGGACCTTCTATGAAGTTTTTAGAGTTATAGACTTTATCACAGATTTTGGAAACCACATGGACCAACTATGAAAGTTTGTCTTGTATTTATCTTAGTTGTTTATGAGATTACTTACAATTTCCTTGTCGTTATCTTTGAGCTTTTGTATAAATAGGGATGAGCAACCACCCCAAACCTGGTATTGTGTAATGTCCCGAAATCACACCATAAAATTTTTTCCTTTTAGATTAATAAATAGTTATTCAAATTCTTTCCCATAAAACCAAGGTAATCAAGATTTAACCAAACATCATCAAATCAGAGTAATTCATTGAATATGGAAACATGTGATGTGTGCTCTACAACCCTCCCGAACTCTTCCAATTGAACACCGGAATACATGAAACATAAACTCAAAACTATAAACACAGAGTTTAGTGAGTTCCCTAAAATACCATACAACATACAATCATAGATTATCATGCAACATACATATAATTGTCATGGGCTACATCATGGTCTTTATCCAGTAGGCCATGGGATCCCCCCATGGTTTGATATCCAATTGCCACGGGATCCCCCGGGGTCTTCCATGCAAGTATCACATAGACAACTAGCATACCACAAATTTCTAATGAGTCGACATTGGTGCCTTTAACCAATGGATATAGTGAGAAGACTCCCCTCAGACAGTTGAATCTCACGGATACTCTCTGACTATAGATCATCTAAAGTCCCTGCGCTATCAAACAAATAACGCCTAGTTAACAATTGGAGTCCACACCTTATCCAATAATCCATTCATGGAGTAAAAAGACCATTTTAACCCTCACTTAGTTTAGTCCAAGACTAAGGCCCCAAACTTCTTAACATAAACACCCATCAACCAATAATTATCTAAAGCCCATTTATGGCCAAAATTTTCAAATTGGGCCCAAACCTTTACTTGGCCATATCCCAAATCCCACTACGCATCCCTAATCCAAAACATAGCTTCTCAAATGACCCAATAAAGCCCCCAACAACCACACCCATAAAGGTAGCGCAAATTGAAGCCCAAATACATAAACCCACTCAGACCGAGTACGTGGGATGTATAAGCATGTATGCACATCGTACTCGCTTGGAGGCTTGTACGTTATGCGTACCTGCTTGTAAACCCAGCGTACTCACTTAATCAGATCCAACTTGATTTTCATACTTAATCCATGAAGACAAAGCTCCATAACATAGATCTGACCTTCTTGAGTTGGATTAACACATAAAGTTGTCAACTTTATGTCTATACAAGGCTAAATGAAGCTCTTAAGCTAAAAAGGGTCTTAATTGTTGACTTAATGCATATATGACACCATAAAGCATATAAGTCTTGCACCCTTATACCCAATAATACCAAAATGAACTTAGATATGAATAGACAAACCCATAAGCAAACTAACTCATCCATAAACCCAAAAAGAAGACCAAAACCACAATAAACTAGCCATGAAGAGATTTAATCACACATAGGTCAAGATGCAAACTTGTTACCTCAAAACGTTTCCCTACAAGGTAATGATTTTGGATCAAGGGTCTTTCCACCAAGCCAAACAACTTCAAGTTTCTCTTCTTTCCTTCCCAAGAGCAAAATGTGCACCAAAAACCTTCTAAGAGCTGAATAACACCATCAAGAGGTTACAAGATTGATTTAGGGTTTTGAGAGGGTGGAGTGTGACCTAGAAATGAAGGGAAAGGGCTAACGTTATGCTTATATATGGTACAACCCTAAAAATTAGGGTTTTCAAACTGACCATCGTACCCTTTGTATGAGGTCTCGCACCCCGACCCACTTCGCACTTATGTTACATGCCCCTCCAGCTATACCCCGTGTAACCTCCCTCGCCTCGGTACGCCATGTGTACCACGTTGGTACACCGTACGTACTGGGGTTTCGCTAATCCCTAAATCATCCGAAGACCATAGCTTTCTCGATATGACTCCGATTTCGACCATACTTATATCCATGAAAAGGTATCGCGATGCTCTACACAATTATCAACTCATGCTCGCCATAAGATATCCCTATGAACCTCCACTTTCCATAAAATCCCGAGATGACAAATTACTGAAACACCCCTTGATTCCAAACACAAATCAAATACCCGAAACATCTGCATTACATTATCTAACCATAACTGGGTTGAAAAATCAATTCCTTAAGGATCCGAAGCCTTCTAATACCCAATCTCTAATCACCATTCCCAACATGGGTACAATCTAAAACAAGGTGTTACAGCTCTCCCTCACTTAAATTATATTTCGTCCTCGAAATTCCTTCAAGCCATCTCCGGTGCGCCATACAATTTGAGAAACACGACCACAACCCCAAGCATACTCCTACCTTCCCAAGGAAACCGAAACTAACCCTCGCATGGATCTACCAAGCATAAGGAAAAGGAACTTTAAACCCTTGCAGAAAACCACCTCTACCTTTCTTGAAACCTGAAACCTCAAATTGATCTGACTTCCCGACAAACTGCCCACACTGAACCACTATCATACCATTTCCTCATGAATACCAGAATAAAAAAAATACTTCTGATCCTTATTATCTTGATGCTTCCATAGGAACAAAATTACTGATCATGAATAGCCACTAAACACTACACTTAGCAGAAGTCTCAAATAATCCTTTGAGTAGAAGATTCCTCCATATAACGGTTACACTCATACAACAGCTTCGCAACCTGGTCCAATCAAGCACTCTGAAACTATTTGATCCCACTCCGAGCGACTTTGCATATGCCCCGAACCTCAAGCGACTCCAAATACGACTCCCTAATCACTGGAACCACTTTGACTCGTCTTGCTACCACCTACCTGATTTCCAAAGGCAACCGAGACCTCCCTAGTCCCAACTTGTCTACCAACTATCTAAAACACCAGAATCCTACCCGATCGCTGAGCCAAAAGACACACAAACAAACCGTAGCTCCACGCAACTCCTGAGAGAAAACTTATATGGCGATAATACCCCAAACCACCTTGATACCAGACCTACTATGTAACACTCTGTTTATTAAATAAATAAATAAGATGAAATTTACTAAATAAATAAATGAACCTCGGGATGAGAAATGTTTTTTTTTTATATTATTACATTTGAGCCCTAAATTCATAATAATTTAGGGATGTTAGCCATGGGAGTTAATTGTCATAATCTTTGGAATTACGGGGGCTAAGTGTAAATTTTGGAGCCACTTTTTAAAGATTTCTGAGGACAAGGGATAAAAGGTAAAAATTTGGACTTAAATTGAAAACAATCTCGTGCAGAGGGGACTGAAGCTGTCAAAAGGCTCAAACATTGAAATGACACGGGATTAATCCCATATTCCTTTTTCCCTCTCATTTGGAAGATGGCAAAACCCTAACCCTACTATTCCATTTCAGCCTCCACTCAAGTTCACCAACCGCCACCATCCCATTTTCCCTCTTGTGTTATGACTAGATGGAGTTTCGAGCGACCGCTACCTGCTGCCTCACCATCGAGATGACATCGTAACTTTGTTGCGGTGATGATATGTTTGGACGAAGAACCACCTTAAGTGATGCCAAGGTTTCCGGAGACGACATCAGGGCAGTGTTGATGTCATTCTCGGATGCTCGTCCTCGTCATTCTTCTTCGATTCCATCTTCAGCCACTTCGTCGGCTATGGTGCGAGGCTTTTGTCGCTCCAACCGTGGCTGCCACATCAAGGACGGCCATGTTGGGTATGTTTTTAGATTCTAATTGTGTTAGTGTTTGTGTACTGCTGTGACGAGTCTAATAATTATGTGTGGGTGTTTATTTGGCCGGAAATGCACTGCCACCACTGTGAGGTGGTGGATGCTATCATTTCACCACCACCAGCCGTCGTATGATGGTTTTTGTATGTGTGTGTATGAATGTAGTAATTTTTATGTTGTTTTCCGGGGGTTTTTTTATGGATTTGATTCAAGTTTATAAGCCACCACCATTGGAAATGGTGGCTGCCGCCGCCGGCCACCGCCGAACACCATTGCCCGAGGTGGCATTGGGTGGTGCCCAGCCTAGTGGAACCCTAATGGACCTAAAAAATTAATTTTGGGAATAAGTGGCTCGTGATTGGGCTAGAAACCCTAATTAGGGTTTAGAAAACCCTAATTTTAGGTTTTTTGGTTTGGACCTATCGGGACCCGTGTTATAGGCCATTGGAATTGAAGTATGAATTACACCCGATCACACCATATGACTTATCTAGTATAGTGATGGACTTAATGGATTATGTCCTTAATGGGTTAAGTAAGAAACACTTAACCTTAATCGCCTTTTCATGTGAAGCCCCTAATTGGGTTGAGTTTGGGTTGGGCCTTTTCTGTTGGACCTAGATGTTTGGACTATTGATGGGCCATCCAAGAATAAGTATATGGACTAGAATAATTAGATTGGGCTTTAGGAAAAGGTCCATGGACAGGCTTGGGCCTAATTTGGAGAATTAGGCCATAGATGGACGATAATTAGGCCTTGATGATTATGAGATATTGGGCTATTAGAATGTCAAGTGTTGGACCAAGAATAAATGGTTGGGCCTTAAGGCATGACCATGTAGAGGTTTGGGCCCAATTTGGAAAATTGGGCCATAATTGGGCCTTGGTTGACTATTGGTATTTTGGGCTTTCAAAGTAAGAGTTTGGGCCTTAATCTTGGAAAAAAACAAGTTAGGGGTAAAATGGTCCTTTTACCCTAAGTGGGAATTATAAAATTATGCATTGCAAAACCCAAATGGTTAATTGGGTTTTATTTTGATGTTGACAGTTTAGGGATCTATGAGCTAGTAACCAGAGATTTATTCGTGGGACTCCAACAGTGCGAGATGAGTCTTCCTTCAGTAGGAATGGGTCTAAGGCACCAAGGCCGACTTGTATATGTGATATGTTAGTAGCTGAGTGTAACATCCTGTTCCATATTGTTTTGTGATTTAAGGCCCATGGGCCTTAATCCGAGTATGAGAAGGTTTTGAGGCTTTGAAGGAGAAAGGTTTAGGCCCTTTTTGGGATATGGGTAAGGTAGGTTGTGTGATAAAATAGTTCGGTTTGTGCTTTAGAGCCCAAATGTATTGTTAAAGGCGTTGGTGTGGGATTTTCATGCATTTTTGGATCTGAATTCGAGTGGGCTTCAGGAGGAATAAAATTGATAGAAGTGTAGGGCTTCTCGTTACCTTTTCGTGGATATAAGGATCGTTAGAAACAGATTTATAACGAAGAATTTATGGCCTTCATATGTTTTATGGTTGCAGGCTTAGCCGAGTACGCTGGCATACTAGTGAGGAAGGAAGTACGCTGGGTGTACTTTTGGAGTATGTTGGGCGTACTGACCAGGGGTGGTCGCGAATGTTCTTCATAGTATGTTGGGCGTACCATATGTACACCGGGCGTACGCCAATTAGACCTGAACCCTATTTTAGCGTCTTGGACCCTATTTAAGCTCCTTATCTCATAACCTAATCCTAATATCTTCAACCTCCATCTCTCTATACCCTAGAAATCGACCATAATCCTCCATTTGAGTGATTCTTGAGCATTTTGGTGATTTAGTGAATTTTAGGTGCATATTATGGAAGGAGTTCCGTGAGGAAGTATTGCTTGGCTTGGAGCTTGTAGATCCAAACCCTAATCATGTTGATCTAGCTCCAGAAGGCATAAACTTTGAATCTTTGTGGCTTTCTCATTTTGGATCTAGTGGGGTGATCACTTGTTATGTTTGGCTTTTGAAGAAGAAGAAGCTTTGATAGAGAATACGTTGAGCACCTAGCTTTTGGACCTACGTTCTTCTTTTGTTGGTGCATCGTCCATAGGTATCAAGTTTTGAACTTGCTTATTGTTGTGCTATTTTTTGTTTAGGGTCCATTTTAGGGTTTTTGGTCCCCAAGCTTGAAGCTTTATGAGTTGTTGAACTCCAAAGTCTAATATATGTCCCATTTGAGTATATTTAGTGGTGTTATATCATAAATATCCAATATTGGATGTTGGAATCACTCCATGCATAAGATAGGAGGTTTTTGAGATAAGGAAGTTAGTGTTTTGGATGTTGGTGACCTTTCCAACCATGCAAAGGCTTAAAGTCACTGACCTTATGGAGTAAGTACCATTAGGTAGTCCAGATCTGGGGTTTGAGGTAATATCTTAATTGTTTAAGACCAAATGAGTAGAAAGAGTGAATCTGGGGAGTACACTGAGCATAATTCACGTACGCCCCGCGTACTTCCCCAGTGTCCCCGATGGCCAATATGGATTCGTTAGTACGCTAAGAGTACTAAGAGAGTTACACCCAACATAACCTCACTGTGGACTTTTGGGCTAAGTCTCATTTTGGGCCTTGAGTGTTGGGCCTGAAGTTTGGACTTGTTGCAATAGAGTCTAGACCAGAGGATTATATATATATATATATATATATATATATATATATATATATATATATATATATATATATATATATATATATTTGTGTGTGTGTGCTTTGGGCTTGCCATTAGATGTGAGAGAGTTGGGCATTGGGAGAGCCCATTTATTATTGGACCTTAGTAGGCCCAAAGGGTTTTAGGTCATTGATGGGCTAGTTAGTGGACTCCCCTTAGACCTAATGAGTGAGAGTTAGGACTTGGATCCTAATTGGGATAATTGTGGGGTTGGCACAGAGTTAAAGGCTGGTGCGTAGCAGCAACGTTTATAGGGGTTGTTCATCATCCGAGGTGAGTCTTCTCACTATAGTTTACCATGAGTGGTATTTTGTGTGATGGATATTTATTATGTGCTTATCTGTCGTGATATCCTGCATTATTTCTTTGTGATTTATGTTGTGTATTACTCAGAGTTATAGAGTTAGGACCGGAGGGTCAATAGAGTTAGGACCAGAGGGTCCATCAGAGTTATGGGACTGGAGGGTCCCACTGAGACACATTGACCAGAGGGTCTTACAGAGCTATAACCTCAATTGGCTAATTATATGTGCGTGGTATTTTGGGGAACTCATTAAGCTTCGTGCTTACCGTGTTATGTGTTATGTGTTTCAGGTTTTTCTCAGAATCACGGGAGGGCACCGACGCGGTTGTACACACCATAGAAGGAGTTATGTTTTGAGGATCCTGGATTAATATTATTAAATAATTATAAAGTTGTATTTTGTAAATGAATTAAATGGGTTTTTTGTGAAACGTGTTATGAGAATTATGTGATTTTTAAATGAAAGTTTTGTTTGGAAATTTGTGGTGTTGCAAGTTGGTATCAAAGCCTTGGTTTGAGGGATTTGGATGCACCTCCGGGTGTGTTTCAACTCAAACTAAGGATTTGAGAAAGATTTTCAAAAGAGATAAAGTTTTCTAAAAACTAAGAAAGAGTTTAAGCGAAAACGAGTTGGAGTAGTGTGTACAATCAGCCACGGCCCGAATGGTGATTTCCCAAAATAACGTACTTTTATATTATGAGATATTTATGAGATATTTGATGAGATATTATGCATTCTAGAGGTAGGCTAGGTATTTCATATTTTAGGACTAGAGTTGCCTGATTTGTGATGCCTTAGCCTAAGAGTTGTTGTTATCTTTGATTTGCTTTTAAGTATGTGCGGAGTAAGAGTATCCAACGGGAATCCTTTTTAGAGAGGGATTTGAGTAGACGAGTAATCAAGGAGAGCATGGGGGTAATAACCTAGAGGGGTTTTAAATGCTGGTGGAGATTACCCGAAGCCCGAATGTTGCTTGCTTTGTGCTTTGTGGAACTCTCGATAATGGGAGTCAGTTACTGAGTGAATATGACGATATTCAGGAGGTAGATGGATGGCATCATAAGGAGTTCTTTGGCAGCTAATGGCAGGAAACTAAGAGAACCTAGGGAGTGAACTTACTCAGATGAGTACGCTGATGGAGGAGAGTATTCGCGGGAGTGCGAACTTGCATAACAACATTGGTGAACGAGAACCTTGAACAGCTACTTAGGAAATCTAGGACGATCCGTGTGGAAAATATGGGTAGATGTGGCACGTAGTATGGGCCCGTAATACTGAAAGCAAAGGAGCCATACTCGAAACAGAGAGAATTCCAGATGTTCTATGTAGTGGATTAAGAAGAGAGAACATGGTTTGAGTACCATGATTTGTAGCGGATTGAGCAGAGGGAACATGGTTCAAATACGATGATTCGTGGCGGATTGAGAAGAGAGAACATGGTTCGAGTACCATGATTCGTATCGGGTTGAGAAGAGAGAACATTGTTCGATTACCATGATTCATAGTGGATTGAGAAGAGAGAACATGGTTAGAGTACCATGATTCGTAGTAGTTTGAGAAGATAGAACATGGATCGAGTACCATGATTCTTAGCGTTTTGAGAAGATATAACATGGTTCGAGTACCATGAGTCGTAGTAGATTAAGAGAAGATAACATGGTTCGGGTACCATGGTTTATAGCAGATCGAGAGGTGGCCAGATGGTTCGAGTACCATGACTCGTGGCGGTTAGTGCTTTGGTTTTACCAGTTATTCCGTTGTGATTGGTTAGATTGAGATCAGATGTGAAGGAGTATGGGGCCAGAGGGCCGGATTGAATGAGTTTCAATGGAGCGTACCTTGAAAGGGAAATTGAGTTAATTTCCAAGGGATATTTGGTGAGATGCCAGTTGGAGTTGCAAGACTCAGGGATGAGTAGAAGATGGTGCTTTATGGAGGATTACAGTCTCAATTGAGGAATCGGCCGATAGAGGAGATGTCACTTTCTGTGACCAGTGTGCGCTATTTTTGTTTCTTGTGAGTAGTAGAAGAGATAATGATTTTCCAATTTCTGAGCTTGGGGTTAAACTATGTGGGGTAGCATTGGATGCGATCTTTCACCAGAGTATCTGGGCAGTATATCTACCGCAAGGGAGTATTATAGTAAGAGAGGATCATCAGTGGTTACTGAGCTAACCAAGGACCATGATATACCTTATTTGAGTATAGTAAGGAATGTGTTAGCAGCGGTGTCAGAAAATCAAGAGGAGCATTTCCGGGCAGTGGCTTTCGTTGACTAAGTTGTGTGTTAGTTATGAGAAGTGAGGTTTCTTGCTTTTATGATTATTCCCACATTAGGAGGAATTCAAGACTTTTGGTCAGAGAGAAGATATTTGGAGATTAATTGGTTCCATTGGGAAAGTCCTTGAGCGTTTACGTCATACGTTCCAAGAGTTAAGTGTGATATACCCGGTAAAACAGGTTGTGGAGTAGACTGTGGGTATGGCAATTGGTGATGGTTCGAACCCTAAGTGGGGAAGGACTGAGTATTTTACTATGAAGACCTGATATTTTTTCAGTGACTATTAGAAAACTAGTTATGGAGATCTGCGGTGCGGACACGTGAGGCCCGAGTTATTAGTGATGAGGCGAGATGATGTTTGCAAATGTTGAGTTCGAGGCAGTTGGGTCACTAAGTCAGGGTGTAACAGCTAAGATTGGCGGGTATAAATATATATTGTGATCTATACTCTAAGAGGGGCAGCAGTTGAATGGTCAACCGATTGTAGAGTCGGTATGAGTAGGTACGTATGGATGGTGATCAGTAGATGGTGGAGGCTCGGATTTTCGTCAGCATGTTTTCAGTCGATGACGAATTCTTCCGTGTTTCAATTGAGAGTTGGAATATTCTGAAGTTACGTGTTGTGTGAAATGAAGATTAGTTATGAGATGGCAAGTGACGTATCAGGTGTCTACGGTCCCAAATGGAGCCTTTTCAGCTAATTGACTTTAAGCGAGATTATCCAAGAATGTGAATTGCAGCAAGGGAAAGTGTTTGGACATGGAGGTTGTTGTCAGGAGTATTGATGCATAATTTGGGTAGGTGTGTGAACCTATTTATATGGGACCGCGGAGCATGAGTTAGTAAATGCAGTGTGGTGTCGACTTGTGGATGATATTGTGGGATAATAAGAGGGTGTTGTGATACTGTGGGGATCTGTAGTATTCACCAGTTAGCGAGAGGGTGTTGTGATACTGCAGAGAGCTGTAATATTCACCGGTCAGTGAAAGTGTGTTGTGATACTGCGGGGAGCCGTAGTATTCACCAATCAGCGAGAGGGTGTTGTGATACTGCGGGGAGCCATAGTATTCACCAGTCAGCGAGAGGGTGTTGTGATACAGTGGGGAGACGTAGTATTCACTAGTTAGCGAGAGGGTGTGGTAATACTACACGAAGCTGTAGTATTCACCAAGCAGCGAACGAGAAGCGTTGTGAATCTACGGGGAGCCATAATATTTACTAGGATCTTGGTGGTTGAACCAAGGGAGAGACCAGGTCTCCATATTTGTCAGGAATCATTATATTTCGACTTGAGTCGTGGTTATCACATCCGTAGGGAATTGGAGAAGTGGTGTACACGCGGATTGTGAATCTTGGGTCATGAGTTGAGTACTAAATTGGAATTGAGTGGTTCCAATTCTGTTGTTGAATCCTACTCTCGAGCTTGAGTCTGGATTTGTTCGTGTGTTTTGTAGGCAAGATGAGGTTTCAGATTCGTAGATGGGTTCATTTTGATAAGTATTATTCTCCATCAGATGTACTAGACCAGAGTGAGTTAGTTTGTCGGTATGGGAAGAACCGCGAAATGTATGAAGTCAGTGGTTGGTAGACAACAGAGGTCGAAGGTAAGACAATTTCAGATAAGTTGTAGTATTCGCTTGGGGTAAAGCAAACTATGTGACTTGTGTGTCATGATGAGCTGAGATCGCTATTGCTAACAGGAGGGTTGTCAATTTATTTTATTGGGGGTGTAAGGAGTAGCCCTTGGAGGTTCAACCGTTGGGTCGGGAGTTGACCTGGTACTCAGAGTTGGCAGTGTTTTATCCGAGTTTGTTATTCGATGAGCGATTATTAGGGTGATATTCTTCATGGGCGGTCTATCGGGGAAACAGACCTCTACAGTTTCCAGTTCTGGAGAGTTAGAGCAGGTACCTCCACGGAAAAAGGGGTCCGTCCTTCTTCGGATTGAGAATTTCTATTTGGTTTCGTATGTCTTGGGAGAAGGATCATTGAATGTTAATAGATTTTCTGTTTGTGCTTCTCGGGTTATTTGTTTTGATCTATGCGAAGAAAAAGAACGATTTCGAGGGCGAAATCTAATTTAAGTGAAGGAGAATTGTAACATCCTATTCCAGATTGTTTTGTGATTTAAGGCCCGTGGGCCTTAATCCGGGTATGATAAGGTTTTGAGGCTTTGAAGGAGAAAGGTTTAGGCCCTTTTTGCGATATGGGTAAGGTAGGTTGAATGATAAAAGAGTTTGGTTTGTGCTTTAGATCCCAAATGTATTGTTAAAGGCGTTGGTGTGGGATTTTCATGAATTTTGGATCTAAGTTCAAGTGGGCTCCAGGAGGAATTAATTTGATAGAAGTGTAGGGCTTCTCGTTACCTTTTTGTGGATATAAGGATCGTCGGAAACAGATTTATAACGAAGAAGTTATGGCCTTCAGAAGATTTGTGGTTGCAGGCTTACCCGAGTAAGTTTGGCGTACACAAAGCGTACGTTGGGTGTACTAGCGAAGGAGGAAGTACGTTGGGCGTACTTTTGGAATATGTTGGGCATACTGACAGGGGTGGTGTTGAATCTTCTTTAGAGTACGCTAGGTGTACCATATGTACGTTGGGCGTACGCCAATAAAACCTGAACCCTATTTTAGGGTATTGGACCCTATTTAAGCTCCTTATTTCATAACCTAACCCTAATATCTTCATCCTCCATCCCTCTAAACCCTAGAAATCGACCCTAAGCCTCCATTTTAGTGATTCTTGAGCATTTTGGTGATTTAGTGAGTTTTTGGTGCATATTATGGAAGAAGGAGTTCCTTGAGGAAGTATTGCTTAGCTTGGAGCTTGTAGATCCAAACCCTAATCATGTTAATCTAGCTACGGAAAGCATAAACTTTGAATCTTGGTGGCTTTCTCATGTGGATCTAGTGGTGTGATCACTTGTTATGTTTGGCTTTTGAAGAAGAAGAAGCTTTGAAAGAGAATACGTTGAGCACCTAGCTTTTGGACCTACGTTCTTCTTTTGTTGGTGTGTCGTCCAGAGGTATCAAGTTTTGAAATTGGTTATTGTTGTGCTATTTTTTGTTTAGGGTCCATTTTAGGGTTTTTGGTCCCCAAGCTTGAAGCTTTATGAGTTGTTGAACTCTAGAGTCTAATATACGTCCCATTTGAGTATATTTAGTGGTGTTATATCATAAAAAACCAATCTTGGATGTTTGAATCAATCCATGCATGAGATAGGAGGTTTTTGAGATAAGGAAGTGAGTGTTTTCGGTGTTGGTGACCTTTCTAGCCATGCAAAGGCTTAAAGTCATTAACCTTATGGAGTAAGTACCATTAGGTAGTCCGGATCTGGGATTTGAGGTAATATATTAACTGTTTAAGACCAAATGAGTAGAAAGAGTGAATCTGGGGAGTACACTGAGCGTAATTCATGTACGCCCCGCGTACTTCCCCAGTGTCCTTGATGGACAATATGGATTCTTGAGTACGCTAAGCGTACCAAGAGAGTTACACCCAACATAACCTCACTGTGGACTTTTGGGCTAAGTCTCATTTTGGGCCTTGAGTATTTGGCCTGGAGTTTGGACTTGTTGCAATAGAGTCTTCGACCAGAGGATTTTATATATATATATATATATATATATATATATATATATATATATATATATATGTATATGTATATATATATATATATGTATATATATATATGTGTGTGTATGTGTGTGTGCTTTGGGCCCTTGAGTTGGGCTTGCCATTAGATGTGAGAGAGTTGGGCCTCGAGAGAGCCCACTTATTATTGGGCCTTAGTGGGCCCAATGGGTTTTAGGACATTGATGAGATGGTTAGTGGACTGCCTTTAGACCTAATGAGTGAGAGTTGGCACTTAGTTCCTAATTGGGATAATTATAGGTTTGGCACAGAGTTACAGGCCGGTGCGTAGCAGCAGTGTTTATAGGGGTTGTTCATCATCTGAGGTGAGTCTTCTCACTATATAGGGAGTGTGGGCGGGGCCTGAATCTCTATGAGAGTGGGTGGGGCCTGTATCTCTTGGTTGTATGTTATGTGTATGGTATATGGTAGTTTGGGGAGACTCACTAATCATTGTACTTACAGTTTTCATTTTTTGGTTTCTGGTACTTCCGGTAGCAGGGGGAGGGCTCAGGATGATTGCAGTGCACACACCATTTGTTCAGCCTGGGATGTTTATACTCTGATATTTTGATATACATTGATATGATGTTTAAGATATTATGACATGTGTTTCGATTACTATGCTTTATTAATAATTAAAAATGAAATTTTTGGTCTGTATTTTTGGGAATTTTCATACTGCTAAAAGAACGCCATGGGACCAATTGTAGTCTCAAATCACACTCGGTCTCCAACGAACTACCTTCTCGTAATTCCAAACACGTTGTTTCCCTCCCACAGACAGAACCAACCTAATACATAACACAATGGCTCGATTTCCATCAAAACTAAACCCATTCATTGCCCTTGAACTCTATGATTGATGCCCTTGGCATATAGATACCCCAATTCTTATTCCACTAGAACATAGATCCTGCACAAAACACGCATGATACCACACTCAAGGTCTTACCTAAAACCAATTCAATACTCCACTCATGAACCGTGATCTGCGAATATGCACTTGCATTTCACACCATAATCTTCTGATTCCCAACGACCCCTCACCCGACTGATAAATAATTACTCCCAAACCACCTCTGGGATTACCAATCTCAGACCTAGTCCAACCACCAGATTCCCAAGAGTCCAATCAACAAGGATAACCAGAATAAGAACCCCTATGTGTCACACACTGATCCCCCACATGATCCTGCAACTCAAGATCCAATACCTCGACCCAACGGTCTCTACCAAGACCCACGTGAACTACAATAATCACATGGGCCTCGCCCACGGGTCCTACTCATACAAAGCTATACAGGCATGACTCCACCCCGGACCCTAACATTCCTTAACCCAAAATAGAGAATACTCCTAGACAATCCTAACCAACGTGCCGAAGGCACAAACTTATTCCCCATAACGCTCGACCATCTCTAATAATAGATTACCTCGAACTGGTGAATGCTACATTCCCAACGCAGTCTTGCAACACCTCCAACTAGCCATGGTTACCACTCATGGCCTTACCACACTGAAACCATCACAAAACCACGCATCCTGAGCTGAATCCTGCAACCAATCAGGAGTTTGGGTCACGCATTCGAATCCTATAGCCTAATATGAATAACAATGGAGATGCCGACCTACGGTAGTGAGTTTCCTGAACTCCCACCAACACAACCTCAATCTGAACAACCACTTATTTCTCCCCTTCTTGGACTCGACGGAGGTCTCTCACCTCTTAATCCTTATAGATCTCCGACCACCTCCCTAAAATAGTATGAACCGCCCATACCCTGTGCTAAACAATACTAGCGTTCCTTTGCTAGCCAACTCCATGATCACCCAACTCTTGAAACCCTAAAGGATACTATTGAAATCTTAACCAACTTGATAATCCAAATCATCTCCCATGATACCATTCCTGAGTTTTTATGCCAACGACTAAACCTATAACCCATGCCTTGAGCCGATGAATCCTTATCCCAGCTTCCGATCTCAAAGAGTCATTGAATTCTAACTAACTACAACCCATGCGAATAAAAAGCTCCTCTGACACTTCCGAAGACCAAACAACTCATGCAACTGGCACTACCATCTTCCTGCTACTGCTCCCCTCCTAGCAACATCAGTGCTTGAACCCAAAAGTTCTTCCATAAGTAACCATTGAACCTACCAAACAATTACTAGAACCATTGAAACCTGACGATTACTGGAGAACTAACTTGTTGAATCCTAACCATATACCATCCACACAATTTCCAAGAGCCAATCTCGACCAAACCTAGAATAATAACCAACACATTGGAACCCACTACACAATATACAACCCCTCAATACCCACTAATGATAGAACAATCAAGCAGAAATAATCCAATCCATAGAACTACCATAGAACAATCAACCCACACACCACCACTTATAATAGAAATTCCACCATTACTGTCGGTTGCATTATGCATGATGTGGCATTCCCATTTTGACGACCAGAAAAGGCCGGTTTTGTTTATGATTTTTTAAAAATCAGAGTAACATTTAAAAAAAAAAGTGTTGCGGAATTTGTTCCCAAACGAAAATATGATAAAGATTTTTCAAACCATTTTCAAAGAAATGTATTTCATTAAAAATCTCAGGATGTCATGTTCAATACAAATCAAAAGCATAAACAGTACAATATAAGCCTTACAACATTTATTCATGTCTACAAGCGTATAATTTGTAATCCCTAATCCAAACGTCACATATATAATTGAGTGCCACTACCTATACTACAAGAAACTGAGTGGGTTAGGCTTGGGAGCCTAGTGAGCACATAGGGTTTTCAACCCACAATAAATAAGTTTATTAATTTCATCAACCAACAACAACACGATTACTCGTTCCCGTTATCTTCACTTTACGTCCCTAAAACACCTATCATAAGGGACCTAGCCTAAGGACTATCATCAGGATGGACACTACTACTAAGGGGGTTCCTCAGCAATAAATTTCATTAAGGCAACCATGAGGGGGATGTAGTACACCGGTGAACACATTGTTCACAAACAACTACAGGTTCCGAGCCTGCTAGCATTCCACCGGACTGTCTAGAAAAGTCTGTGGTCATCATCTATACTCCGCTAGATGACTGGAAACATCGTCAACATTAAGGCATCTCATCATTTTATTTCATCACACCCAAATATTACATCTACCAATGTTTTACCCAACACATTTTGTAGATATAAAATACATACACAGTTTAAATCATTTAAAACATGTATAAAATCTTTTATCCAGCATAGACAACAAGTATTCAGAAAATATACACACATATCATGTAATTTATATAAAATACTTCATATCTATGTGTAAGATGAAAGTAACTATGCACTCACTTGTTACAGTGACGACTCGAAATTCGAGCAGCACTTCGCTTCTTAACAATATAATTTCCTTCGATGAAACCTAGTATTATTACCACTAGATTTTAGTCTAATATTTATTGCGACTACTTATTAGTCTGGATTCTTCATTAACTCAGAGTCCACTTCATGATCTATCAAGTAAGGATCAGCCAGGTGGGACAGTTGGGAGGCATGACCATTTCGGCATATAGCTTTTCTGAAATCCAACAACCAAACCCAACGTGACCATTCTAGACACCTCACCCTTTAAGTAGTTCAATCAGTATAAAGACTTTGAATCACTGATAAATCTTATTTATAGGTTCAAAATGACGATATTATATTTATATATAAGCTATACTTAAAGTAGGGAAGGCGTATCTCATTTACATCGGATTTTAATAAAAATCCGGACTCCACTGGAGCAGAGATTCTGAGCCGAAAAACTCTTTTTCTCGGAACCGTTTGGAGCTCCGGGGCTTCCTTATCATGCTAGGGAGGTACCCTAGGCTTTGAGGGGGGGGGGGTTGGGGGTTTTACAGAGTGTATATAGAGAGAGAAAGTGATAGGGATTGGTGTAAGAAATGAGGCTGCCCCGCACCTCTATTTATAAGCTGGAAATCTGATCAACTCATCGATTTGGGCCTCCAACTCGTCGAGTTGGGTGCCACATGTCACCATCTGGTGGCAAGAGTTGGGGAGAAAGCAATGGATCAGATCGCGCCACATCACCGCCTTCGCAATAGCACACTCCCAACTTCTAAACCCAGTAACTTTCGCATAAGTGCTCCGTTTTTGACGTTCTTTATATCCACACGTAGGTATTGAAAAGATCTAAAACTCTCCTTTTGAATTTGTCAGATACTTCTTGTTCAATTTTAAATTTAACAGTATGAGAAGATTACACTGTTAAATGACTGTGTAGAATTAATAACTTCCACATACGGACTCCATTTTGTCTGTCTTTTTATCGTTGATCTCTTATTAATGAGATATTCAATTCTCATTTAGGTTGTTGAATAACAGACTCTACACTAGAACCACAGCCAGACAAGGAATAGGAAATAAGGTCAAATAAATTATTCTAGGGCTATAAGATCCTAATTGTATACAATTTTTAAAGCATACACTTAGCAATTACTGGTTCCAATACATATTCCCATCTCATCATAACATCTAATTCACCCAATGCAACAAGGTATCACATATCAGGCCAAACTACCACTATCTAATCAGTGCTAGCATTCAAGTTTACCAGCTCATACAATATACATACAAAGGCATTTCTCCTAGCATTCTAACATGCAAGAACTGAGAAGATCCTTATCCTTAACTAGCATGCAATTCACATATTCATAAATCAAATTATAACATATAACATGTAGGAGTATTCTGGGAAAACTTACTTGAGCTCTGCTGATTGCATGCACCACACCCTTCTCTTATCTTAGAAAACTCTTTTCTCAAAAATACTTTTCTTTGGAAAACATTACCAATCCTCAGTTTGAGTTCAGACACACCCAAGAGTATGTTTGAATCCCTCAAACCAAGGCTCTAATACCAACTTGTTACATCCCGAAAATCATGCCATAAAAATTTTGTTTTTTGATTAAAAAATCGTTAATACAACTCTTTCCCATAAAACCAAGGTAATCAAGATTAAACAAAACATCATCAAATCAGAGTAATTCATAGAATACGGAAACATGTGGTGTGTGCTCTGCAATCATCCTGAGCTCTTCCAATTGAAAATTGGAGTACCTGAAACATAAACTGAAAACCAGAAGCACAAATCCTAGTGAGTTCCCCAAAATACCATAGAACATTAAACCACAGATTATCATGCAACATACATATAGCCGTCATGGGCTCCCCCATGGTCTTTATCCGGTATACCATAGGCTCCCCTATGGTCTTTACCTGGAATGTCATGGGCTCCCCCATGGTCTGATATCCAATTGCCATGGGCTCCCCCTGGGGTCTTACATGCAAGTATCACAGAGACAACTAGCATACCACATAACACACAATGAGTCAGAATTGGTGCCTTTGACCCATGGATTTAGTGAAAATCCTTACCTCGGACAGCTGAATCCCACGGATACTTTCTAAGTGCAGATCCGCTGAAATCCCCGCACTATCAAACATATAACACCCAATTAACAATTAGGGTCCACACCTAATCCAATAATCCATTCATAAGATAATAAGACCATTTTACCCCTAACTTAGTCTAGTCCAAGACTAAGGCCCCAAACTTCTTAACATAAAATCCTATCAACCAATAATTATCTACAATTGTGACATCCATAAAAATCATGCCAAAATTAAACTTTTTAAATTTTTTTCAAAACCAACGATTATTACAAAACATGTTTCGAAAACAGTATAATGTCAGAGTATCCCATAATCAATAATAAAAATCATAAAATATGAAGAGTTGTACGATCACGCCTTCACCTTCCCGCGATCATCAGAGGTACCTGAAACAATAATCGATAAATGTAAGCTCGAAGGCTTAGTAAGTTACCCACAAAATACCAACGCCATAAAATATATCTATAACATATAAGCAAACAACATGCATGAGCCTTCAGCCTGACTAGACCGCCTCCCAGGCCTTCAGCGTATCCGGACCACTCTCCGCGCCTCCGGCACGTCTAGACCACCTCGCAGGGTCTACAGCCTATCCGGACCGCTTGATGGGCCTTGGACCTGACTGAACCCCTTTGCAGGGCCTTCAATTTATCCGGACTGCCCTGGGTATGTTGGCCTTCAACACAAAGCAGGACCGCCTCAACCTAACCCCAAATCAAACAAACATGTGCACATAAATATCATACCCTAGCATATATAACAGTCATACCGTTCTAACAGATCACTAATCATAGCAACATCTTATAACCAAGATACAGACCTAACCGGTTACTAACATATCATCATCCTATATACCAGGATACCAACCTAACCTGGTCACTAGGCATATACACATCCTAACTACCAGGATGTAAATCAAAAAGCATATCATGCAATAACCCAAGTACTAATCCGTAGATGGTTGATATTGGTGCCTTCTACCATGTTAGTATAGTGAGGAAAACTCACCTCTCAAGTAGCTCAGAATGATAGTATCAATCTCCTCCAAGTAGAGCTCCAACACCAATGCCTATATCCACCAACGATCCAATTCCATAAGTTCCCATATTACCAAAATACCCCCAGAAGTCAACTAGTCAACCCTTGGTTAAAGTCAAAGATAACGGTTAAGGTCAACAGTCCATGTCGACCTAACTCATCAAGTTCAGCTCACTAACTCATTGAGTCCATCCAGAACTCGAGAATTCGTGAAAACCCTAGTTGACTCACCGAGTTCCTAGCCAACTCGTCGAGTTCATGCGTGTCCAATTGTCGGGAAAACCTTTCTTGACTCGTTGAGTTGTCTCTCTGACTAACCGAGTCCATGAAGAGGTCCTCAAGGTTAATCTTCATCCTACTTGCCAAGTTAGCCATTAAACTCGCTGAGTACTTTCTTCGTTCAGATGCTTATGAGCCACCCCAAAGCTCCATATCGTAGATCTAAGCACCTAGAGCATACTTCTTACATAAAGTTGCAAATTTTACATACATCACTACAAGAAAAAGGGGGTTTTGTGACTAAAATATCAAAGAGTGATTAATCAGTCTTGGATACCATACATTTGGGACTGATGAATTAGTCCTAGAAACCATCTAGGACTGATTTTAATGTGTCACTCATTAGAGACTAACAAGACTTATCCGAAACTAAGATTCAATCTCTAATATGTTTGCGCCAGTTTAGGTTTACTGGGAAACACATTGTGGACTGAGTTTTAGTCTCTAATAGTCTAGCCCCAAATTTGTTGTTGAAGAGAAAGTTATGTGGGACTGAATTTCAGGCCCTCATAGACTTATGACAATTTTGATTGCGAATTTGACTTATTAGTGACTAAATTTCATTCATTGATACACTACATCAATTTATCATTTTGATGAGAAACTCTCGAATTTCAATCGCTAAATTAAATTCACCTCACTCTGTTTGATTGTTTGTATGGTCTAAATGATATCATCCCTAAAATAAAATACCACTAAAAGTTTTATATATCATATCATAATATGTGTTATTATATTTAATTTAAATTTTCAATAATAAAAAAGGATTAGTTAATTCTTCCTTTGTAAAACCTAAAAAAAGTAATGTTCTTCCACCCTCCTCCTTCAAAGATAGTGGGAAAACAAAAACCACCCCAAAAATTTTTAGAAATCCCGCTTCCCCCTTCCTCCAAAATTCATTGATTCACAAAGAAACCTTAAAGAATATGGTTAATTCGGACTTTCATCCAACATTCATGCCATTCTGTTTGATTTGGACCTTGGATACTATGAGACTCCTTCAACGCCCTCTCACTGTTCATCCTACCATCAGCCACCAAGCCCTACTGCCTCCTACAATCGCCACCTTTCATCATCGTCGCCCGTCATCTTTGTCACCCCGAATCATCGCTTCAAGTCTCAGCCTTTCGTCCCCACTCCTCATACATCATATATTCAGACTTTTCCCCAAATATTATCATCGTGTTCATCTGATAAATCCTCCTTTGATAATTGCAATTTTGCCTTATGTGTTCGTGTCTTTTTTATTTGATTTGATGCTTCATGGTTTTCATAGCATACGGACCACATAACTATCTGAGGCGAGTCTCTTTACCTTCATTTAGATGTTGGTGTTTAGGGTTTATGACATAGGGGGTGGATTTTAAAACAGAATATTAGTTGTGTATTTCCATAGACGACGGTTAGAGCTTCCCGCTAGTAAATAAATTGTCCTGTTAATTTGTACATCCATGTTTCTAGCAATTAGTGACACTATTTACTTTTAATTTAGTTATTACAAAGAATGTCATGTGGTCTACCACATACAGGTTTTTGGGAAAGATATTGGCACATGATGGTGCAAAGAATGTCTATATTGGACATCTTGTTTTCATTACGGTATACACAACATACATATATAAGCACACACATGTACATACAGACATACATACATACATACGTACATACATACATACATACATACATACATACATACATACATACATACATACATACATACATACATACATACATACATGCATACATGAATACATACATACATACATACATACATACATACATACATACATACATATGTACTAACTTTTCCATATGACTTACGTGTACACATATACTAGGTTGAGGATCCATGATACTGTTTTTGGTGTGATAGAGGTCAAAGAGACTCAGCTAACCCAACCTAATGTTAAAACTAAAGACACAGCAAATGAGGAAACTTCAGGGAAAATTAATGCATCTAACCTACCATAGCTCCTCATATATTCATTGAAATGATAGCTTTATCACCAACCATGGTTAGTTAACCAAATCAAGGTCTAGTTCATGTCAAAATCTATCTCATTTTGGTTCTAGAAACTTTTGGCATTAATGTTTTAAATAATTTTACAGGACCAAGGGAACATTGCAAGGTGGAGGAAGAGAGATGCTTAAAAGATTGAAGTTGATGATATTATATATGAGATAGAGAATAACAAAGATGCTACCCTTGAAGTCAAACGTATTGAAGAAGGGTAAAGTTGTAATCTTTTGTTATGCTTGCCAAATGCACAAATCTATCAATGCTTATGTTCTTGATACTAACTGTAGATACCTAGCAAATATAGTGACACCTGAAGGTTCAAATGATGTTTTAGTTGGACAACCCATCGTAATAACAATAAGCTTTTTTTTCACAATTCCACATGCCATTTACCAAAAAAATGTTAATAATAATAAAATTGGAACTAATATTATCGTTTTTGTTATGCACGGTTGAGAATCCAACTGATGTGGAAAAGGTGAAATCATTTGTTAATAATAATAAAATTGGAACTAATATGAAACCTTATGTAAAAGATTCGTATATTTGTAGAACTCACTGCTAAAAGCTTACCCCAAAAGAGAAACTATCGATGATGATAAGGATCTAGAGGAACTAGATTGTGAACTCGATATTGCTCTCACAGTTCAATGGAGGTATACATTTCTTTCCAATATTTTAATTTATGATCTTTAAGAGCATCACTATATCTCTTTGCTACTCATTAACTTTGACCTCACATGATAGGAAGGGGTATTATGGGAAAATCCGCAAATAAAGAGCATCTTGTTCTGATTTTATATTATAAGCTCGGGTCATAGAAACTCTCTTAGTCAAGTTGACCAACATGTTGAAGTAGGAAAGAACACCTATTTCACAAACATTTAAATATAATACATTTACTTCACCCCTTATGTTATGTGTAGGATGTTGGCACACATGTTCATTGAGAAGTAACAAAATGATATTGCCATGAAGAAAGAGAAAACAATGAAGTTTGGGTTTTCATTTGGATGTTAATACTTTCTCCTTCTTTTCTTTTCAATTACAAATAATTTGGCAAGCAACCTTCTATATATTTAAGTGATTGTATTGTGTGATTTCAGGGGTAGTGGATATGTTGAAGATGAAAATCGATTGTTGAAGTTCACCGATGAGGACCGAAAACAATTTTTTAGTTTGATAGCTTTATATTGTAAGTGTTACTAGCATAATATTTAGGCTTATTAGACTTTAAACACATTTATGTTTCAAATATTGAGAATATTATTGTTAGAAAGCCATTTTAAGGAATAACCACATGGTCTTTACCTGTTTGTGTCATTTCTTATTGTTTTGCTTTTAGCCTATTTTATATTGTGCATATATGGATATTGAGCAGTTCTTGGTTAAAATAGTTGAACCGAACAGTTTGGTATGTTTTTCAAAACCATAGTCATTGATAAGGGACTGGATGACAATATATTTGAGGTCGATATCCGTCACTGAAAAAGCATGCTAGGGATTGAACAACGTTATATTTGACATTGGTATTTAGTCACTTAAAAATCATGTTAGGTACTACATGACATTCAATCCGAAACTAGTATTCAGTCATTGAAAAAACATATTAAATAATAAATGAGATAGTATAAAAGATTTATATTTAGTCCCTGGGTGACAGCATGGGGTCTAGAAGGAAAGACATTAGAGACTGAACATGATAGTATCAACGATTAATATTTAGTCTTTGAAAGAAACTATTAGGGACCGATATAACATAAAATAGAGATTTCAATGAAACATATTGGAAACTAAATGATATATTATAAATGACTAATATTCGGTCCTTAAAAGATAGCATCAAGGACTGATATGACATTAAATTGGAGATTAGAAGAAAACAAATTAGAGACTAAATGAGATATTATCAAAGACTGATTTCCTGTCTTTGATATTGATGTGTTTGGGACTGATTTATAGTCCTAGATAAATAAAAAATCAACTATCTAAGACTAGGTCTCGGGGACTAGCTAGGGACTAGCTAAATCGGTCCCTAATTCTCACCAGAGACTGATTATTGACCATCAGGGACTGATTATGTCAGTCTCTGATACCCCTTTTTCTTGTAGTGTATGCAAGATGTTAAGGACCAAGATCAAGCTAAAGATGAGGTTCTAAGTGAGGAAAAGGCATTAACTTATTAAAGACTAAAGCTTTATGACTTTAAGAGCCAAGATAAGTCTAGATCTGAATTTGCAACTTCAGATTATACCCAATACCCAAAATGAATCATTAACATTGCTAAAATGGCCCTAAATCTCAAACATGAATACATCTAGTTAGAAGAAGGTCAAGGTAATGACTTGTCACCTCAAGAACGATGCTAAGATGAACATGGACTCAGATCCACAACCTTTTTCTTGTTCCAAGCATTAGTGCTCAAGATCTTCCTTCCACAACCACCTCAAACATGAATACATTTAGGGTTTATGTACTCAATAGGGGATTGTAAGGGAGGCTAAGGGGGAAAATGATCCTATAAAAATATGGTGCAAAACCCTGTAAATTAGGGTTTCATCTTCCAGCTCCAACTCGTCGAGTCATATCCTTCAACTCGTCGAGTTGGTCAAATAAAACACGCGGCAAAATTCATTCCTACTCGACAAGTTAGGACATCCAAATCATCGAGTTGACCTTTTAAAATGAAAATAAAACTGTAAAGTTTATACCTGAGAGTTGGGGTGTTACAATTTTCTCCCACTTGAACTAGACTTCATCCTCGAAGTCTGTTGCGGTGAACAACTCTGGGTAATGCTCCCGCATCCCAGTCTCTGGCTCCGAAGTCCACTCAGATTCTCTCCGGTGTTCCCATTGTATATTTACCAAGGGTACTTCCTCGTTTTGGAGAACCTTCACTTTTCTCTCTAAAATGACCATTGGCCTCTCTACGTAGTTCAGGCACTGGTCAACCAGTATGTCATCTAATGACACCACCGCTTCGTTATCTAATACTCACTTTTGCAATTGAGACATATGGAAAGTGTTGTAGATCTGAGTAAACTCCTCTGGTAGCTCTAATATATACGCCACCTTGCCAACCCTGGCAATGATCCTGAATGGCCTGAATTATCGGGGACCCAATTTCCCCCTCTTCCTAAAGCGGATCACACCCTTCCAGGGCGAGACCTTCAGGAGTACCATGTCACCGACCTGAAACTCCAACTTGATCGATGTATGTCGGCATAACTCTTCTGCCGACTCTATGTAGTCTGCAATCGCTGTCTAATCTGCTAAATCTTCTTGGTAGTTTGCAATACTACCTCTGTCTGTCACATTACTCTGTGATCAACCTCACCCTAATAGACCGAGGTGCGATATCTCCACCCGGACAACAACTCAAAAGGTGGGGCATCATTGATGGAACGATAGTTGTTGTTGTAAGTTAAATTTGCAAGGGGTACGTGGGAATCCTAGCTCCCACCAAAATCGATGACACAAGAACTCAACATGTCCTCAAGGGTATGTATGGTCCACTCACTATGGTCGTCGGTCTGTGGATGATAAGCCGTACTAAAGTGTAGTCGCGTTCCCAACACCTCGTCGAACATCTGCTAGAAGTGGGAGGTGAACCTAACATCACGGTCGGAAACAATAGAAATCAGAACTCTGTGGCGAGCAACGATCTCGCGGACATTGTGACAACCCCAAATATATTGCCGTTACAAACCTTATTTTCACTAACGGAATGCGTCAACATACGTTATTTTATGTAATATTTGGAATCGTCAATATCCGAATATCTAATTATATGCATGTCTTAATATCATCATAAGCAATATAACTCGTACGTGTTAACCCAGTTTAACCTAATAGAGTTGTATTACTTTTTCAACCACTTCACCCGGGTAAAAAGTTTTAACCCAGTTAACTTTAAACATCGGGTAGCCGTGTATCGGGTGCGATACCCGAGACATATGAAATGGGTGTGCACAACATTTGAATACTCTTTTACCACACACCCACTTTCTCTCTCTACTTTCTCTCTCTAGACTCGAAATCAACCCCGAATCCGCTAATTTCCAACTTCCAACCGTAAGTACTCATCCTTTATCTTAATCTAGTCATGCTTCATTGAATTTAGGGGCCAAAATCATAGAAATCCAGGACCATAAAGGAGTTTACGGCCTAAGAAGCTCCTTAGGCCGTAAACCCCCAAAATCATGCCAAAGATCAAGTTTTTCCTTATTTTAAGCTAGTATACTAATTAAGGCATATATCTAGAAGAGTTTGGACACTAAAACACAAGGATTTGACATGTAAAAAGGAGTTTACAGCCCAAGCTTGTGCTTAGGCCGTAAACACCTCAAACACCCCCATGAATCTATGTTAAAGCCCCAAAAACTCTTCTAGGATGTTTGGTAAATTGGACTTGCCTCCAAGGAACACTTAAATGCATCAAACAACTCCATTTGAGGACAAATTGAGGAGTTTATGGCCTAGCTTAAGCTTGGGCCGTAAACACCCTAAAATTGGTGTCAAACAAGTCCCTAAACTACTCTAGTGCTTGTAAGGAATTTAGCTAAGGCCTTTGGGAGTGTGTTGTACCATTTAAATTCACATTTGGATACAAAATGAAGAGTTTACGGCCAAGGATGTTCTTGGGCCGTAAAATCCCCAAAAGTGCATGCCAAATTGTCCCAAAACTCACTATAGGGCCTTCTAGGATTTATCTAAGGTGTATGAGACCATGTTGTACCATAAAAACATACATCTTGAAGGATTTATTTGAGTTTACGGTCCAAGAACAAGTCTTGGCCGTAAACTCCCCAAAAATGTCACAAATTATGATGTTTAATCCCTCCCTATTAGTCCAAGACACATACCATTAAATTAAGGAAGTGAAATAAGGCCCTAATCATACATTTTGGAGTGTCACAAGAGTTTACGGCCAAGCCTAGGGGGCTTACGGCCGTAAACTCCCAAAGGATGGCCTTTGGGCCATAAACTCCAAGGGAGTGAGCTCATGGACCCTCCCGTAAATCATTCATGACCTTGTACTACTCCCGGGAACCCTATCTAGGCCTTAAAACCCCGAAAACGATGCTAGAATGTCCAAATACTATAATGAAAAGCATAAGATGATTAACTTCTTGTAAAATACATATTTCATATGACCTTAGGGTCCTAGGAGGTGATCAAGTGGTTATTTGGTACCAAACGCTCAATCGACACTTTTACCCGATTTACCCGATTCACCCGATTTCCGCGATTTCAGGTGAGTTCATACCCCTTAAATGAACCTTTAAAATGTTTTATATGTTTTAGGGGGGAGATACAAGTTGAATATACATGTTTATGAAAAGTTATACAAGACTACTTTTCAGATTACAGAATTAATCACATGTGATTCACAACCTGTAGTTCAAATCACATGTGATTTATCACTATGCTTTATAAATAAATCAATTGTTTTCAAAACTATCTTGGATTAACAAACAAGTTTTAAATGTTTCTTTTGTACAACACTTTTGTTTAATAAAACTCCTTATAAGAATGTAACCATACTAATATATTTATATAAGTAAGACTTGAAGGACTTAGGACCGATAGCTCGCCTTATTTCCTGTTTCTTGTTTGATTGTGGGCTTAGGGTAGTGGTTATCCGTCCGACTGTCATTGATTTCTTAGTTATATATCTCATATATTAGTACGGATTACGAGTACTTCTTATTTCATTAGATGCCTAAATCACTAACCTGATTAGAACCACACACACTAATTTAACTATAATAGGTATAGTTAAGGACTCTATCCCTTGTTTCAACTACTACTCTACACTACTATAATTCTCCCTATTATGAAGCAATACACTAATAAGAGAATACAATACAAGTTATACAAAAGACTACTACACTATAATACAAGAGAATGTACTAATCATGAGATAATTCATTAATCCACTACGAGATACTCTATACGCTACACACTACGCCCGAAGTTTTCCGATAGGAAGACGACACTATATGTATAGATCTATACGAGGCAGACGCTATTACATCCCGAATGATAACTTCAGTCCGAGCCGCTCAGGCCTAGGGATGCCTTTACTCTACCACACTATGCATGACTGGGAAGGTCATGAGGGTCCGCTATTACTCACACTTTTGGTAGCATACAATAAAGACACTATAACCGCACTAAAATACTAAAAGAAAGATGAAGTAATATCCCGAAGTAAATAAGTATCTAATACTAAAGGATGTTGCACCACTATTATGTACTCCAAGAATAACTCACTATATTGCCTTACTTTATGGTGAGTCACTATTACACTTCTATGATAAATGGCTTTCAAAGATAGAAACAACATATTTCTTAAAGATTTTCATTTACTAGACAGTTATGGGAAATACAGGATTTTCTAGGTTTTACCACTACTTATGATTACAAACTTCAGTTTTCATACTAATGATTCTAATGCTTTTTATACAAGTACTCACACTAAACTCTTATGAACTCACCAGCTTTATGCTGATATTCTTTTCAAAATAACTTGTATCTTCAGGTCAAAGATAGACAGCTACAGCCGCAACATTTTTGGAGAAGATGGAGTATGCAAGACCCATCTCTTATTTTTGTTTACTTTTGGTGTTTGTCAAACATTACAAAACACACTTGTAAATACACTTACTATGTAAATGAAATGGTTGTATGTTTCTTGCTTTTACTATTATACAATTGTGATGATACTGTACACTACGTCATCCACCCCAAAACGTATTCCCGTTATCAGTTTTGGGGTGTGACAGATTGGTATCAGAGCATTGTTTATAGTGAATCAAGTATATCAACCTATAAAAGATATACGATCTATAAACACTTCGGGACTAAAACACTCTGACCAAGAATATATACTGTTAAGTATCTAAAAGATTTAACTAAGTATATATATACACACATCACTATAAAACACAGAAGTCAGTATCATCCTAGAACAAAACACAAGTATTAAGATTGTTGGATAGCACAATTGGGTTTAGAGACATATAGTCACATTTAGGGGGATGTAGCCTGATCAACTACGTTTTCCTGGGAGTGACTAGCATGTTCCTAAACTTGGTTGTGGTGTTACAACAAGTCTAAAACTTACCAACACTACCACAATAACGTTAACATTAGAATACTATAGGAGTATTCTGTACTTCTAAAAACATACATCTGTGAGAAACTAAAAAGGGTCGTTACTGATGGAGCAATGGTTGCTAAATGGATACTTTCCGGTTACATGTGACTAGGGCGTCATAGACTTAGAATCTGTGATCTTTGCTTTACTTCCTGTTCCTTGTTTGGTTGTGGATTTAGAGTTAGGGTCACTTATTCGACGGACTATCCAACTCGTGACGACCGTATTATAAATAATTTAGGTTAGTACGCCTATTAACCTTCTTTTCCCCTTTTCTCGTATAGATACCATGGCTGGCTTCCACCCTTATGGTGACCCGTACTACCCAAACCAGGGTAATGGGGGATGGCTCAGTGAAGAGTCGGACGATGATCACCCAATCCCCTTGGATGACCACCGAGCAGAAGGCTTTCCGGATAACTCCGATTCCGAGCCAGAAGTTAATAACCTACCACCTGGAGTTTCGAACCCCAACCCCCGTCCGACATTTCAGGGCCCCACTCCTATGTGGGCCATATCCTTGCACAGATGGAGCGAAGAGCAGGGTCAGCCCATGCCATACAATGGAGACCAAAGTTTCTACAACATAAACGAAGGAGGATCAGCAGATCGGGTTATGCCCATCATGATCCGAAGGATTGCCAGGAATGTCGAGCAAGGTCAAGCTGCAATAGGTCGAGTTGTAGAAGTGGATGCCAACTCAAATCTCAACACGGTCCGCATCCGCCAACTCGAAGAAGCCATGGACAGGACAAGGAGGACCAATGAGGCTCTGCAGCACCAACTGGATGCATCCCGAGCTGAAGTTGGAGAACTCCGTGCACGCCAAAGGATTCATGATCGCCACCTTCAAGAAGTTATGCGTCAGCTAGCAGATCTGAGGATTCGCCCAACAAGAAACCGTCGCCAGTAGAAGACGTCTAGTTACCTCAATCTTTTGTTAACGGATTAACTTTTTCACTCTACGTTCCGTAGATCTATTATCTGTAAACATTCCTAGCTTGAAAGCACTCTAGTTAAACCTCTAAACTGCCAACATTTTCTCTATGGTATGATGTAAGACCTATTGCTAGGTCAAATTTTCATGAACTTGTGTTGCATCATTAATACCAATATATTGGCAGTTGATTTCTCTATTGTTATAACTCTCATATTGATCTTGGATTATGTTGATTTAATCCACGAAACACTCTATTTATATTCTCAATAGGCTCTTACTATTGCTATCATTTCTATAATTCTTCCAGTAAAGGATGCCTCCACGAAAGCGTCCCACCAGAGGAAGGCCTGCAACTCAAACCCCTACTCCACCATCTCCCCCTCCACAGATCGATCCGGTGCTATTCCAAACAGCGGTGACTGCGGCCGTGACAGCAGCCATAGCCCAAATGAATTCTGGGGATGCGAGCGGTGGTAACTCCAGGTTCGGCGAAGTCCATCAAAGGGTGCAGGGATGCACTTATAAGGACTTCATGAACTGTAAACCTACCTTCTTCGACGGTACCGGAGGAATTCTGGCATTATCCCAATGGTTCGAAAGAACCGAAGCGGTGTTCGAGATGTGCTCTTGCCCCGAAGAGAGCAAAATCAAGTTCGCTACTGCTACCCTCACTAACAGGGCCTTGACATGGTGGAACGGCCATGTTAGTTCACTCTCCTTGGTCACAGCCAATGCTATGGGCTGGGACACTCTGAAAGATCTTATAAGAAGAGAGTACTGCCCTAGGGGCGAAGTTCAGAAACTTGAGGAAGAACTCTGGAACCTCAAGATGAAGGGGACTGACATAACGGCTTATACGGCCAGGTTTTGCGACTTGGTGGCTATGTGTCCCAACATGATCCCCTCGGAAAGCAAGAAGATTGAACGGTAAATCTGGGGTTTAGTGCCTCCGTATCGAGGAAATGTTCTAGCTTCACGCCCTACAACTTTTGACAGCGCCAAGGAACTGGCCCAGAGTCTGATCAACCACGAAATCTCCTCTACTCCAGCAACAGCAACCACAACAACTGCTGCACCACCCGCTTCATCTAACAGAAAGAGGAAGCGATGGGATAAGAAGAAGGGCAAGAAAACTCAAAACTCCTCAAAGGACCAGCAAATTGTGGCGGTCCATGCTGCCACCACCCCGACTACTCCAGCTGCTCCAGCCCCGCCGAAAGCTTACAGTGGGAACTTACCCAAATGTCCCAAGTGCCCTTTCCACCACAACGGCCCCTGCCGTGAACTGCAGTGTTCCAACTGCGGTCGAAAGGGCCATACTGTCCGATTTTGTAAGGCCCCTCCCAAACCTATCACACAGGTTCCTGGTACGGGAGTGACCCCAACTTGTTATGGCTGCGGAGAGGCGGGTCATTTTAAGAGAAACTGTCCAAAGACCACAAATGCTAGAGGAACTGGAAGGCTACTCGCTATCGGTCACAATGAAGCGGTAGCAGATCCCACAGTAGTCACGGGTACGTTTCTTCTCAACAACTCCTATGCATGTGTCTTATTTGATAGTGGTGCAGAAAGAAGCTTCGTAAATCATAACTTTAAATACTTACTCAAACAAACCCCTCAACCACTAAAAGAAACATTCGTCGTAGAAATGGCTAATGGGAAAATGGAAAGCTCTAGCGAAATCTACATAGGTTGCACTCTCATGTTAGACGATCACTCATTTCCAGTCGATCTTATGCCAGTTTCAATCAAAAATTTCGATGTCATTGTTGGTATGGATTGGTTGAGTCTCCATCGCGCCGATATCCTATGTTCCGACAAAGCCATTCTTCTGAACCTTCCGAATCACGAAACCCTCTTGATATATGGAGATAAGCCGAGTACGAGCCTTCGTATCATCTCCAGTGTTCAGGCTCAGAAATACTTACGCAAGGAATATCACGCCTTTCTTGCCCATGTCGTCGACACTAACCAGAAATCGAAAGATCTAAAAGACATTCCCGTAGTATGCGATTTCCCTGATGTCTTTCCGGAGGATCTTCCCAGCCTACCTCCCAAACGTCAGATTGAGTTCAGAATCGACCTAATTCCAGGAGCTACCCCCGTAGCTAAGTCGCCCTACCGTCTAGCGCCCGCCGAAATGCAAGAACTATCTGGTCAACTCAACGAACTGCTCAGCAAGGGCTTTATAAGACCGAGTTTCTCACCTTGGGGAGATCCAGTCTTGTTCGTGAAGAAGAAAGATGGATCGTTTCGGATGTGCATCGATTATAGGGAACTCAATAAACTCACGGTTAAAAATCGCTACCCTCTCCCTCGTATCGACGATCTGTTTGATCAACTACAAGGAGCAAGTTACTTCTCCAAGATTGACCTTAGATCTGGGTATCATCAGTTACGGGTACTTGAGGAAGATGTTCCGAAGACAGCTTTCCAAACCCGCTACGGACACTTTGAGTTCGTAGTGATGCCCTTTGGACTGACCAACGCCCCCGCAGTATTCATGGACTTGATGAATAGAGTGTGTCGTCCATACCTGGATCAGTTCGCCATCGTCTTCATTGACGATATCCTCGTTTACTCTCGGAGCGAGGAAGAACACAGGGATCACTTACGACGAGTCTTGGAAACGTTGCAATCCGAAAAGTTATATGCGAAGTTCTCTAAGTGCGAGTTCTGGATCCGAAGAGTTGAATTCTTAGGTCACGTGATTAGTGAAGAAGGAATTCATGTGGATCCCTCCAAGATTAAAGCTATTGAGAACTGGTCAGCGCCAAAGACGCCTACAGAAATTCGTCAATTTCTAGGCCTTGCTGGCTACTACCGTAGATTCATTCAAAACTTTTCTCGGATTGCGAAGCCTCTCACTATGCTGACACAGAAAGGAGTACCGTTCGACTGGGAAGAAAGACAGGAGAAGGTATTCCAAATCCTGAAGCGAGCCCTATGCACCGCACCAGTATTATCCCTTCCCGAAGGGATAGAAGATTTTGTAGTATACTGTGATGCATCCAATCAGGGGCTCGGTTGTGTCTTGATGCAACGGGGTAAGGTTATCGCATATGCCTCGAGACAGCTAAAGACCCATGAGGCGAACTACACTACTCACGACCTCGAGTTAGGAGCGGTTGTCTTTGCACTAAAAATATGGAGACACTATTTATATGGGACGAAGAGTGTGGTGTACATTGATCATAAAAGCCTTCAACACATAATGAACCAAAAAGAACTCAACATGAGGCAGCGTCGATGGGTCGAACTACTTAACGATTACGACTGTGAAATTAGATATCACCCGGGAAAAGCCAATGTAGTAGCAGATGCACTCAGCAGGAAGGAGTATACTGGTCGACAGACCAAATCGTTGACGATGACTATCCATTCGCATATATCCACACAGATCAAAGAGGCTCAACTGGAAGCCTTAAAGCCCGAGAACGTGTTGGGAGAATCTCTGCGCGGAATGGATAAAAATCTGGAGGTTAAGGGTGACGGAGCCTACTACTTCATGGACCGAATCTGGACTCCACGCCATGGAGGTTTTAGAGATTTGGTTATGAGGGAAGCGCATAACACTCGCTACTCCATCCACCCGGGTTCAGATAAGATGTATCTGGATCTCAAAAAGCTATACTGGTGGCCAAACATGAAAGCGGAGATCGCCACCTTTGTGAGTAAGTGCCTTACTTGCGCAAAGGTCAAGGTCGAATATCAAAAGCCATCGGGACTTCTCCAACAACCTAAGATACCAGAATGGAAGTGGGAGCGGATCACAATGGACTTTATAACCAAACTTCCCAAGACAGCGGGTGGATTAGATACCATTTGGGTCGTTGTTGACAGGTTGACCAAGTCCGCACACTTCCTACCCATTAAAGAAACGGACAAGATGGAGAAACTCACTAGAATATACCTTAAAGAAATAGTACGACTACATGGCATCCCAATATCTATTATCTCAGACAGAGATAATAGATTCACCTCTAGGTTCTGGCAATCGTTGCAAGAAGCACGAGGGACGAGGCTGGACATGAGTACAGCCTACCATCCGCAGACCGACGGACAGAGTGAGAGGATGATTCAAACCTTAGAGGATATGCTACGAGCTTGTGTGATTGACTTCGGCAAGTCATGGGACACACACTTACCTCTTGTGGAATTTTCTTATAATAATAGTTATCATACGAGCATCAAGGCAGCACCATTTGAAGCCCTCTACGGCCGTAAGTGTAGATCCCCTCTGTGCTGGGTTGAGGTGGGTGACACTCAACTAGCTAAAGGAAGAATTCCTGATAGCTCTCTCACTGGTCCGAAGATCATTCGAGAAACGACCGAGAAGATTGGACACTAAAACACAAGGATTTGACATGTAAAAAGGAGTTTACGGCCCAAGCTTGTGCTTAGGCCGTAAACACCTCAAACACCCCCATGAATCTATGTTAAAGCCCCAAAAACTCTTCTAGGATGTTTGGTAAATTGGACTTGCCTCCAAGGAACACTTAAATGCATCAAACAACTCCATTTGAGGACAAATTGAGGAGTTTATGGCCTAGCTTAAGCTTGGGCCGTAAACACCCAAAAATTGGTGTCAAACAAGTCCCTAAACTACTCTAGTGCTTGTAAGGAATTTAGCTAAGGCCTTTGGGAGTGTGTTGTACCATTTAACTTCACATTTGGATACAAAATGAAGAGTTTATGGCCAAGGATGTTCTTGGGCCATAAACTCCCCAAAAGTGCATGCCAAATTGTCCCAAAACTCACTATAGGGCCTTCTAGGATTTATCTAAGGTGTATGAGACCATGTTGTACCATAAAAACATACATCTTGAAGGATTTATTTGAGTTTACGGCCCAAGAACAAGTCTTGGCCGTAAACTCCCTAAAAATGTCACAAATTATGATGTTTAATCCCTCCCTATTAGTCCAAGACACATACCATTAAATTAAGGAAGTGAAATAAGGCCCTAATCATACATTTTGGAGTGTCACAAGAGTTTACGGCCAAGCCTAGGGAGATTACGGCCGTAAACTCCCAAAGGATGGCCTTTGGGCCATAAACTCCAAGGGAGTGAGCTCATGGACCCTCCCGTAAATCATTCATGACCTTGTACTACTCCCGGGAACCCTATCTAGGCCTTAAAACCCCGAAAACGATGCTAGAATGTCCAAATACTATAATGAAAAGCATAAGATGATTAACTTCTTGTAAAATACATATTTCATATGACCTTAGGGTCCTAGGAGGTGCTCAAGTGGTTATTTGGTACCAAACGCTCAATCGACACTTTTACCCGATTTACCCGATTCACCCGATTTCCGCGATTTCAGGTGAGTTCATACCCCTTAAATGAACCTTTAAAATGTTTTATATGTTTTAGGGGGGAGATACAAGTTGAATATACATGTTTATGAAAAGTTATACAAGACTACTTTTCAGATTACAGAATTAATCACATGTGATTCACAACCTGTAGTTCAAATCACATGTGATTTATCACTATGCTTTATAAATAAATCAATTGTTTTCAAAACTATCTTGGATTAACAAACAAGTTTTAAATGTTTCTTTCGTACAACACTTTTGTTTAATAAAACTCCTTATAAGAATGTAACCATACTAATATATTTATATAAGTAAGACTTGAAGGACTTAGGACCGATAGCTCGCCTTATTTCCTGTTTCTTGTTTGATTGTGGGCTTAGGGTAGTGGTTATCCGTCCGACTGTCATTGATTTCTTAGTTATATATCTCGTATATTAGTATGGATTACGAGTACTTCTTATTTCATTAGATGCCTAAATCACTAACCTGATTAGAACCACACACACTAATTTAACTATAATAGGTATAGTTAAGGACTCTATATCTTGTTTCAACTACTACTCTACACTACTATAATTCTCCCTATTATGAAGCAATACACTAATAAGAGAATACAATACAAGTTATACAAAAGACTACTACACTATAATACAAGAAAATGTACTAATCATGAGATAATTCATTAATCCACTACGAGATACTCTATACGCTGCACACAACGCCCGAAGTTTTCCGATAGGAAGACGACACTATATGTATAGATCTATACGGGGCAGACGCTATTACATCCCGACTGATAACTTCAGTCCGAGCCGCTCAGGCCCAGGGATGCCTTTACTCTACCACACTATGCATGACTAGGAAGGTCGTGAGGGTCCGCTATTACTCACACTATTGGTAGCATACAAGAAAGACACTATAACCGCACTAAAATACTAAAAGAAAGATGAAGTAATATCCCGAAGTAAATAAGTATCTAATACTAAAGGATGCTGCACCACTATTATGTACTCCAAGAATAACTCACGATATTGCCTTACTTAATGGTGAGTCACTATTACACTTCTATGATAAATGGCTTTCAAAGATAGAAACAACATATTTCTTAAAGATTTTCATTTACTAGACAGTTATGGGAAATACAGGATTTTCTAGGTTTTACCACTACTTATGATTACAAACTTCAGTTTTCATACTAATGATTCTAATGCTTTTTATACAAGTACTCACACTAAACTCTTATGAACTCACCAGCTTTATGCTGATATTCTTTTCAAAATAACTTGTATCTTCAGGTCAAAGATAGACAGCTACAGCTGCAACATTTTTGGAGAAGATGGAGTATGCAAGACCCAGCTCTTATTTTTGTTTACTTTTGGTGTTTGTCAAACATTACAAAACACACTTGTAAATACACTTACTATGTAAATGAAATGGTTGTATGTTTCTTGCTTTTACTATTATACAATTGTGATGATACTGTACACTACGTCATCCACCCCAAAACGTATTCCGCCATTATCGGTTTTGGGGTGTGACAGACATACACGTCGGTTAGCTTCTCAGTCGATGAGCTTTCCTGTATGGCCAGGAAATGGGCACTCTTGGTCAATCGATCCGCGATGACCCATATAGCATCAAATCCTTTCTCCGTCCTTGACAACTTGGTAATGAAGTCCATCGTGATCTGTTCTTATTTCCACATAGGAATCTCTAGAGGCTGTAGCTTTCCATGTGGCCTTTGATGCCCGGCCTTGAACATCCTGTAGGTCAAGCACCTCTCAACATACCAAGCAATTTTTTAAGTCCCAAATTTGTTTGTGTATCAATCAGATCCGTTTGATGGTGCGGAATCCCAATCAACCGGATGATGCCAGATCAAAATAGAAGAGAAGAAGAACAAGAATAATATCAATCTTGTTTGAATTGATTGGAATGAAGTTCCCTTACACAAGATTCACACACTTACACACAATTATGCACCTTTCTCTCTCTCTCTTGGCCGTAAACTCCTCTCAGTTCATCAATCCCTCCTCAACCACCTAACACCTATATATATACTTGGGGAATATGGGCCATAAATGGGTTCACAATCGTAAATAGGTTTACGGTCGTAAACACCCATTGGGCTATTAATACAACTCCAAAAATATATTACACAACCAAAAATCTTCATTTCTTGCTCCTTCGAATGAGAAATCTTCGATGCTCACGGATGAAGCCTTGGCTCAGAAATCTCGCTACAGTCTTCATGAGTCTCATCTACATCTGAATTCACTTTTCAAGACAAAACAAAACTAAAAGAAAACTTAGCACAAAATATTTTTAGATTTTTCATATTTTCCGAAAAAAAAATATAACAGAAACAAAAATATTTTTGGATTTTATATTTTTCTAAACAAGAAATAAAACAAAAATAACACTATTTTTTTATTTTTAGTTTTCTAATATTTTTTTGATATTTGATTTTTCTATTTTTTTTTATAATTAATTTTTTTTAATTCTCTCCCTGAATTTCTGAATATAGGAAAACTGTGAACAAATTTTATAAAAACAAAAATATATAGGATCAAAGTTGTCAAGCAATCTAGTATCGTTGATCAGTACATGCCTACATGTCTAGATCTGGTCAATCACCGGTATTGTGATCCATTTAAACACAAATGATGTTGACAATTTGGACATATTATAAGCGACAAGTCATTGCGATCTATATTCTTAAATGGACATTTAACTTACGACGACCAAGGATATTGTTTTCCACTTCAATTAAGTAGTAAGATCTACAGACAACTTATTAAATAGTTCAATTTTAGATGTACTAGAACGTGTTTCCCACTTCCCGACATACCCCGGTAATCAAGAACTTCCAAAGAATTCCTTACTTTAGGTGAGTATTCAATCTTTAAGAAAGAAGTCGTATATAGAAGTGCATATGTTGTATACCAGGTCGGATGTCTTCCAATCACACAGAGGGAACAACATATGACTAACATAGATAAGGGTTAAAGAGGTAGTAGAGTGCATATGTTGTGTCCCAGGTTGGATCTTCCAATCATGCAAAGGGGACAGCTTATGGCTAACTGATAGAAGAATTTCATAGATATGGATATTCATAGAGATAGAGTTGCATATGTTTCATTCTAGGTTGGATATGTTCCAATCACGCAAAGGAAGCAACAGACTGACAGATAGAAAGCAATAAAATAATTTCCTACATACCTACTTTATCAGAACCCCCAGTAGTCCTATCAGTACCGAAATTACGGACATGAGTCCATACATCAAGGAAATGTTGAGCCCTAGTTCTAGATAATTAACTTTTAGTGTATCTCGTAGGTTCCCATGTTTATTTCACTGCTCAATCTACCCGAGCATCGTATTGTTAGTCCAAATGAAACTATCTAAGTCCATATTGTTTAGTCATTTCATATGTCAATATAAGTCTAGTCCTATTGAATCATTTGTTCCTACCAACACATTGAACACAGAGTCTAGACAATTTGGCTTTAGTGCATTACACGAATTTTATATTGCCCTTTAGCACTAGACTTCATATCACTTCCCAAACAATACCTACTAACGAAAAACTATAAGAAAATAAAAAAATGTCTTCAAAACAAAACAGTGTAAGATATACTCAGGAGTATAGGTAAGAAAACTCAAACTGTAAGTCACCGATTGAATTTTTATCTAGAAGGTCTGAGAACAACACACATAATCTCATAACAGATCCGAAAATTCTTCACATCGTTAAGGATAAACGCCATGTGTGATCCCTTCCTTTCTTCCTTTCTTGCAAAGGACACATACTTTCAAACAAAGTTTTGAGTGTTGCACAGTTGAGGGATGTCCCCTATCATGTGCCTGGAACAGCTACTACCAACAGACCGAAGTCTGATGATATGCCTTTATAGCTGTTTCGACACAGAGCGCGATCAGTTAGTGTTTGGAAACCAATCCATTTTGAAACTGGGTTGACCTTTATCATCAACACACGGTACTCCTTCCCAAGACATATCTTGCTTATCACAAACAGAAGATGTAGAAATATTAGAATCATTAGAAAATTTAGGAGAGTAAACCTTTGGTACCCATCTGTAATCAGGTTTAACCCATTTCTTGTTTGATCCGATGGGTGACTCGGCACTTGATTTTGAACTTGAAGTTGGCCGTCGAGATGACTTTGACCTAGCCGATCTTGGTTTCGCTAGAGCATCTCTTGAACTTGACTTCTGGGCCGACATTCCCTTCTTGTTGATTCTTGGCCTTAGGAGTTGAACTCTTTCCCTTGGTGGCATTCCAGTCGCCATTGTTTGAACGTGACCTTGAGGGGTTTCTTTTGGAAAATCTCCCTCTTGGCGTATTCTGCCACCCTTGTGCGTACTATGGAACATACGTGCGATTAGGATGATTTATGGCAATGTGTCCATGTGTTCCACAGTGAAAGAAAGTCTTTTTCTTCACTAGGAAGTTGTTTCTTTCTGCCCTTGGTGGTGTACCCTTGCCTTGTCTCTTGTTTTTTCCACACGCACAGTTGCATCAGGCACTATGTTTAACTTGTGTTGGTGGCCTGTATTTCTCAACAGCAGGCTTGTTAGGAGTAACAAAATTAGAAGCAATAGATTTCGAATCAACAGATTAAGAGTTCAAGGATTCATTGAATTGTTCAATAGTTTTCTCCTTGTTCTCTTCTTCCACTACTTTACCAGCACAAGAAGTAGAAGCATCAGTATTGTTCACCTCAACACCCTCAGTTGTCCCTGATTGTTCAGTCTTAACTGAATCTGGAGCTAGTTCAGAGAGTGGGCCAAATTGAGCAGGTGTTTCTTCCTCGTTGGTCTCAAGGTGTGGGTTATAGTTGTCATTAAAAGGATGCGGTACACTGTGATACCCTAACCCCGTAGTTTGATTATCTTTGAATGTTAATTGTTTTTCAATCATCGATGCAACTACCTCACTTGACACATCAAATTTCTTAAAGTTGAATTCAACATCTTTATATTTTTCTTTTTAATGCATCAAGTTCGGCAGTCACAACATCAAAATCTTTCTTAAGATATCTATATCGAACGCATTTGTCACTGTACTCTGACTGTAATTTCTTAAAGTCATTAGTTTCGGCCTCTAATTGTTCTTTTAATGGTTTTAGGCCTTTCCTAAGTTGGTACCCCTCATATTTAAGTTCCTCATTTTCTCTTTTAATAAATCGATGTGTTCATGTAATTTTTTAACAATTTTAATGCAAGTTTGAGAGCATGAAGCTTCATTGATCGGAAGGGATGCGAAACTCATTTTTATCAAAAATGCACTTTGACTAAAAATCTCAAAAATCAACCTTAAAAATCAAATTTAAAAAGTCAAACTTAAAAGTTAAACCAAAAAACTAAATTTGAAATTCTAAAAGTTAAACGCGACAGTTAAAGGTCAAACTTTAAAGTCAAAACTCAAAATTATAAGGTCAAAAGTCAATGTAAAAGTTTAAAATTAAGAACTAAAATTTTGGAAGAAAATAGAAATTAAAATTAAAAGAAATTTGAATTTTGGGCTAAAAGTGTGAAATTTGCGAAACTAGAAGCGACTGGGAGTGTTTTTGAATAAAATTTCGACGGGTTAAACCAACAGGTAGCTTGGCTTAAGTGGTAAGACGCATTGTTGAATAGAGAGGAGACCTGGGTTCGATCCCGGGCACCCCCCAATTCCGTTTCTAGTTTTTTTTTAATATGTGAAGCGAAGTCTGAGCAGACCAGGACCTCCGACCAAAGACTCGCACACACTGCTGACCGACAACACGAGGACCGCAAACGCGCAGGCCGTAAACGTCCGAAGCAAGGCTGGCCGCAAACTGCTCACCGGAAACCAAAGACAGTAAACCGAGGCCGTAAACTCTGACTCAGGCCATAAACTCCTCGGAAATCCTAGCTGCTAGCCGTACACGCCGCCACCCCCTCGCTGGTTACGACCAAAAACAACGTTTTTTCGACTTTGTAGCTCCAAAACTTGATCAAAAACCCCCTTTTTATCAAAAACACGAAGAACAAACCCCGCTTATTTTTCAGAGATATATCCAAAAATGCAGAAATCCTTCAAAAATAAGATCAAATAAGTCCAGATCTGAAAAAAATTGATTGATACAACCTTGCTCTGATACCACTTGTAAGTCCCAAATCTGCTTGTGTATCAATTAGATCCGTTTGATGGTGCGGAATCCCAATCAAACGGATGATGTAAGATCAAAATAGAAGAGAAGAAGAACAAGAATAATATGAATCTTGTTTGAATTGATTGGATAAATTTCCCTTACACAAGATTCACACACTTACACACACATATGCACCTTTCTCTCTCTCTTGGCCATAAACTCCTCTCAGTTTATCAATCCCTCCTCAACCACCTAACACACACACATATATATATATATATATATATATATATATATATATATATACTTGGGGAATATGGGCCATAAATGGGTTCACGGCCGTAAACACCCATTGGGCAGTAAATATAACTGCAAAAATATATGACACGACCATAAAATATTAATGCCTAGAAAGGTAAAGTATAAACCATATTTTTGACCCAACAAATTTCTCGCTTCATGCGCAACCACCAGTAGCTGAAAATCAAATCCCGATACATATTAGTGGCTCCCAGGTGAATAGAGAAGTGAGACTTGTGAGCCTCCTACATAACCATCTGTCTTACCCCACCAGACATCTGAACCCATACCCGACCGCATCAGGTTAATAATCCCCTTGTATCATGCATAAGTCGGGTGTTCTTTCCCCTGATCCTCTCTAGTTTCTAGTTCTCTGGTTGCATGCCCTCAGCCTAAGCTTCTCTAATCAAGCCTACAAGTGGAGAGTCCACTAATATCCTTATACATATCGCTGGAGTGGAAGATCCAGCAGACTTGCGGCTCAGAGTGTCCGCCACCACGTTCGCTTTACCTGGGTGGTAAAGGATCTCGCAGTCGTAGTCCTTGACTACATCCATCCACCTACATTGTCTCGTGTTCAGGTTTGGATGATCCATTATGTGTCTCAAGCTCTTGTGATCTGTGTATATGGTACAACGGACCCCATAGAAATAGTGTCTCCAAATCTTGAGAACAAATACCACCGCTCCCAACTCCAAATCATGAGTAGGGTATCTCGTCTCATGCGGCTTCAGTTGTCGAAATGTGTAGGCTATCACTCGTCCCCTCTGTATGAGGACCATTCCTAGTCCCGTGATGGATGCATCACAGAACACCACAAAATCCTCGACTCCCTCCGGAAGAGTCAATATTGGAGCCTCACATAGACGTTATCGGAGGGTCTCAAATGCCCTCTGCTTCTCAGGACTCCACCGTAAATCCACCCCCTTCCTCGTCAGACGAGTGAGGGTACTGTAATCTTGGAGAAATCTTGTATGAATCTCCAGTAGTACCCTGCTAATCCCAGAAAGCTCCTGATATCCAAGGGAGATTTCGAAACTTCCCATTGCATAACCGCCTCAATTTTGGCCGGATCGACCAAAATCCCCTCCTCGTTAAGAAGGTGTCCAAGGAACTGAACCTCTCATAACAAAAACTCGAACTTCGAGAACTTGCCATAAACTCGTTCCCACCTCAAAACTCCCAATAACTCTTGAAGGTGCTCCTCATGCTGCTCTCGAGTCTTGGAGTATACCAAGATATCGTCTATGAATACAATGACCTGGCGATCAAGCATCGGTCTACAGACAAGGTTCATCAGGCCAATAACTATTGCAGGCATGTTGGTGAGCCCAAACGGCATCACCATGACCTCATAATGTCCATAACAAGTCCGGAACGCGGTCTTCTCCACGTCCTCCTCCCTAACCCTGACCGGATTGCACCTGGACCACAAGTCTATCTTGGAGAACCAAGATGCTCCCAGCAACTGATCAAAAAGATCATTTATCCTTGGGAGTGGATAACGGTTCTTCACCATGAGCTTGTTCAACTCCCGGTAATCAATGAACATTCGGTGTGAACCATCCTTCTTCCTGATAAAGGGAACCGGTGCTCCCTACAGAGAACTGCTCGGATGAATGAACTGCTTCCCTAGCAGTTCTTGCAGTTGTAATGATAGCTCTTGCATTTCTGGTGGTGCCAGTTGGTACGGCGCCTTGGCGATGGGGGCCGCACCTAACACTAGGTCGATCCTAAAATCGACCTGTCTCTCTGGAGGCACTCCTACTAACTCCTCTGAGAATACGTCAGCAAACTCCCTGACTACTGAAACCTCTAAAAATTGAAATCTGCTCTCTGACCCGTGTATCCACCACATACGCTAGATAACTTGCACACCCGTGCTAGATGTACTGTCGAGCCCTGGAAGCCGAACAAAACCCTGATCCCAATCTGGTACCCTCGCCATATATAATCAATTCTCCCACACTTGGGGTTCAAACCACCACCCTCTGTCCCTCACAGTCAATCATGAAGCTAAAGTGATTGAGCCAATCCATAGCAATGATAACACACACATCCCCCTTGGGAATCGGAATCAAGTGGATCGGAAAAGATACCCCAAAGATCTTTAATACGCATCCCTGATAGATTGAAGAAGCGGAGACTTCGTGTTTGTTGGTGATAGAGACTTGCAGCAGACACTCTATCTCTCCCACTGGCAACCTGAACTCCTTATTGAATGACTGAGAAACAAACGACCGACTCGCTCCCAAGCCAAATACTACCAAAGCAAGTAAGGATTTTACTAAAAACATACCTAATCACAGGCATAATATATATATATATATATATATATATATATATATATATATATATATATATAAGCATAAAACAGTTATAATCAGTAAGATAAGGGATAGAAACATACCGACAACCACGTTTGGTGCTGCCCTAGCCTCCTCTGCTGTGAGCTGGAAAACGCATCCTTGGGCCCTCGGGGGCTCCACTCTACCCTGCCTCCCATCGGTAATCATCAGTGTAGCCGGCGTTGGAGCATTGTAACAGCCCGGAATTTCAGGTATTTCTTTAAATTATTTTTGGGGCACATTTAGGAGGGGACTCGGCGAGTTGGTGCATGACTCGCCGAGTAGGGCCAAGGTCTTGGTCGCAGATACGCGACTGGACTCGGCGAGTCCAAATAGGGACTCGGCGAGTCGACGCTGTTCAGCTGAACCCTAGCCGTTTCGATTCTGAATCGTATATAATGATCTTATGGCCGTCATGTCGCGTCTTTTGGCCGATTGAAGATACCTTGGGAGTTTGTGGGCATCTGGAGCAAGAGTGAGGGCTAGAGGAAGCTTGAAGAGATTGTTAGACAAGGAGGGGCAAGGTGGTGATCAAAGGAAGTCCAAGGAGTCGAGTATTGGAGGTTGGGGACACAGGGAAAACGTTTCCAGGTAATCTTCGGATCACAATCTGTAGCTTTTACGTTGTATGCGAATTTAGGGTTTAGGAAACCCATTTAAGGAATTGTTAGATTATAGTGTTGTTATAAGTGTTTAAAAACCCCTGTAATAGTATATGTGAAAGTCCAGGAAGCCCCATATCTATATACTTCGAAATCATGCGAAATACAGGAGGCAGCGGATTGACTGCATGGCGAGGACTCGCCGAGTCCAATGATCAGACTCGGCGAGTAGCTTGAAGATTCACTAGGACTCGCCGAGTTGTTCTTCAGACTCGGCGAGTAGCTTAAAGATTCACTAGAACTCGCCGAGTTGTTCTTCAGACTCGGCGAGTAGCTTGAAGATCTACTAGGACTCGCCGAGTCGTTCTTCAGACTCGGCGAGTGGAGTCAGGGTGTCTATACTCGCCGAGTTGCCCTTTGCACTCGACGAGTCCGGTCAAGATTGACCGTTGACCTGTATGTAACTTAGTAGGGTCAGTTGTCTTGTTTGATAAGATCATTAATAAAGGTATGTGGTATTATAGGGAACCTGCGGATTAGCGGATCGAGTGCGAGTAGCTCGAAGGGTTTATAGCTTGCATACTACGAGGTGAGTCTTCTCACTATACTTCACCCGGAAGGGTTTGACTGTGAGACCGGAAGGTCGTATGTGTTATATTTATGCTATGTCTAGAGAGGTAGATGCTTTATATGTGATGTATGCTTATATGTGATGTATGCTTATACGGGCCGGAAGGCGAGACTTTATGTGATAGAAAGAACGGTATGATGTATGACTTATGTGTTATGTGCGTTATGTTACATGTGTTATGTTTTATACTATTATGGGCCGGAAGGCAAAATACTATGGGCCGGAAGGCAATTTAATACGGGCCGGAAGGCGATATGTTATGGGCCGGAAGGCGATTATGTTACGGGCCGGAAGGCAATGTTATATGGACCGAAAGGTCCGGGCCGGAAGGCGTATGTGGGTAAGTCGTATACTGGGGAACTCACTAAGCATTTATGCTTACCAGTTGTGTTTACGTTTTTTTTTTCAGGTACTAGTGATGACCGTGGGAAGACGCCGGCGTGACACGTACACACTGCCATTGTTGAAGATCTTGGAGATTTATTATTTATACTTTTGCAATAAACTTGGAATAAACTCTTTTGTCGAATAATGATGTTTTGTTTTAAATGAAAATTTTATTTGAAAATTTGAGCTGTTACAATTGGTATCAGAGCCTTGGTTTGAGGGATTCGGGTGTACTTTTGGGTGCAACTGAACTCAGACCGAGGATTTGAGGAAAAACCTTTTTAAATAATAAGGACACAACATTTTATAAATGGTAAGGCGGTAAAACAAGGATGGAACAGTGTGTACGAGCAGCCAGCGTCCGAACGGTAAAGATCCCCAGAATACCTTACGATGTTATGTTATGCACTGAATTATGAATTGTTATGCATGCTAGAAGACTAGGTATACATGATAGGACTAGAATTGCCTGTTTTGTGATGACTTAGTCTAGGGAGATTGCTTATATGAGATATTTGGTAGCGTGCAAGTAGATAGTGCATACTAGAGGTAGAGTACTCATTATTCGGGATTTGGGGAGGAAGATTTGGGACGAATACTGATACGGTGTGGTCGGTAGTATTGGGCCCGTACTACCGAAGGCACCGGATCAGTGGAAGACTCAAGTAAGAATCCCTGGAAATCGGAGACTGAGTAGGGCGCGTATCGAGTACAATTGTACTTGGTGGAGCCTCTGATGATTTTATGTTGTATTTCAGAGACATCATGGTTATCACACGCAATGGGGCGAGTTCGAGCGGTGCGAGTGACGAGGAGATTCGTCAGATTATTCAGGAAGAGGTAACTGCGGCGGTCCGGGATGAGATCCCGGAGATGTTTGGGTCTATTAAGACCACGCTGATGGAGGAGTTTGAGGAGCGGTACGCCGCACTTACTGAAGCTGCAGTTGCTGCCGCTACCGCAGCTGTGGCTGCTGCCAGGCCGCAAGGGGGTGATTCATTACTATTCAGGGAATTCAGCAACACGAAACCCCCTGAATTTGATGGGACGCAGGATCCGATTGCAGCTATGAGGTGGATCGCCGACATCGAGGGGTGCTTCTATACTTGCTCATGCCCGGAGCACTTGAGGGTACGGTTCGCCTTGAACCAGCTCCGTCTGGGAGCGAAGGATTGGTGGAAGTTCGTGACGGCGAACTTCACTCAGGCAGAGATTTCGGCGGTGACATGGGAGAGGTTTACGGAGATGTTCAGGGACGAGTACGTTCCCCCGGTAGAGAGGGAGCGATTGATTCAGGAGTTCTTGACCCTTAAGCAGGGTACTAATTCCGTGGCAGTAATCACACGGAAGTTTCATGAGAGGGCAATGTTCTGCCCCGAGCTGGTATCTACGGAGCAGTCGCGGATGAGCCGCTATTTGGGTGTTTTGAAGAGGGAGATCTGGGAGTTTGTGTCAAACTCCACCTATCGTACTTTCACTGAGCTTCAGGCGAACGCCAGGAAGCGCGAGATCGAGTTGGAGACTCAAGCGAGGGAGGAGGCTGAGTCTCGGCAGGTGGATCGGCGGCCGGCCCAGTCTCAGCCGGCATCCAAGCGGACTAAGTTCGCTGATTCGAGGATGGGAGGTTCGAAGGGTCGCACTTGCGCGAAGTGCGGCAAGAGTCACGAGGGGGCGTGTCCGCAACTTCGTCAGGGATTGCCCTAAGGGGTTTATGGTTTGCTTTCACTGCAACCAGACAGGCCATCGGAAGGCCGAGTGCCCGCAACTTCGTCAGGGAGCTACACCTACTACCCGGACTACTGAGACCCGACCGGCGAAGGTCGAGGCCCCGAGGGCTCGCGGGAGAGCCTTTCAGCTGACTGCGGAGGAGGTCCGCGCTACGCCCGATGTTGTGGCAGGTATGTTATCATTCACGTATTTAATTACAGGTCGAAATGTTATGCTTATGTTAATGTATGTGTAGGTACTTTCCTTGTGAACTCTATGCCTGCTCTAGTGTTATTTGATTCGGGTGCGAGTAGATCGTTTGTATCGTTAGCTTTTAGTCAGCACATCGGCATTAGTCGTGAGCCGTTAAGTCGACCGTTGAGCGTTTCTATTGCGGCTGAGAGGGTGATTTGTGCTACGGAGGTTCTTCGGGGATGTGTGCTAGAGATCTTCGGGGTCGCGTTACCGATTGACCTCATTCCTATTGCGATGGGGGACGTCTGTGTCATTGTAGGCATGGACTGGTTGAGCCGGTTCAGCGCTGTTATCGACTGCGAGTGTCAGCTGGTGACTATACGAGACCCTAGTGGGGGAGTTCTTACGGTATACGGCGAGGGTACCCGTTCGGGATCAGCTTTTTGTTCGGCCGCTAGGGCGAGGCAATGCCTACAGCGGGGATGTAACGGTTTTGTGGCGTATGTGATGGATACGCGGGAGAGTTCCGAGAGACCGAAGACATTGAAGGAGGTTCCAGTGGTGCGCGAGTTTCCAGATGTTTTTCCCGAGGATTTGCCAGGAATACCTCCTGCGAGGCAAGTGGAGTTTGGTATCGATCTAGTTCCAGGGGTTGCGCCTATTGCGAAGGTGCCTTATCGTCTTGCACCTCCAGAGATGCAAGAATTGTCCTCGCAACTTCAAGAGTTGTTGGGGAAGGGATTTATTCGGCCGAGTAGCTCGCCGTGGGGAGCACCGATTCTGTTCGTCAAGAAGAAGGATGGTTCACACCGGATGTGTATCGATTACCGGGAGCTGAACAAGGTGACAGTCAAGAACCGTTATCCGTTACCGAGGATCGATGATCTATTCGATCAGTTGCAAGGGGCATCTTGGTTTTCCAAGATTGATTTGAGATCAGGGTACCATCAGGTAAGAGTGCGGGATGAGGACGTCCAGAAGACAGCCTTTAGGACGCGGTATGGGCATTACGAGTTCGTGGTGATGCCTTTTGGGCTTACCAATGCCCCAGCAGTGTTTATGGATCTCATGAACCGGGTATGCAGGCCGATGCTGGATCGGTCTGTGATTGTATTCATCGACGACATTTTGGTGTATTCGCGGTCTAGGGAGCAGCATGAGGGACATTTGAGGGAGGTCCTTGAGGTACTGAGGTCGGAGAAGCTATATGCAAAATTCTCCAAATGTGACTTCTGGTTGCGGGAAGTTCAATTTCTGGGGCACGTTGTAAATCAGGCAGGGATATTGGTCGATCCGGCCAAGGTGGAAGCGGTGATGAGTTGGGAGGCACTGAAGTCACCTTCGGAGATCAGGAGTTTCCTTGGGTTGGCGGGGTACTATCGAAGGTTCATTAGGGACTTCTCCAAGATCACGGTGCCACTTACCAAATTGACCCGAAAGGGTGTTACATTCTCATGGGGACCCGAGCAGCAGACTTCCTTCGAGACACTTCGTCAGAGACTGTGCGAAGCACCAGTATTAGCTCTCCCGGAGGGGATGGAGGACTTTGTCGTATATTGCGACGCATCGATTTCAGGACTAGGTGCAGTGTTGATGCAGAGGGGCCATGTGATAGCCTATGCATCGAGGCAGCTGAAGCCTCACGAAGCGAGATATCCCACGCATGACTTAGAGTTGGGGGCAGTAGTGTTCGCCCTCAAAATTTGGCGTCACTACCTGTACGGGGTTCGTTGTACCATATACACGGACCATAAGAGTTTGAAGTATTTGATGGATCAACCCAACCTAAACATGCGTCAGAGGAGATGGTTAGACGTGGTTAAGGATTATGACTGTGAGATCCTATACCACCCAGGCAAGGCTAATGTGGTAGCTGATGCATTGAGTCGTAGGGCGGAGAGTACTCCATTGCAGGACGTATGTTTGAGATTGACGGTGATGACTCCGGTATTAGATGCTATTCGTGGGGCACAGGCCGAGGTCGTGAAGTCTGGGATGCAGAAACAGGAGCGGGTCGTTGGGTTGATCTCAGAGTTCGTTACGGATGGGCGGGGACTTCTGACATTTCAGGGTCGGATCTGGGTACCATTCGTGGGCGGTACGCGTGTTACTTTGATGGAGGAGGCACACAGATCGAAATTCTCGATCCATCCCGGTGCTACGAAAATGTATTTGGATTTGAAAAAGGAGTACTGGTGGCCTTGTATGAAAAGAGACGTTGCCTGGTTCGTTGAGAGGTGTTTGACCTGCCGTAGGGTTAAGGCCGAGCACCAGAGACCGCAAGGTAAGTTGCAACCTTTGGAGATTCCTGAGTGGAAGTGGGATCAGCTCACGATGGATTTCATCACCAAATTGCCGAAAACTGCCAGGGGAGTCGATGCGATTTGGGTGATTGTGGATAGGCTAACAAAGAGTGCACACTTCCTTGCCATTAGCGAAAGTTCATCAGCAGAAAAGTTGGCAGAGTTATACGTGAGAGAGATAGTATCTCGGCATGGAGTGCCGACCTCAATTGTTTCGGACCGCGATGTACGTTTCACTTCCAGGTTCTGGAAGAAATTCCATGAGGAGTTGGGTACTAAACTGCATTTTAGTACCGCATACCATCCCCAGACCGACGGTCAGAGCGAGCGGACGATTCAGACATTGGAAGACATGCTTAGAGCGTGTGTGTTAGACTTCGGGGGTAGCTGGGATGCGCATCTGCCGTTGGCTGAGTTTTCCTACAACAACAGCCATCATTCGAGCATTGGTATGCCACCTTTTGAGTTGTTGTATGGTAGGAGGTGTCGGACTCCCATTTGCTGGGGAGAAGTGGGACAGAGAGTGATGGGCAGTACATAGATCGTACTTCAGACGACCGAACAGATTCAGCGAGTGAGGCAGAGGTTATTGACCGCCCAGAGCCGACAGAAGAGTTATGCGGACAGACGCCGGTCCGAGCTCGAATTCCAGGTCGGCGACTTCGTTCTCCTAAAGGTTTCTCCTTGGAAAGGGGTAATTCGGTTCAGGAAGAGGGGCAAATTGGGGCCCCGGTTCATAGGTCCATTTCGGGTAATTGCAAGGGTAGGTCGGGTAGCTTATCGGTTAGAGTTGCCAGTGAAGCTGAGTCAGATTCACAATACCTTCCACGTATCACAGTTGAGGAAGTGTATAGCCGATGAGGCAGCAGTGGTTCCGTTAGAAGATATTCAGGTGGATGCGAGCCTGAATTACGCTGAGAGACCAGTAGCTATCAGGGATCGGAAGATCAAGGTTCTACGGAACAAGGAGATACCTCTGGTGTTGGTTCAGTGGCAACATCGGAAGGGATCGGAGATGACTTGGGAGCCGGAAAGAGAAATGCAGGAGCAACATCCGGAGTTATTCGCAGAATGAGACTTCGAGGGCGAAGTCTAGTTCTAGTGGGGGAGAGTTGTAACAGCCCGGAATTTCAAGTATTTCTTTAAATTATTTTTGGGGCACATTTAGGAGGGGACTCGGCGAGTTGGTGCATGACTCGCCGAGTAGGGCCAAGGTCTTGGTCGCAGATACGCGACTGGACTCGGCGAATCCAAATAGGGACTCGGCGAGTCGACGCTGTTCAGCTGAACCCTAGCCGTTTCGATTCTGAATCGTATATAATGATCTTATGGCCGTCATGTCGCGTCTTTTGGCCGATTGAAGATACCTTGGGAGTTTGTGGGCATCTGGAGCAAGAGTGAGGGCTAGAGGAAGCTTGAAGAGATTGTTAGACAAGGAGGGGCAAGGTGGTGATCAAAGGAAGTCCAAGGAGTCGAGTACTGGAGGTTGGGGACACAGGGAAAACGTTTCCAGGTAATCTTCGGATCACAATCTGTAGCTTTTACGTTGTATGCGAATTTAGGGTTTAGGAAACCCATTTAAGGAATTGTTAGATTATAGTGTTGTTATAAGTGTTTAAAAACCCCTGTAATAGTATATGTGAAAGTCCAGGAAGCCCCATATCTATATACTTCGAAATCATGCGAAATACAGGAGGCAGCGGATTGACTGCATGGCGAGGACTCGCCGAGTCCAATGATCAGACTCGGCGAGTAGCTTGAAGATTCACTAGGACTCGCCGAGTTGTTCTTCAGACTCGGCGAGTAGCTTAAAGATTCACTAGAACTCGCCGAGTTGTTCTTCAGACTCGGCGAGTAGCTTGAAGATCTACTAGGACTCGCCGAGTCGTTCTTCAGACTCGGCGAGTGGAGTCAGGGTGTCTATACTCGCCGAGTTGCCCTTTGCACTCGACGAGTCCGGTCAAGATTGACCGTTGACCTGTATGTAACTTAGTAGGGTCAGTTGTCTTGTTTGATAAGATCATTAATAAAGGTATGTGGTATTATAGGGAACCTGCGGATTAGCGGATCGAGTGCGAGTAGCTCGAAGGGTTTATAGCTTGCATACTACGAGGTGAGTCTTCTCACTATACTTCACCCGGAAGGGTTTGACTGTGAGACCGGAAGGTCGTATGTGTTATATTTATGCTATGTCTAGAGAGGTAGATGCTTTATATGTGATGTATGCTTATATGTGATGTATGCTTATACGGGCCGGAAGGCGAGACTTTATGTGATAGAAAGAACGGTATGATGTATGACTTATGTGTTATGTGCGTTATGTTACATGTGTTATGTTTTATACTATTATGGGCCGGAAGGCAAAATACTATGGGCCGGAAGGCAATTTAATACGGGCCGGAAGGCGATATGTTATGGGCCGGAAGGCGATTATGTTACGGGCCGGAAGGCAATGTTATGTGGACCGAAAGGTCCGGGCCGGAAGGCGTATGTGGGTAAGTCGTATACTGGGGAACTCACTAAGCATTTATGCTTACCAGTTGTGTTTATGTTTTTTTTTCAGGTACTAGTGATGACCGTGGGAAGACGCCGGCGTGATACGTACACACTGCTATTGTTGAAGATCTTGGAGATTTATTATTTATACTTTTGCAATAAACTTGGAATAAACTCTTTTGTCGAATAATGATGTTTTGTTTTAAATGAAAAATTTATTTGAAAATTTGAGCTGTTACAAGCATGCGCTGTCCTGGCAGCGAGCTGCAAACATTTGGTTTTCACGTGACCAACCTTATGATGGTAATCGTGAACCAGGGCTACCTGGAAGCACTCCTTCACAAAATGCCCCTCCTTTCCGCATTTGCAGCACGCACTGCTCAATCTACAAACCCCCAAATGACCCTTCCTACACTTGCCACAAGTGCGGCCTTGCTATCCCCTGGCCTAGAATGAGTTGTCTTAGACCTTTTCGGTGTCGGTTGTAACTGTATCGGGGCCTGCCTCCGCTCCCTCAATTGCAACTCCATCTCCAACTCATGCCGCCTAGCGGCCTCCTATAAGTCTAGCAAAATATCACACCGTTGAGTAGCGAAAAACTGGCGGATTTCATTCTTGAGCATGCTCAGACAACATGTCATCTGAGCTTGCTCAGAAGCAAACTCCAGGCTGAACATCGCCCTCTCCATGAACATCCGGGTGATCTCCGTCACCGTCTCACCATACTGTCTCAAATCCAGAAACTCCTGAGCTAGCCGCTCCCACTCGACCCGTGCAATGTAGTGAGCGCGAAACATTTCCCGAAACTACTCCCAAGTAACTGCGGCTCTCCGATCATCATAATACAATCCAATCATCAATCACCACCAGTCCTTTTCCCCAGACCTCAATAGGTTCAGGGCACATCTAACTATTTGGCCAGTAGGACATGAAAACGTGAAGAAACACCCCTCTATGTTAGATAGCTACCTCATGGCTTTAATGGGGTCCTGATTCTGATCAAAAGTAGGAGGCTTTGTGTTGTTGAAGTCCCGATATTGGAAATACTGACTGGATCCTACCCATGTCATTGTTACAGCCATTGTGGCTGCTGCTACAGCCGCCTCAGTGAGGGCTGCATAGCGATCATCAAAGTACTCCTCCATCGCAGTCTTGATAGACCCAAACATCTCCGGTAACTGAGCCCGGAACAACGCAGACACCTCATTATGCAGGATCTCTCAGATCCTGGCGTCCATCTCGTCTGGCCCCTTTTGACCGATAGTTTCGGGCACTATGGGTGCCTCCTGTCCGTCGTCTCCTGATCCTGACCGGATCCAGTTACAAATCACCGAGTGACCACCATGCTGAAAAATATACCAGGAAGATATCAGATATTCCATATAATAATCCGGGAACCAACCCCAACTAAACCCTAAGGGCTGTGATTTCCTTGCTTTGTGTATGGTCATGTGCTTTCAGTAGTACAGGCCCATACTACCTTCCACACCTACCCATATTTGTCTCAAGTATCATCACAACGCCCTAAATCTATACGTAAGCATGGCATGCTCTCAATCCTCATTCCTAGTGGAAGGCTAAATATCATATATGTGACATCCCCAAAATCATGGCTAGAAAAGACCGGTTTTGTTTATACTTTATTTCAAAATTAGAGTAACCTTTTAATAAAAGAGTTCTGGAATTTTTCCCAAAACAATAATATGATAAATATTTATCAAAAGCATTTCCTTAGAAATGTATTTCATTAAAAGACTCGGGATGTCATGTTCGATACAGCACATAAGTATAAACAATACAATATAAGCCTTACTACATTATTTATATCTGCAGGCGTATATCCGTAATCCCTCATCCAAGCACATCACAACTATGCTCGAGCGCCACTACCTATAATACATAAAACTGAGTGGGTCAGGCTTGGGAGCCTGGTGAGTACATAGGGTTTTCAACCCACAATAAATAAGTTTATTAATTTCATCGATCAACAATAACCCGATTACCCGTTCCCGTTATCCTCACATTACGTCCCTAAACACCTATCATAAGGGACCTAGCCTAAGGATCATCATCGGGATGGACACTACTGCTAAGGGGATTCCTCAGCAATAAATGTCCTAAAGGCAACCATGTGGGGGATGGAGTACACCGGTGAACACATCGTTCACAACACCTACAGGTTGCGAGCCTACCAGCGTTCCACTGGATTGTCTAGAAGAGTCCGTGGTCGTCATCTATACTCCGCTAGATGACTGGATCAACAACGAAAACATCGAGGCCTCTCATCATTTTATCACACATCATCTTATTACATCTACTCATGTTTTACCCCAACATTTTTGTAGATATAAAATACATATATAGTTTAATGCATTTAAAACTTGTATAAAAACATTCATCCAGCACAGATAGCAAGTATACAGATAATATCCACACATAGCACGTAATATATAAAATACTTCATATCTATGTGTAAGATGAAAGTAACTATGCAATCACCTGAGTAGGTGGTGACTCGGTGCTTGGACAACACTTCGTTACTCTTAACACAATTTTCCTTCGGCAAAACCTAGTATCATTACCAATAGGGTTTAGTCTAATATTGACCGAGACTAATTAATAGTCTAGCTATTATTACTATTATATAAGCGTTAAACGATACTTATATAACCCATAATAATAGCCCAAGTACTTATTATAAAGTCCTAATAACATTACTATATTAAAACATAAGCTAAACTAAAGATAGGTTAGGCGTAGCTCACTTACATCGGGTTTTTCTTAAAACCGGGCTTTGCTGGAGCAGCTTTTCCGAGTTGAAAGGCTCTTTTCTTGGGACTCTAGGAGCCTCGGAACTTCCTTTTGGTGCTAGGGGTTTACCTACGCTTTAGGGGGCTTAAGGAGGCTTAAAGAGAGAGTGTAGAGAGAGAAAGAAGGTTTGGGAGGTGTGAAGAAGAGGCTAGACCCGGAACCTCTATTTATAGTGAAAATATCTTTGGTGCATGTGGTGGCCTTCTAGTGGTGCCATGTGTCCAATTCTGGTGGTGCCACGTCACCCCCTATCGTGTATCAACCTTCAAACTAAGAAAAATCATAACTCTCACATACGAGCTCCGTTTTCGATGTTATTTTTTTCAACGCGTAGGTAAAATCAAGATATACAACTTTCATTCAGACTCTATCGGCTAATTCTCGATCGATCTCAAATTTAACAGTATGAGGCGTTTAGACTATTAAATAACCGCAAAGAATTCGTAACTCCTTCATACGGACTCCGTTTTCGTCTGTATTTTTAGCGTTAAGTTCCTATTAATGAGATATTCAACTCTCATTTAGGTTGCGTAAGCCAAAAACCGCTCGAACTAAAATTTGAGTTTCAGGCCGTGCACTACTAAGTCGAATCTTAGAAAAATCATAACTTCTTCATACGAAGTCAGATTTGGGCGTTATTTTTATGGATTTTCTCGGTTTAACATATTCTACAACTTTCGTTTAGATAACTAAGGCTAAAAAGTCCTCCATCATAAATTCACTATTTACGTCTCCCGGTGTCGTGTCGGTTTTGCTGTAAAACTTCGGCGGGCCATTACTTCTTTGTTATAACTCGGATTTTGGCGTTCTTTATATCCCCGGAATCCTTGTAACGACCACTACAACTTTATGTAAAGATATAGAACTTATCTCACACTTTAGTTTTGATGCTTATTTTTATTCTTTATTAAATGTATATTTATAATAAAGTAATAAGCACACAAATACACATAATTCACATAGAATTAAAATATTTCATCTTTATTACATCAAAAGGAGTTACAATAGTTGACCTAGACTATTACATCATCTAAAAATGCTTAGCCCCAAAACCTGGGCGTAACAATATGATGCAAATTGGGAGGAAATTGTGGTCCCCAACGTGCCTAAGCCTAGAATACTCCAGGTGTACTATCGAAGGGAAAAAGAGGGAAATCATTCCAAAGATGGTTAGCTGGAATGTATGCATGAATAAAATGGGAGAGTGGTCATCATTATTGGAAGTTAGAAAAATATTCCTTTTGTCATTCATTGGCTCATAGCTCAGCGCTATTAAGAGAGGGAAATCTCCCAAGATTGAACGTCTTGGTTTATTTCTCAATTGAATTGCAATTCATATCTACCTTTTCAATCGCCATTCTTAGTTCATTACTCTTCATTTGCTTGATTTCTATTGTTGGTTCTGTATTTGATTCACATCATTGGTCCGACCTGCCGTTGATCTGTTGGTATGTCTGAATCGATGACTACTCGTTCCACCGCTCAGCGCTTGGATGAACATGACCTCCATTTCTCACATATGCAGTCGGAGTTTGGCAATTTGAAGACCAAAATGGAGGACTTATCCACAGCTATCGCTAAAGGACAAGCTGAATCTACTGAGATCCGTAACTTGCTTTCCAAATTGCTTGTTCAACAAGAATCAAAGAGGAGTGAAGAGGTACTTCGTGTAGGGAACCGCTCTGGATCGAGACTATTCATGGAGCCCCCTCCAACGCCATTTTTTCACCGTCCTCTATCGCTACTCCGACTCTTACTCCTCCTCTCAACACTGATGTCGTTAACCCATCGAGTCCAGCTCTCCCCTGGTCCGTGAAGAAGGTGAAGCTTCCTGAATTCTATGGGTTTGACCCTCAAGGGTGGATTCAGAAGGCCAAATTGTATTTTGAAATTAACAACATCGACTCAGCTTTGTGTCTTCGTTTGGTTCAATTGAGCATGATAGGGGTAGCTCAGCACTGGTTCGCAGTGGTGAACCAGGTCTATGGGTCAATTTTGTGGGAACAATTTTAAGTGGAACTTCTACAACGTTTTAGCGGCCTTGATATCCATAATCCATTCGAATAATTGGCGTTAATCCAACAAGGTTCCTCTATTTATGATTACATAGATGATTTTGAATATTTGCTTTCCTTAATTCCCCGAATGCGGGAAATGCAAGCCATAGGCTATTTCGTTGCTGGGTTGAAGGACGATATGAGACAATGGGTCCATTTTCAACACCCTCAATTGCGTTTGGATGCCATGTATTACACTAAGGATATCGATGGTATATTGCGACAATCCTCGTGATCCTCCTTGCAAACTCGATTTCGTTATCAGCATCAGATCGGGTCGGGTTTGGATGGTGGACCTGATGTGCAATTTACATCGGGTAACCGGGTTAATCAAAAAGGGGGATTTTACCCTAAGCACTCTGAAAACCAATGTCCGTTTGCACTGATCAGTCTCGATTTCCCTTTTTCTCCAAACCTTCTACCGGTGTCTCCCCGAGCTCAAACCTTTATTCGGTCCGCGATCGTGGTGTTCGTTCTTTGTCTCGCACTGATTGGGAAGAACGTCGATGAAAGGGCCTCTATTTTTGCTATGGACAACAATTTGGTCCAGCACACAAATGCCCTGAGGGAAGGGTGCAGATTCCACTCTTGGGAGATGACGAGGAGGAAGGTGAATACAATGCCTTTGTGACTCCACCTGAGTCGCCAGAAGCAGGGGATCCTTCCCCGCCATTGCTACCAACAGGTGTGTGCTCCATTTTGTCAGCGATAGATCATTTTGGATCGACATTAGCAGAACTTTCTGGGGGACCAATGCTGAAATTGGAGGGAGTTATTGGTGAGATTCTAGTATTTTTTTTGGTGGATAGTGGTGCTACCCATAATTTTGTGTCTCAACAAATGGTGGATTCATTGGGTCTGCCGAGTAAGGAATTTCCTTGCATTAAAATCAAGTTAGGTGATGGTTATGCGGTTCTCTTGAAACCCAGGTGCTTATGTTTACAGATTATGATCAATGGGTGCAAGTTTGTTTTTGATGAGTTGATCATTGAGGCTGGTCATCATGATATGGTGTTGGGAATGTCTTGGCTATGCACTATGGGAGAAGTCACTCACAATTGGGAGCAAGGATGGATGCGATTTCATTATGAAGGAGCTCTAATTACATTACAGGGCATTGGTAAATCACACAAAGCTCTGTCTTCTTTTCAATGTTGGTTATCGTCTGCTCATGAATTTCCCAAGTACACACCCTGTTCACCAACAAATGGAGTTCCTCCGGAGAAGGGTTTATCAAAGACCCAATTGATGGATTTACAGGATATCTTATCTTCATTCGAGATAGTTTTTCGTGCCCTGATAGTTTGCCACCCCCCTCGTGTCCATTATCACGCCATTATTATCTCTGAACCACATTCTCCTATTTGAGTGCGTCCCTATCGCTATCCACATGTTCAGAAAGAGGAAATTGAAAAGCAAGTGGAAGAACTCTTACGGATGGGAATGATCAGACCTAGTAAGAGTGCTTTCTCCAGCCTTGTGATTTTAGTCAAAAAGAAAGACCAATCTTGGCGTATGTGTGTGGATTATCGAGCCTTAATTAAGGAAACCGTTCAAGATAAATTCCCAATTCCGATGGTAGAAGAGTTGATTGATGAACTCCACAGTGGTTGTTATTTTTCTAAACTCGACCTTAAGTCCGGTTATAATCATATTCGAATGCAACCGGAGAGTATTGAGAAGATGGTGTTCCGGACACATGATGGTCATTATGAGTATCTTGTTATGCCTTTTAGCCTTATGAATGCCCCAGCGACTTTTCAAGCACTCATGAATGACATCATTCGTCCTTATCTACGTAAGATGGTTGTTGTTTTTTTCGATGATATACTTATTTATAGCCCCACTTGGGAAACCTATTTACAAGATGTCACTGTAGCATTACCAGTTTTGATGCAAAATCGGTTTATGGTCAACAAAAAAAAGTGTTCTTTTGGGCAATCATCTATTGAGTACTTGGGTCATATAATCATTGGATAAGGCGTGGCGATGGATCCCACCAAAATCGATGATGTGGTTGTGTGGCCCATTCTCAAGTCTGTTAAAGCTTTACGTGCTTTTTTAGGTTTAACGGGTTATTATAGAAAGTTCATAAAAAATTATGGGTCTTTAGCCTGTCCACTGACTGATCTTACGAAGAAGGACGCTTTCAGTTGGTCTTCTGAAGCACAGGTGGCATTTGAGGAATTGAAGGCATCCATGGTGATTGCCCCTGTGTTGGCTCTTCCTAATTTTTCTTTACCTTTCACGGTTGAATGTGATGCTTCAGGCAGAGGAATTGTGGTTGTGTTGATGCAGCAACATAGGCCAATTGCTTATTACAGTAAAGCCTTGAGTGATAGAAATTTATCGAAATCGGCTTATGAGTGAGAAATTATGGCTCTTGTCTTATCTGTTCAACACTGGCATTCTTATGTGTTAGGTACAACCTTCATTGTGTACACTGATCAGAAAAGTTTGAAGTTATTACTTCAACAGCGAATTACTACACCTGATCAACAAAATTGGGTAGCTAAATTACTTGGATACGATTTTGAGATACAATACAAACCAAGACGGGAAAATCGGGTTGCAGATGCTCCTTCAAGAAGAGCTGAGGAGGGGTTTCTCACCCCTTTGATGTCTCAACCAGTGTGGGTCCAAGGTGCTTTCTTGGTTGATGAATGCAAAAATGACCCGGACTTGCAGAAAATAAGAGATGCATGTACAACCCAACTGTAACAACCCGAAATTGTTCGTCGCCAAAACCCGTTCTACCCGAAAGGTCGCCGTTATCAAATTCGTTCCGTTTTCTCTTTGGAGTTAATTATTCAAACTTATATGATTATTTTATTTTATTGAGTGTCTAAATCACTCAGGAACTTATGTTATTAACCCAAAATCATTATTTTCATAAGTTTTAAAAATGTCCCCGCCGGGTGACGGTAACTTAATCGGGTGCGACCAAAAACCGCGTTTAACGCCGGTATCGGGTAGAATTCCACCGCGTACAAGTTTTAAGACCTATATAAATGTGTTCTAGCATCCATTTGAAGCTTTTTCCTTCTCTCTCTACTCTCTCTATAACCTCTCTCCTAAATCCAAGTTTAAGGGTCCAAAACTCAAATTTAAGGCTTCAAATCTCTAAGGTACATTCCTTAGCTTGTATTGTAACCTTCTTAGCCTTCAAATTCGAATTCAAAACATAATTTGTGACCACATACATGAGTTTACGGCCATGGAGCATTCATGGGCCGTAAACTCACAATAAGTGGGTTTTTGAGCCCTTAAACCCCTCCTTAACAAGTTTGGGACTTAGATATGGCTAAATGGCTTCAAGATATGGACTCTAAACAATTAAAACATGAACTTTATGATGTTTGAAGGAGTTTATGGCCAAGGATCATTCTTGGGCCGTAAACTCATATATCTAGGGTTTTCATGCCCTTAAACCCTTCCAAATCACTTATATGTCTTAGTTATGAATTATAGAACATTGATAATTGCATTTAGACACTTGAAACATCATTTTTGAAGGACAAATAAGAGTTTACGTCCAAGGTATGTGCTTGGGCCGTAAACTCCTCTAAAAGGGGGATTAAGTGCCCTAAAACATGTCCAAATGCCCTGAAACTCAACCAATGACCTTGTGGTAAATCCTAGAATCATCTAAAAATGGTTTGGAGGCCTTAAACACATCAAACACACCACATATTGGAGTTTACGGCCTAAGCACATAGCCTTTGGCCGTAAACTCATATTCACATGTCAAAATGCCCTTAAACCACCCCTAAGGCCTTGGTTTGAATTTTAGAAGTCCTTACAAACAAGTTTTTGGCATTAAAACACAAGGATTTACTCTCTATGAGAGTTTACGGCCATGAGAAGGGTCTCATTGGCCGTAAACTCCAAAAACCCCTTCAAAATTTCAAACAAATGCATATAAGGCTTTGGTACAATTTTAGCAATCACATGTGATTAGTTTGGGATCCAAAAACACAACTTTTCATGGATTTATAGGAGTTTACGGCCATGAGACCATGCTAGGCCGTAAACTCCATAAAATGTGTCATTTTGATGTTAAAAATCCATTCCAAGACTTTGAACCAAACCTAGAAAAATTCCCCTAAGTGTTTGAAGTCACTTTTGCCCATATTTGACCCCACCATGAGTTTACGGCCGTAAACTCATGGGGAATGGGTCTTGTGGCTGTAAACTCCCTAAAGGGGGTGTTCCTTTGAAGTCCCAACTCATTTCCTAAGTCCCTCGCATCATTCATGTCCCTAAACGCCACCCGGGTCCCTCCAAACACTTGTATCGGAGTGTTATCGCGACTTGAAGCAATTATCCCTATCCAACAATCAATCTAAGTCCTAACTAGATACAAATGTGTATCTTTACATTATAATTAGGAACCTCGTGTGTTTACAAGTTCCGGATCAACTCTTAGCATCCAAACCGTCTCATATCTCGTCTGGTGAGTTCATACCCCTACGGCTTTTTCACTGTTTTCAATGTTTTCAGGGGGGAATACAAGCAAACTACAACTATTTTCAAATCAAAACATTGATATGTTTCAAATTATATCTGACAAACTTATAAACTCTTTTACTCCTTATGTATTATGCTGAGCATAAGGAATGACTTATCAATTACAACTAAAAGAATTTTAGTTAAGGAAACAATCAAACTAATCAAATTATTATGGGAATAATTTGGGGGTCTTTACTGTTCTTTCTACCATATGTCGATATCTATATCCAGTTATTAGATAAACTATGTCTGATTCAGTTTATCTCCGTATCATTTGAATGTATTGTCAGATAATTTCATTGTATGTATCTATACTTACTGTACTATGTTTCATAATCTTATGTATGTCGATATCTTATGAGAACCCTGTGAATAGTTTAGTACTGGTTTGTGAGATAGTCACTACCCTTTATGGATGATCAGTAAATCCTCCCCGGAAGTGTAACCAGAGTCTCCTGGAGGGAGAGCGCGGAATTTTTGAATAGATCTATTCAGGACTGACAATCCCACACCTTAACTGCTAGCTACAGTTAGGCGGGCACGCCTGGGGTGACAAATTTCTGGATATCTTTTCGACGTCTGACAAACGTCAAGGAGGTCACGTTGTCGTATTAGTATGGTTACCCGACTCACAACATGTATTAATATTAGCTTATTCACAGTTTGGGTTTAGAAACTATATCTCGTTCGGGATAGTGATCCCATGGTTTTGCATCTATGTTTTATACGGGATAGTGATCCCATGGTTTTATATCTATATCTTTCAGGATAGTAATCCCATGGTTTTGTATCTATGTCTTATACGGGATAGTGATCCCATGGTTTTGTTTCTAGATCTCTTTCGGGATAGTGATCCCATGGTATTATCAAACTATTTTATATCTAGTCCGGGATAGTGATCCCATGGTTTTGTAACTATATCATACACGGGATAGTGATCCCATGGTTTTATATCTATATCTTTCGGGATAGTAATCCCATGGTTTTGTATCTATGTCTTATACGGGATAGTGATCCCATGGTTTTGTTTCTAGATCTCTTTCGGGATAGTGATCCCATGGTATTATCAAACTATTTTATATCTAGTCCGGGAGAGTGATCCCATGGTTTTGTAACTATATCATATACGGGATGGTGATCCCATGGTTTTGTATCTATATCTTATACGGGATAGTGATCCCATGGTTTTTCCAAATCTGTATCTTATCCGGGATAGTGACCCCATGGTTTTCAATCTTTATTTCCATATACATCAACTTATCTTGTGTCTAGTCCGGGATGATAGTCCCATGATCTTAAATCTGTACTTTCATACGTGTCAAACTATCTTATATCTCTTTCGGGATAGTGATCCCAAGATTTTCATTATATAGTTTTGTGTGTTAAACTATACTTTGTGATATACAACTGATCTTACAATTAGGAAAATATGGGATTTTCCTGGGGTAAAACACAACACGTAATCGAATTGGTAATGAATGATAACTAAACCAACTTCACATAAGAAAATATGGGATTTTCTTGGATAACAATTATTTTCGGAAACTAAAGGAAGTCGATACATTTTCATAAAACAAAACCGCTTATGAACTCACCAGCTTTATGCTGATTTTCAAACCGCTTGTATTCTCAGGTCCAAGTTAGACAGGTACCCGGTGATCCCTTTTGATGAAGACGGAGTGCGTGGAAGACTCGTCTCAACTTTTGTTAATATGATGCATATGTATATCTTGTATAACTTTACTTTTGAAACAAATGTAAACTTTCATATATATGTAATGTAATGTTTGTTTACTGTGATTACTATGTACACTGGATTTGATACACAACGTGGTAGTCCACCTCGGAAATGTTTCCGCCTTTGATTTTCGGGGTGTGACACCAACTAACAAAATATGTGGGTTTTTCGGTGCGTGATGGGGCGCTTTATTATAAGGGGCGACTGGTGATTTCTTGAAATTCTAAGTTTATTCCTAACTTGTTGCAAGAATTCCACATGACCGCTACATGGGGCCATTCGGGATACTATCATACCTACCATCGTCATGCTGCGAATTTGTATTGGGAAAGAATGGTTAAACGAGTGCAAATATTTGTTAGAGAATGTGAGGTTTGTCAACGTTGCAAGGGAGACTCCACGATTTTGGGTGGCTTACTTTAACCATTAAATATTCCTGAGGTGGTGTGGGAACATATCTCCATGGATTTTGTGATGGGCCTACCAAAATCAAAGGGGTATGACGCAATCTTAGTAGTTGTCGACATATTGTCTAAGTATCACCATTTTATTCTCTTAAAACACCCATACACTGCGTGTTCCATTGCTGACTCTTTGTTAAGGAAGTGTTGCGACACCATGGCATTCCTAAATACATAGTGAGTGATCGGGATCCATTGTTTTTGAGCAAATTTTGGCAAGAGATTTTTCGTTTCCAGGGTACGCAACTTCACATGAGTTCTGCTTATCACCCCGAATCCGAAGGGAAAACGGAGGTTATCAATCGTTGCTTGGAAACGTACCTCCACTGTTGTGCTATTGATCAACCCATTCTTGGGCGATATGGTTACCATGGGCAGAATTTTGGTACAATTCCACTTTTCACAGCTCAACAGGAAAAACTCCATTTGAAGTGGTGTATGGTCCCAAACCCCCCTCTGTGATTCAATTTGTACCTGGGGAAGTACGTGTTCAGGAGGTCATGGATGACTTATTGGACAGGGATGAAGCACTACGATAATTAAGACAACATTTGGCGCATGCTCAATTGGTTATGAAGCAGAATGCAGATTAAAAGAGACGTTTGGTGAATTTTGACATCGGAGAATGGGTTTATGTCAAATTGAAACCCTACCGACAGTTGACGGTTGCAAAACGCATCCACCAGAAACTTGCCCCGCGATATTTTGGCCCGTTTCGGATTGTGGACAAAGTGGGTCTGGTAGCCTATAAATTAGCATTGCCTGCTGCCTCTAAAGTGCATCCAGTGTTTCATGTTTCATTACTTAAGAAATATGTTCGTCAGGTAGGAAATGTGAACCTTCCCCTTGAATTAGAATTGGATGAGCAAGACATGGTTTGGCCACAAGAAGTGTTAAACTCTAGGCAGATTCAACGTGATCAGGGCAAGATTGAGCAATGGCTGGTGCAATGGAAAAATCACAGTCCTGAGGAGGCAACTTGGGAAGATGCAGATGTCATGCATAGTCAATTTCCTGAAGCAAATCTTGAGGACAAGATTTTTTTGGAAGGAGGGAGTAATGATGAAAATTAGGAGGAAATTGTGGTCCCCAACGTGCCTAAGCCTAGAATACTCCAGGTGTACTCTCGAAGGGAAAAAGAGAGAAATTGTTCCAAAGATGGTTAGCTGCAATGTATGCATGAATAAAATGGGAGAGAGGTCATCATTATTGGCAGTTAGAAAAATATTCCTTTTGTCGTTCATTGGCTCATAGCTCAGTGCTATTGAGAGAGGGAGATCTCCCTGGATTGTACGTTTTGGTTTATTTCTCAATTGAATTTCAATTCATATCTACCTTTTCAATTGTCATTCTTAGTTCATTACTCTTCATTTGCTTGATTTCAATTGTTGGTTCTATATTTGATTCCCATCACAATATAACTGGTGGACTTTTTCCAACAACCCATCCATGAAATTTCCACCAACCTTGCAGCACTCGTGTATGCTAGCCATTCATAACGCTGGACCCTATAGACATTCGAATACTCGGTCCTACTCTAAGCCCACAACCAAACAAGGAACACAAAATAAATCTAAAACAAATATTCTAAGGCTATAAGATCTTAATTATGTATAGCCGTGATGCATACACTAAGCAACTACAGTAATGATGTCAATATCATATAAGGAAAACCCTAGGCTCTCAGGCATCATCTAATCAGGCAATTCTATCATGCAATTCCTGAATATCCTTAACCTAGTACTAGCGTGTTGTTCTAATATATCACATAAATCAAATAACCTGTAAGGTCTTTTTGGCGTCTACCCGCGAGCTCTAGCTGATCGTACACTTGCATCCTCCTTTATTATTTTAAAAATATTTTAAGAATGTTATTTCAAAATCTTGTCCTCAGTTTGAGACTTGAAACACACGATTGGTTCCTCCAATTCACTTAAAACCAAGGCTCTGATACCAACTTTTAACATCCATAAAAATCTTCCCAAATTTACACTTTTTAAAACATTTTCAAAAGCAACGATTATTACAAAACATGTTCCCAAAATAGTATAATGTCAGAGTATCCCATAATCAATCATAAAATCGTAAAATATGAGGAGATGTACGATCATGCCTTCGCCTTCCCGTGATCATCAAAGGTACCTAAAACAATAATAGATAAATGTAAGCTCGAAGGCTTAGTGAGTTACCCCCAAAATACCAACGCCATAAAACATATCTATAACATATAAGAAAACAGCATGCATAATGAGCCTTCAGCCTGACTAGACTGCCTCCCAGGGCTTCAACCTATCTGGACCACTCTCCGATCCTTCGACACGTCTAGACCGCCTCGTAGGGCCTACAGCCTATCCGGACCGCTCGTTGGGCCTTCAGCCTGATTGAACCTCTTTGCAAGGCCTTCAGTTTATCCGGACCTCCCTGGGTATGTTGGCCTTCAGCATAAAGCAGGACCGCCTCAACCTAACCCCCAATTAAAAAAAACATGTGCACATAAAAATCATACGCTAGCATATATAACAGTCATACCGATCTAATAGATCACTAATCATAGCAACATCCTATAGCCAGGATACAAACCTAACCGGTTACTAACATAGCATCATCCTATATACCAGGATACCAACCTAACTGGCTCACTAGGCATATAACCATCCTAACTACCAGGATGTAAGTCAATAAGCATATCATGCAATAACCCATATACAAATCTGTAGAGGGTTAGAATTGGTGCCTTCTACCATGTTAGTATAGTGAGGAAAACTCACCTCTCAAGTAGCTCGGAATGATAGTATCAATCTTCTCCAAATATAGCTCCAACACCAACGCCTATATCCACCAATGATCCAATTCCATAATTTCCCATATTACCAAAATACCCCTAGAAGTCAACTGGTCAGCCCTTGGTCAAAGTGAAAGTCAATGGTCAAGGTCAACAGTCCATGTTGACCCAACTCATCGAGTGTATCTCACTGAATCGTCAAGTCCTTCCAGAACTCGAGAAGTCGTGCAAACCCTAGTTGACTCGCCGAGTTCCCAAGCAACTCATCGAGTTCATGCATGTCTAATTGTCGGGAAAACCCTTCTTGACTCATCGATTTGTCTCACTGACTCGCCGAGTCCATGCAGAGGTCCTCAAGGTTAATCTTCATCGGACTCACCGAGTTGGCCATGCAACTCGCCAATTCCATTGAATCCTTTCTTCATTCAGATGCTTATAAGCCACTCCAAAGCTCCATATCACATATCTAATCTCCTAGCGCATACTTCTTATGTAAACTTGCAAACTTTACATAGATGCAAGGTGTTAAGGGCCAAGATCAAGCTAAAGATGAGGTTCTAAGTGAGGAAAAGGCATTAACTTATTAAATTTTGAAGCTTTATGACTTTAAGAGCCAAGATGAGTCTAGATCTGAAGTTGCAACTTCAAATAATACCCAATACCCAAAATGAATCATCAACATTGCTAAAATGGCCCTAAATCTCAAAGATGAATAAATCTAGTTAGAAGAAGGTCAAGGTAATGACTTGTTACCTCAAACGATGCTAAGATGAAGTAGGACTCAGATCCACATCCTTTTTCTTGTTCCACGCTTTAGTGCTTCAAGATCTTCCTTCCACAACCACCTTCCAAGCTTAAAATAACACAAATAGAGGGTAAGAAACAATTTAGGGTTTCTGGACTCAAGAGGGGACTGTAAGGGAGGCTAAGGGGGAAAATGATCCTTTAAATAGGGTGAAACCCCTAGAAATTAGGGTTTCATCTTCCAGCTCCAACTCGTCGAGTCATGTCCTCCGACTCGTCGAGTTTGTCACTCAAAACACGCGACCAAATTCATTTCTACTCGACAAGTCAGGGCATCTAACTCGTCGAGTTGACCTTTTAAAATGAAAATAAAACTTTAAAGTTCATACTTGAGAGTCGGGGTGCTACAACAACACATTTATGGCCCAATTTTCCAAATTGGGCCCAAACCCTTACTTGGCCATACTCTAAAGCCCACTACTCATCCCTAATCCAAAACACACCTTCTCAAATGGCCCTACAAAGCCCCTAGCAACTACTCCCATAAGAAAACCCTAGAGAGCAAAGAGAGTTTAGAGTGCATTTTGGAGTCTAATTCTTCATCCTTTGGTGTAACCTTGCAAGAAGGAGTGAGTGAATCCAAGCTAGATCGATTGTGGAGCTTGGATCTATGTTGTTCACACTGAGATTCACGTCTTGAGGTACAAGTTCTTTCCCATTTCTTGTATTTGATAGATTCCTTGAATCTAGGGTTTCCTTTGCACCATTTTGAGTTAGATTGTGAAGTATATGATGTCCTTTTGGGTGTAGATGATAGATCTGGACCTTGAGAGGTCCAAAAGGTCCCAAGCTTCCAGCTTTATGGGGTTTCATGTGAGCCTTGAGAATAGAACCCCATTTTAAAGGTTATTTCTCCATTTGTGGTCTTATAAGCATTGCATGAACGTAAAGTTTGAACCTTTACGTGACTTTCAAGTGTTAGAAGGTTAGATCTACTAGTTGGAGGAGCAGATATGACCTCAGAAGATTGTTTAAGTGTTCTCATGGGAGGAACTCACCGAGCCCATAAGGGGACTCGACGAGTCGAGTCGGGTTGCCCCGTGATTCGTGACCTATGATAACCCGTTGAGTGTAGGGTTGACTCAACGAGTCGAGTGAGGACCAGGGGCGAAAAGGACATGAATGGAATCTCCGAGTCACACGAGTACACTCAACAAGTCTGGTCAAATTTTGATCGGTGACTTTTGTTGACTTTTAGGGTTTGCTCAACAATTAGAACTGTGGACCATTTAAAGGGCAAAATGGTCTTTTAGCCTTCTTAGAGGACATGGAAGAGACAAGTCTAGCCTGGAGAGTCGTTATTGATTTGAGATAATTGTTTATGTGTTTAGGCGGAGGCTAGATCAGTGTATACGTGTACGAGATTATCCGAGATATCCGAGGTGAGTCTTTTCACTATACATTTACCTAGAGTAGTATCTAAGTGTAGACCGGAGGGTCTTGTGTGCTATGTGTATGCTTGAGATTATGTGCTTTGATATATGTATGCTATGAATTGTGTAGACTGGACCAGAGGGTCCAACGAGCTATGACCAAACCTGAGGGTCCAACGACCTACGGGACCGGAGGGCCCCACTGAGACAAATTGACCGGAGGGTTGTACTTTGGCCTTAAGTGGCGTATGTGTTGTATGTAGTATTTTGGGGAACTCACTAAGCATTTATGCTTACATTTGTTGTGTTATGTGTTTCAGGTCCTAGTGATGATAGTGGGAAGGCGCTGGCATGATCCGTACACACTCGTGGAGTTTATGTTATGAGATTTTGGGATATGTTTTGTGATGATAACATTCGATACATTATGTTTTGACATTATTTTATGAGTAAATGTATGTTGTGAAAATGAAAATTTGTTTTGAAAATTTACATTGTTACAAGTTGGTATCAAAGCCTTGGTTTGAGGGATTTGGATGCACCTTCGGGTGTATCTGAACTCAGGATGAGGATTTGAGAAATTTTTCATAATTCAAACAATTTTTCTAAGAGAATAAAAGGTTTTGAAACGAGCAAAGCAGAGCAGTGTGTATGATCAGTCATCGCCTGTATGGTGATTTCCCAAAATACCCTTACATTATGTGTTAAGAGTTATGATATGATATGTTATGCATGCTAGAGTAGGCTAGGTGTTCATATATAGGACTAGAGTGGCCTGATTTGTGATGCCTTAGCTAGGAGATTGTTGCTGCTATGAGATGCTTCGAGAGTGAGTAGGTAGCAGTGAGGAGTTATGAGAAGTCTAGCGAAGGGAAGGCTATGTTTAGCGAGATATAGAGTACTTGTGATTTGGGATCCTAGGAGGAGGACTTGGGATGAATGTCGATGCGGTGTGGAAGGTAGTATAGGGCCCGTACTACTAGAGACACCGGGTCAGTTCGCAGTCCAAGTAAGAATCCTTGGGGCACCAGGGAGCAAGTAGGGTTGAGTTATCGAGTGCGAGTACACTCAAGAGAGTCTCTGATATTTTTATGTTGTATTTCATAGAAATCATCATTGGGACATGCCACAAACCTGAGACGAGCAGCCCAAGTGGCGAGGAGCTTCATTAGATGATCCACGATGAGGTGGCAACAGCGATTCGAGCCGAGATTCCGGATATGTTTGGGTCTATCAAGACCATGTTAATCAAGAATTTTGATGAGCAGTATGCCACTCTTACTAATGCTACTGTTGCTGCAGCCACCGCAGCCATTGCTGCTACCAGGCCACAGGGAGGTGACTCGTTGCTGTACCGGGAGTTCAGCCACACGAAACCACCAGAGTTTGATGGGGATCGGGATCCAATTGTTGGGATGAGATGGATTTCTGACATCGAGGGATGCTTCTACACTTGCTCGTGTCTGGAGCATCTGAGGGTTCGGTTTACACTGAACCAGCTTCGCTTGGGGGCGAAGGACTGGTGGAAGTTTGTGACGGCGGACTTCACTACTGCAAAGCTTACCGTGATGACTTGGGAGAGGTTCACCGTGATGTTTCGAGATGAGTATGTTCCCCCTATGGAGAGGGAATGTCTAGCCCAGGAGTTCTTGTCCCTCAAGTAGGGAATTTAGTCTATGATAGTGATTACGAGGATGTTTCACGAGAGGGTGTTGTTTTGCCCTGAGCACGTGTCTACCGAGCAGGCACGTATGAGTCGGTACTTGAGCATTCTAAGGAGGGATATTCGTGAGTTCGTGGCGAACTCGTCATACCGGACATTTTCCAAGCTCTAGGAAAATGCCCCGAAAAGGGAGATTGAGCTGGAGACTCAGGTCAGGGAGGAGGCCGAGTCTTAGAGGAGGGATAGGCGACCAGTGCAGGTGCAGCCGATGGCCAACCACGCAAAGACCTCTGATTCGAGATCCATGGGTCCGAAGGGCCGTACTTGTAAGTAGTGCGGAAAGAGTCACAAGGGGGGCGTGTAGATTTGGGGTGTGTTACAAGTGTGGGAAGGAGGGGAATTACACGAGGGATTGCCCCAAGGGATTCTTGGTTTGCTTTCATTGCAACCAGACTGGCCATCGGAAAGCCAAGTGCCCACAGCTACAACAGGGATCGGCACAGGGATCTACACCTGCTGCCCGAGCTACCGAGATCCGGCCAGCAAGGGTTGAGGCACCGAAGGCTCGCGAGAGAGCCTTCCAGTTGACAGCGGAGGAGGTCCGCACAGCACCCGATGTTGTGGCTAGTATGTATTCTTTCCTCTATTTATTTTGAGTTTGAGATATTGTAATTATATTATGATATGCATAGGTAATTTTCTTGTGAATTTTGTACCTGCCTTGGTGTTATTTGACTCGGGTGCGAGTCGATCCTTTGTGTCATTAGCTTTTAGTCGTCACATCAGTATTTGTCGAGAAGCGTTGATTCGACCTCTTCGGGTTTCCAGAGCTGAAGAGCGAGCGATTTATGCTACTGAGGTGATTCTGGGATGTGTACTCGAGATCTTCAGTGTTGAGTTCCCGATTGATCTGGTACCGATTGCGATGGGGGACGTTTGTGTTATAGTGGCATGGATTGTTTTAGCCATTTTGGGGCTGTTATAAACTGCGAGCGACAGTTGGTGACGATACAAGACCCTAGTGGAGGAGTACATACGGTGTACAGTGAAGGTACCCGTTCTGAGTCAGCATTCTGTTTGGCTGCTAGGGCGAGGCAGAGTCTACAGTGGGGTTGTAGTGGGTTTGTGGCTTACGTGATGGACACATGAGTGGCAGCGGAGAGGCCAAGATCGGTTGATGAGGTACTGATAGTGCGAGAGTTCCCGGATGATTTCCCCGAGGAGTTGTCGGGTGTGCCTCCCGAGAGGCAAGTGGAGTTTCGCATTGATTTAGTTCCGGGAGCGGCGCCTATTGCCAAGGAACCCTATCGCCTCGCACCGTCAGAGATACAGGAGTTATCCTCACAACTTCAAGAGTTGCTAGGGAAGGGATTTATCAAACCGAGTAGCTCGCCTTGGGGAGCACTGATTCTTTTTGTCAAAAAGAAGGATGGTTCACACCGGATGTGCATTGATTATCGGGAGTTGAACAAGTTGATGGTCAAGAACCGTTATCCCTTACCGAGGATCGATGATCTATTCGATCAATTGCAGGGAGCATCTTGGTTATCCAAGATTGATTTGAGATCTGGGTATCATCAGATGAGAGTGTGGGATGAGGATATCCAGAAGACGACGTTCAGAACTCGTTATGGGCATTACGAGTTCGTGGTGATGCCTTTGGGCTCACCAATGCACCGGCAGCATTCTGGAATCTCTTGAACAGGGTGTGTAGGCCGATGTTGGATCGTTCAGTGATCATGTTCATCGATGATATATTGGTATATTCAAGATCTAGAGAGCAGCATGAGGAGCAGTTGAGAGAGATTCTCGGGGTATTGAGGACGGAGAGGCTTTTCGCCAAATTCTGCAAGTGTGATTTATGGTTGCGAGGGGTCCAGTTCTTAGGACACCTCATTAACCAGAACGGGATATTGGTCGACCTAGCCAAGATTGAGGTGGCGATGAGTTGGGGGTGCCGAGATCCAATACCGAGATCAGGAGCTTTCTGGGATTGGCCGGCTACTATCGGAGATTTATCAAGGATTTCTCCAATATTGTGGTTCCTCTCACCAGGTTGACCCAGAAGGGCGTGACTTTTAGTGGGGTCCAGAGCAGCAGGCCTCATTCGAGACGCTTCGCCAGATACTATGCGAAGCCCTGGTATTAGCCCTTCCGGATGGAATGGAAGATTTTGTGGTATATTGTGACGCACTGATATCGGGTTTAGGTGCAGTGCTTATGCAGAGAGGGCATGTGAAAGAATATGCATCGAGGCAGCTAAAGCCTCATGAGACGAGGTATCCCACCCATGATCTGGAGTTTGGGGTAGTGGTGTTCGCTCTCAAGATATGGCGTCACTACCTGTATGGGGTTCGGTGTACCATATACACATACCACAAGAGTTTGAAGTATTTGATGGATCAACCCAACCTGAATATGCACCAGAGGAGATGATTGGATGTGTTAAAGGATTATGATTGTGAGAATCTGTACCACCCAGGAAAAGCTAATGTTGTAGCTGATGCTCTGAGCTGTAAGGCAGAGAGTGCCCCGATTCGAGATATCTGTATGCGGTGGACGATTATGATGTTGGTATTGGACACCATTCGGGAGGCTCAGGCAGAGGCCGTGTTACCGGAGAACCGCAAGAGAGAACGGGTGATCGGACAGGTATTTGAGTTCGTTACCAATAGTTGAGGGCTTTTGACCTTTCACGGACGGATTTTGGTACCGTTTACGGGTGGAAGCGCGTACCATTTTGATGGAGGAGGCGCATAGATCGAGGTTTTCAATTCATCCAGGGGCCACTAAGATGTATTTGGACCTGAAAAGAGAATACTGGTGGCCCTGTATGAAGAGGGATGTGGCGTGGTTCGTTGAGAGGTGCTTGACCTGTCGCAGGGTTAAGGTCGAGCACCAACATCCGATGGCAAGTTGCAGCTACTTGAGGTTCCCCAGTGGAAGTGGGAACAAATTTCTATGGATTTTATCACCAAATTTCCGAGGACCGCGAGAGGTGTTGACGCAATTTGGGTGATCGTTGACCGGTCGACAAAGAGCGCTCACTTCCTTGCTATCAGTCAGAGATCTTCCACAGAGAGGTTGGCAGAGGTGTATGTGAGGGACATGGTATCGCGGCACGGTGTACCGATCTCGATTGTGTCAGATCGAGATGTACATTTCACTTCCAGGTTCTGGAAGAAGTTACATGAGGAGTTGGGTACGAGACTGCATTTCAGTACCGCCTACCAGCCACAGACTGATGGACAAAGTGAGCGGACGATTCAGACGCTCGAGGACATGCTTTGAGTATGTGTATTGGACTCTGGAGGAAGTTGGGACACGTACTTGCTGTTTGTTGAGTTTTCCTATAACAACAGCCACCATTCGAGTATTGGTATGCCTCCCTTCAAGTTGTTATATGGGAGAAGGTGTCAAACTCCCATCTGCCGGGGAGAGGTAGGGCAGCGAGTGATAGGCAACACTGAGATAGTGCTTCAGACATCGGAGCAGATACAGTAGGTCAGGCAGAGGTTGTTGACAGCGTAGAGTCGCCAGAAAAGTTATGCGGATAGGCGGCGATATGAGCTTGAGTTTCAGGTGGGGGATTTCGTACTCCTGAAGGTATCTCCTTGGAAAGGAGTGAGCCGATTCAGGAAGAGGGGCAAGCTGGCGCCCCCGTATATTGGTTCGTTAAGGGTGACCGCTAAGATGGAAACGGTAGCATATTGCTTAGAGCTACCTACGGAGTTGAGCCAGATTCATGATACCTTCCACGTGTCCCAGCTGAGAAAGTGTATAGCCGACGAGTCGGCGGTGGTGCCATTGGAGGATATTTAGGTGGATGTGAGCCTGAATAATGTTGGAATCCAATCTCGGTGGTGGATCGGAATATCAAGGTTTTAAGAAACAAAGAAGTGCCACTGGTTCAAGTTCAATGGCAGCATCGAAAACGGTCTGAGCTGACTTAGGAGTCGGAGGCAAAGATGCGGAAGCAACATCCAGAGCTGTTTGTAGAATGAGACTTCGAGGGCGAAGTCTGATTCTATTAGGGGAGAATTGTAACATCTGGATTCCCACATATCTTATTTTAATTATTTATTTTGAGTTTTATGGAAGGACTCGGTGAGTTCACGCTCAGACTCGCAGAGTAGGATCGCTAATTTTGGTCTGGATTAATGATCGGACTTGATGAGTTGATGCGTGGACTCGGCGAGTCCACGCTGTAAAGTGAAACCCTAAATCTCAGGGCCTAAGCCTTATTTAAAGGCCCTTATGGCCGTCATTTGCGGCCACTACTCCCATAAGAAAACCCTAGAGAGCAAAGAGAGCTTAGAGTGCATTTTGGAGGCTAACTCTTCATCCTTTGGTGTAACCTTGCAAGAAGGAGTGAGAGAATCCAAGCTAGATCGATTGTGGAGCTTAGATATGTGTTGTTCACACTGAGATTCACGTCTTGAGGTACAAGTTCCTTCCCATTTCGTGTATTTGATAGATTCCTTGAATCTAGGGTTTCCTTTGCACCATTTTGAGTTAGATTGTGAAGCATATGATTTCCCTTTGGGTGTAGATGATAGATCTGGACCTTCAGAGGTCCAAAAGGTCCAAAGCTTCCAGCTTTATGGGGTTTCATGTGAGCCTTGAGAGTATAACCCCATTTTAAAGGTTATTTCTCCATTTTTGGTCTTATAAGCATTGCATGAACGTAAAGTTTGAACCTTTACGTGACTTTCGAGTGTTAGAAGGTTAGATCTACTCTAGTTGGAGGAGCAGATTTGACCCAGAAGTTCGTTTGAGTGTTCCCATGGGAGGAACTACCGAGCCAATAAGGGGACTCGACGAGTCGAGTCGGGTTGCCCCGCGATTCATGACCTATGATAACCCGTTAAGTGTAGGGTTGACTCAACGAGTCGAGTGAGGACTAGGGGTGAAAAGGACATGCATGGACTCGCCGAGTCACACGAGTGCACTCGACTAGTCTGGTCAAAGATTGACCGTTAACTTGTGTTGACTTTTAGGGTTTGGTCATCAATTGGACCTGTGGACCATTTGAAGGGCAAAATGGTCTTTTATCCAGCTTAGAGGACATGGAAGAGACTAGTCTAGCCTGGAGATCCGTTATTGATTTGAGATAATTTTTTATGTGTTTAGACGGAGGCTAGATCAGTGTATACATGTACGAGATTATCTGAGATATCCGAGGTGAGTCTACTCACTATACATTACCAGAGGGTCTTGTGTGCTATGCGTATGCTTGAGATTATGTGCTTTGATATATGTATGCTATGAATTGTGTAGACTGTACCGAAGGGTCCAACGAGCTATGACCGGACCTGAGGGTCCAACGAGCTACGGGACCAGAGGGTCCCGCTGAGACACATTGACCGGAGGGTCGTACTGTGGCCTTGAGTGGCGTATGTGTTGTATGTAGTATTTTAGGGAACTCACTAAGAATTTATGCTAACAGTTGTTGTGTTATGTGTTTCAGGTCCTAATGATGATAGCGGGAAGGCGCCGGCATGATCTGTACACACTCGTGGAGTTTATGTTATGAGATTCTGGGATATGTTTTGTGATGATAACATTCGATACATTATGTTTTGGCATTGTTTTATGAGTAAATGTATGTGTTGAAAATGAAAAATTGTTTTGAAAATTTACGTTGTTACATTAATCCATAAAGATATTGCTCCACAACACATATCTGGCGTTCTTGAGTTGGACTAACACATAAAGTTGCGAACTGTATGTCCATACAAGGTTAAATGAAGCACTTAAGCTAAAAAGGGACTTAATGGTTGACTTAATGCATACATGAGACCATAAAGCACATAAAGCTTGCACCTTTATGCCCAAGAATACCAAAATGAACTTAGATCTGAATGGACAAACACATAAGCAAACTAACTAATCCATAAACCCAAAAAGAAGACGAAAACCACAATAAACTAGCATTAAGAGATCTAATCACACATAGGTTTAGATGCAAAGTTGTTACCTCAAAAAGTTTCCCCACAACGTGATGATTCTGAATCTAGGGTTTTTCCATCATGCCAAACAATTTCAAGTTTCTCTTATTTTATTCCCAAGAGCAAAATGTGCACCAAAAACCTTCTAAGAGCACAATAACACCATCAAGAGGCTACAAGATCGATTTAGGGTTTTGAGAGGGTGCAGGCTGACCTACAAATGAAGGGAAAGGGTTAACATTATGCTTATATAGGGTACAACCCTTAAAATTAGGGTTTTCAATCCGACCCTCGTACGCCCAACGTACAAGGTCTCGCACCCTGACCACCCATTTCGTACTTACGCTAGGTTTCTCTCCAGCTAAGCCTCGTGTAATCTCCTTCCCCTCGGTATGCCCTGTGTACCACCTTGGTACCCCCCACGTACTAGGGTTTCCCCCAAAGCCTAAATCATCCGAAAACCATAGATTTCTCGATACGACTCCGATTTTGACCATCATTATATCTATGAAAAGGTATCGAGACGCTTTACACTATTATCAACTCATACTCGCCATAAGATATTCCGACGAACCTCCACTTTCAACAAAAACCCGAGTTGACAAATTACCGAAATGACCTTTGATTCCAAAACACAAATCGAATACTCGGCATCCGCATTACCTTATCCAACTCCAACTGAGTCTAATACTCAATTCCTCAAGGATCCGAAGCGTGCTAATACCCAATCCCTAATCACCATCCCCAACATGGGTACAATCTGAAACAAGACGTTACATATAGAATCGGAAGTGTAACCAGTTTTGACCAATATCAAGAATTGAAAACCGAACCGGCTAAAATACACTAGCATCGGTGGAGGTCCTGGTTTTTTTATCAAATACCCTGATGGAACTTGTACATGTTCTTATATAGTTGGTGCACCTAGTTAATGCTTTAAGCCCAAATAATTAGAAAATAAGAAATCAACCAAAAAAACATAACCCAATACTAAAGAAATAAGGTGTTTATATAGTCTAAAATGAAGTATAAATAGTAAACTCAATGTTGAAACAACATAAATTTATCTTTGATACATTGAGTTTCAGGACATATAACTCAATCAATATGTAAGCAAATAACGCATTTATATAATATAAAATGAAGTACAAATAAGAAACTGTATGTTGAGAAAAATGATGTCATTCCGACTTCAAACAAATGAGTTATGGTAGTTTAAAGAAGGTGATAGATTGTGCATAGTGTTGAAGTAGAAAACAATTCAAGTTTTATACCTTGTGTTCTGGGCTAGTAACTCAATAAATATGTAATCTAATAAGGTGTCTATATAGCCTAAAATAAAGTACAAACAGTTCCATATGTGTTGAAAAATATCATATCATTACAACATCTGGCGAAAGAGTTATATCAATTTAAAAAGGATGATTGATTCGGTACAAACACCTTTCGAGTTGGTTCTAGTTTTTTACCCAACACCGAACCACCAAAACCCATAACTTATATAGGACAATCTTAAAAACTAAAAACCGACCTACTTGATTGAAACCGGTCCCAATCCGATCGGAGTGACCGGGCCAATTACTCACCCCTATATATATATATATATATATATATATATATATCCCCCAGAAAATGAAAAAATACCAATTATGACTGTGTACACACTAACTAATCAACATAAGGAAATCATTTCATTTCATTCTTTGTTTTTTTCTCTCTACATTACATTTTAGTACATACACACTGTTAGAGTCATGGCTATTTTCAGATAAAATATATTTTGCTTTCATTAAAACGTAGATAATTCCGAAAAGTATTCCCAATGTAGGAACATATAAATATCTGAAGATCTTTAAATTCGTTTGGAATTTATATTGGAGTTTAAAATCACGTACATATCCTAAACACACAAATACATTTATCCATATCTTTTCAAACATAAATTAGGCGGTGTTACCAAACTTAATAATGCACAGTTATATATCAATTTTAAAAATTGCTCAAAATGTATATTGGTTTAAATCATTTTCCAATCTAAATGGTTTGTCGATCATATTTATATCTAAAAAAATCTTAATATAGATATTTGGTGATTCAAGATCTTCTTTTCTAACTAAAAATTTAGATATTTAACAAGTAATAATACGATTTTATATAGAGGATGAGGGGTGATGTCATAGTTGGCTAGCGCCACGAGGTGAAGAGGGTGCTTTAGCATCACTAGAAAGATAAAAATTGTTTTTCATGTATTAAATTTTCGATAGAAGATTTTGTATATTCAACTTTCTTATAGTATATAGTAACAAATATCAACACAATACCAAACCCTATAAATATAGGGTAAGAAAAGGAAAATAGTAGACAGCATTAGCTACTTCCATAAAAGACATGAAAAAAAAAAAAAAAAAAAAGATGAGAAGGACAAAGAGTATCTTGGTCGAATAAGATCTCCTACAAATTAAATGTAGGAGATCATCAAGCTTTGTAAGATGTACCCATATAGAAATTCATGGCTTCGTCACTTGCTAGGGTGTGGATCTCATGCTATTCTGAGCTATCCCAAGTTCAAGAGTTCGAGCCTCTGTCATGCTACTCTCTAGAAAATCGATTTGAGGGGTTGGATTGGTTAGATGTATTATTTAATCATTGGAATATGTTCCATGATGTATATGTATGCATGTTGGTACGTAGGGTTATAAATCATACAAACACAACAACATAAGACGTCAAAAAATAAAAGAACACAGAAAAGTACAATGAGAAGAGTAAGCCAAATACAACAAACGAGCCAAGCCCACAAACCTTCTTTGACCCAGAAAAGCCTTTGGATGTCTTCTAATAAATGGTCTGCTGGAACCCGATTTGGAAGTCCCTATTCTGGTCTCTGAAATCTCTCTTACGTTCTGGACATATACATTTCACATTTGGATTTTGGAATGCCTTTCTAGGACTTGACTTCATTGCCGAGTCTCATTTCAAAAGATTTTTTTGTCAACTTTCAGTAACGTTTATTTTTTTTTTAAAATTATCAAAATTTTTCTTCGACTGTTAACTTATCTCAAAAGTTTTTATATAAATTAACTAGTTTATTATTTATCTATCTAAGATTTTTGATAAAACTCCTTAATATTTATCATTTTTTCAACTATACCTCATATTTTTGAAATGAAACATTACATTGCCTTAAAATATAATTAAATAAATATATTACATTTCTGAAATTAAAATAAAAACTAAAGCTACGTTCCATATTTCTCGTTTATCTCATCGCAACGTGTTATTATACCTAAGTTGTTTGTCTGTCATGCATTTCATATTCTTATTTAAAATTTCTTTTGTATCCTCTTTAAATACTTAAATGAAATTTTCATATATTACACGTAATTAGTTACTTTCTTATTCATCTGAAACATGCGTCTAAGGATGTTCAGTGAAAAATGGTTGGTTTGAGAAGTAATCAGCAACAAGATGTGTGTGTTTTGAGAGAATGTGTTTTTAAACATCACATTTTGTATAAACATTATTGATTTAAGATGTCTAAACCAATAACTAAGTTAGTTTGTATTTGACTTAAAAAGCAAAGTCATTTTAGGTTGTGCTCATAACTATTAATTGAGTAGAATGACATTTGAAGAGAGAGATTGATTATTGATTTATTATATGATTAATAAATAACAATAAATAATCTGTTAATATATTATGAGATTAATATACTAATTAGAAATAGTATTACTTAATTATAATTAATCAGAAATTAATTGGAATTAATTTTGAGATTAGTTGGGTTAATTAATACGTAATGACTGAAGTTACAATTGTCCAATTAGAGTTTTAGAGGGGTTTTAGAAGGGTCTTCTAGGGTTTCTAGAAGCATCCTAAAGGATAATTAGGAACTAGATAAAATTCGGATTTTAAATAATATTATTTTATTTCAAATTAGAGTTTACTGATCACCTAAAAATAGGACCCTTGAGATCTTAGTTTTCGTCCACTCCTAATCCAAAAAGGTTAACCGAAATTTCACCTCTCTCCTCAAGTCTTCGTATTATTAAGGTTTGGGTACAAATCATTAAAGGCATTAGATTTATGGTGATTGCTTTCCAAGGCATTTGAAGAAATGAATTGATTTGATTATTTGCTATAATAATCAAAGTGTATGTAAACCCTAATCCCTTGTTATTTTTTATAATAGTAGTTTAACTTGGGTTCTTGATATTCATATATTATTGTCAATGTTCTAAAAAGCTCGTCATGGCTCGCCACGACTTCAAGACTTGTAGTTGTCGCCGAGCTTTGACAAACTGTCGTCTTAAGTGATATATGTATATAAAAATGAATAATAGTAGAAATATATATATATATATATATATATATATATATATATATATATTAATTATATACAAATTTTCCGCTTTATGGCACGCCTTACAAACGACGTGACTCGCCATAGCTCGAAAAAGCTTGAGGTTTGACATTGTCGCCAAATCACGCCTTACGTTATTTAGAATCTTGATTATTGATATCAAGAGAAAAAACTTATATCCAAGTAGGTTGCATGTGAACTTAAGGCTTAAGTTATTTTCTTCTCATGCATTGATTTATAACCTACAAAATCTATCAGTGGTATCCGAACATAGTTTCTATTTGATTGTGCATAATAGTGAATGGATCAAAATTAGGATTTACAGAAATTAAACCCTAAAGGCTTGAATTTTCGCAAAAGGCTAAGGTTCTTGATAACCCTAAACTCTAATTTTCGTAAATTAGTATGGTTTTGGATTAAGATTAAATTTGAATTATTTTATTAATTGTTTAATAGAAAATAATTATTTAATCCCTAAATGATTTAAAATATTTTAATTAATTATTTAATTAAAAGATAAAGATTAAATCATAATTGGTTTAAATATTAATTAATTAAAAGTTTAATAATTAACATTTAAACCTTGTATTTTAAAAAGTTTTAAAATACACCTTATATATATTATTAAAAGTTTAATCACTATGTGTATAAGAAAAGTCAAATCAATAGTAGGTTTCATTCACGAAATCATGTTATAAAGAGTGTATAAGGAAATGACTTGTAAAATGATAGTTGAATGGTGTCCTTTTCACCCACCGCTCTCATGTGTGGTGGATGGTCGTTTGCCGAACGTGTTTGATATAACATAACCTCATTAAAATTATAATGATACAAAGTACTATAACGTTCTTTTAAAAATTTCACTCTAATTACTTTAGGAAAATGTGAAAAGTATGTTAATCCATGAAAACGCACATCATTCTTCCGTGGCTAATCGATACACTAATTTAGGACTATAAAGTTAACATGGTGGCACAAATCAAAAATTATCATTGTTAATGGAGTGTGTGTGGTTTAGCGACACATTAATTTGATATGATAAATGAAATTGTAGTTGCCAAGCATGTTTGCATGGTTATTCACATCTTATTTGTGATCATCGGTATCCCCGTCACAAATAGAAGAACATAATTTGAGATTAAACATGTCATTGATAAGATTCATCGAATCTCAAAAGATCTAAGGATTTCATATTAGATTGAAATTGATTAATTGTTTTACCTACCTTCATAAATTCGCAATAAGACTACGACATCCCTCTTCTTGATTATGAATTGTATTTTGAATCCTAGCCGTCAATATTTCTTTTGGATTAAAATATTAAGGATTTATATCAACTAACTACAACTATCTCTCTTATATAGATGTCTACTCCTCGAGATGCTTCTGTTGCTCAATATTCCACTAACAACTCGAAATTCAATCTTCTATCGATCCTATCGAAAGAGAAATTAGTTGGTCCAAACTACATGGACTGGATGTGAAATCTCAAAATGACTCTTCGATACAAGAGCAAATAATATGTTCTCTAAAATCCCCTACTCGAATTCAATGAGTCAACTGCTACTCCAGAGGAACAGGTCGCCTACAAATAACACTATAACGAAGCAATAAAGGTCACTTGTATCATGGTTGCAACCATGGTACCTGAGTTGCAAAAGTTCTATAAGGACTATTATCCATATGAGATGTGGTTGGATCTTGTTGAAAAGTTTCACATGAACACACGTCAAGATAGGTATGAGGTTGTTAACGCGTTCATACCATGCAAGTTGAAGGTGGGAGAGTCTATCTACAACCATGTGCAGAGAATGCAGAGATACATGGAGCATATGGTTTAGCTTAATGTGACTTTTGACCAAGAGTTGGCCATTGACATGGTCCTTAACTCCTTACTTCCCAGTTATGATCATTTTATCTTAACTTATCATTTGAACAACATAGAGACCATATTAACCCAACTCCACAACTTGTTATAGACAGTTGAGTCAAGGATGAAGAAAAACCATGTCCCTTCTTCAACAAGTGCTCCTATCCTATCCATTGAGCAAAACAGAGGAAAGCAAATCCTCAATCAAACTGGAAGGACAAGGCCCATACTGGAGAGTCTGGCAGTGGGTCCAAGTCAAAGCCCACTTCTGATATTCATGTTGTTAGTGACCCTAAAGAGGCTACTGCAACAAAAAAATGGAATTTGAAATGTATCTACCCCAAATACATGTAGAACATCAAGGACGGAAAGTTTAAGCTATCATCGATAGGTATATACATTATTCTGGTCAATAACTCACAATTTACTCGTTCTTGGGTCCTTGACATAGGATGTGGTTTCTACATTTGTTTTGATTTGCAGGGGCTAAGAGAAAGCGGGCAAGTGCAGCATGAAAGGATGAACCCGATCATGAGGAATAGGAAATCTTCACTTGTTACCAAGATTGGAGTTTATGATCTAGTGTTTGGTGGTGAAATTTGGATAGATTTGATTAATTGTTACTCTTCGTCGGAAATGACCAAAAGCATTATTTCATTTCGTGCATTTTTTAAACAAGGTTTTTGTTATTCATTTGATAATGATGATGGTTCAATTTTACCTTATAAAAATGGTGTTTTTATGATTAAGTTGTCCCTTGTAATGGTGTGTATGAAACTGTAATTTATGTTGATAGCCTAGGCAATAGTATATTTCATATTGATTCATCTAATGGTGTATACAAAGCATGCTTGTGACATTATCGTCTTAGGCATATAAACAAGAAACACATTGCCCAACTCCAAAAGGATGAAGTGTTGGAATTATTTGACTTAAGGCCGGATGATGAATGTGAGTCTTGTCTATTGGGGAAGATGACAAAATTACCTTTCATTGGAACATGTGAAAGAGGTGAATGACTGTTGAACCTTATCCATACAGATGTATGTGGGCCCTTTAGATCTGCGACAAGGTATGTAAATTGATACTACGTGACGTTTACGGATGATGTCACACCCCCAAACCGGATGGCGGAAACATCCGAGGTGGAATGATGATCACAGTATCACAATAATTGTATACATTGAAATACAAGTACATAAACAACCATCATACCATATAATTATACTACATACATGACCCAAATGTTACTTAGTATCAAAATACATTACAAGGTTTGCATGTTATCAAATAAAGTAGTTCTCATAATGGTCTTTGGTGTCTTGTCTTCAAAAGTAGTTCCACTAATTCGAGCTTAATTGTTTTTTGAGATTACATGTTGTTTTAAAAGTCAACATAAATTTGGAGAGTTCATAAGAGTTCAGTTGTAGAATAATCCGATATTTTCCATAGATGAAACTTGTATCTTCGTCTTGTAAAAGTTTTGTATTTGTACGTCTTCGGTGTAAAAGAAGAATATAAGTGTGTAATATGTATCGAAAAGCATTTATAAAATAAAAGTTCCCATAACTTCTAAACTTATAAAAATGTGACTTTTCATGTGATTTTTATTATCCAAAAATCGAGTGTATAAGTAAATACGCATACTTATAAATGTAGTATATAAGTAAATAACCATACGTATAAATGTTGTGTATATGTAAATAAAATTACTTATAAATGTAGTATTTGTTCCTAGAAAATCCAATATTTCCTTTAAAATGAGTCGTAGTCATAAAAACCCTAAGACCAAAAATGTATAAGTATTTCTATACTTAAAGTAGTATTACATAGTTTTATTCTTATATAAAACCATTTGAACACATGTTACCCCATAAACTAAATGTATCATTGATTTTCCATGTGAGTTATTAAAACCATGTTAAAACCGAAGTTGGCCTGCTGCGACGTTCTTCAGGCGTCAGAATGTTAGACATTTGTCACCCCATACCCACCGGTCTAGCTGTAGCTAGCAGCTTAAGTGTGGGATTGTCAGTCTCGTATAGATCTATACACAAGTATCACACTCTCTTACCGATATTCTGGTTATAATTCAGAACTTTAGTGTGTACTCTGGTAGGTACGGTGATGACTTTGTCTCACATAATTGTTTCAACAAGTTTACATTTTGGTGTAATGAAAACCCTTGTATGTGTAAATATCACTTTTTCATAGTATTAATATAGCGTATAATAGTATTACCCAATGGATAATGGTATTATCCAATGGGTAACGGTTTTATCCAATGTGTAAGCATCATGTCGTGAAATTGGTTGACAGAGCAGGGAAATCATGGTTTTTTGTGACTCGCGATGTGAGAGTGTAATAATCACGACATCAAAACTGGAGAATCACATAATGCAGTTCTGAAATACACTTTTGTTGTAAACTTCAATTTAGCTCTTACCTGCTTAAGACCCATTTTAATACCTCCATTTTTCTGTAACTTCGCTCTTCTCTCATTTCTCTTGAATGGCTCCCCACACTTATCAAAAGTTGTAGTCTTCAATTTTTGACTCTAAACTCTCACACGACTTTTTCTCTCGATAAATCAACGACTCTGCGAGCAAAATAAACAAAGGAAATCATTGAAATGAAATAAGAAAACAAACACAATAATTCGGTTACATGTCTTTAAAAAAAAATTAAATTAAAACACACCAAAACAAATAAAACCAAAAATAAAAACTAAAAAAATGAAAATAAAATTCAACAGGATAGCAATCTTCGTCTTCATTTCCTTCTCTCGTTCTAGCCCCAAAGTTACCAGAAGCCCATATTTATTCCTGCGTCGATATGTAGGGTGCTTGTGGTGGAATAAGTGGTGGGTGTTTAATGTGAAAATGTAAATAAATCTCATCCAATGCTTGATTTTGATAACGTACAACTCCTCGAATATTATCCAAATAAAAACCAACCCAGCTTTGAAATAGGTCAATTGGAACTCTTTCTATCGGTACGCCTTGTTGTTGTGGTTGTCCTCTTGCACCCTTCCTCTCACTTTTCTTCTTCCCCTTGGTCTCAGTTGCTCCTCCATATTTTCCATCGATCTCACCTCATCATTCGGTGGTATACCATAAAATCCTCCCATGTTCAGTATAACATTCATTAACTCCAATAGCTCAAAGGAAGATCATTTCCCTTAATGCATGTCAATGTACGAGTCAACGCCAGGATAAATACACCATAAGATTTTTCCAACCGGGTTACAAAATAACTACTCATGATTGGACTTCCTGCCCTTGAACTAACTACTTTTTCCCCCAAATATTGAGCAACAAAATAAGGAATGTTGCAACAAACTTTGGGTGCTAATATGCTCCAAAGAAAAAATAGATTGAGGCTAGTGACTTTATTGACATACTTCTTGTGATTTATCATAAGCGTAAGAAGGTGGTTAGTGAGATGGTGAATGGGAGACCGAATGTGGCTTTCTTGAGATATACCTAAGTTAAATTTTCCTTTTGTAATTTTATTCCAAAACCCATAATTATTGACCCCTCGAGATAATCTCGTGCATTCGACCGCAAAAATACATCAAATTGAGGTGACATGGCTTCATGTTGCTCATACAAACCCATCCTCCAGGCTAGCTTATCCAGACTACATTCCTGATATTGACCTCCAAGTCGGAATACTAGTGTACCTGCGTATTGAGGATCCATCGTATTTCCTTCAAAAGACATGGTTGAAAAGAATTCGACAAATAGCTCCTTATAGACTGCCTCCTTGATTGAAAATAAGTTCCTCCAACCATTACAAGTAATGGAAACGCCATTTCCCACAAACAACTTTGGAAGATATAGGTTTAGTCTCTCTAAGATTCCAATCTCATTTAACTTATTCCAATAGAGTGTTGGTGAAATAGCAATCTCTATGTTGTGTGGCCACCTCAATTGGTTGGTGTAGTTGTTCAAAATCTCACGAGGAAGGTCATTTGGAAATTCGTAAAATGTGTAAAGGTTGGATAAGTCTCCTCTTGCATGTTGAGTAACCTTCCTAGGACCCATGAAATCTGCAAAACAATGAACAAAGAAAACCAAAAAAAAAATCAATTGGTTAACTAAGCAGGAAACAAATGAGTTATGTGTTCCAGTTCTCACATCATGAGGAGTGAACACTCACATCGTGAGTTTCATTCGATAGCAAGACTGAAACTGCTTGTTTATCTTGCCAAATCGAGTCAAATTAACACAAAGGGTTTAATCTAGCAGTTAATCTAAGGCTAATAATCACACATGAAACCCCAATTTATCAGAATAAAAACACATCAATTTCAACTCTAAGAACCCTAAAAGCAAACCCTAACTTTCAATCATAAAATCAGTGAGATTAAAGGGCATAAGCATACAAAGCATACCTTTTGGTGAGTAAGGAACAAGAAATTAAGAAGGAGTAAAAATTTTGCAGCCAAAAAATAAATCCAAGTGGGGACCAAAATGGGAGTGTTTTCGCTTATCGCGTTGTAAGCAGTGTTAAACAAATGAGTCAAATGGTCTTCTTTGGGTATAAAGGTAGATTTTGGTCCCCTCATTATTCATATTGTGAATTTTCTAATGCGCATGTTGTGAGCTTTTAAACTTAAGACAGGAATGGGACTTTTTGAAACCCCATGTCGTGGCAATGAATGGCCATGTCGTGGGTTTTGAGAGTGTTAAAAACCCATTTTTTTCTTCAAAAATATTTTACCACTTACTAATTAGATCCTACACTTTATTTTAGTAGAAGATAAAAGAATGACTAATCCTAAAAAGTAAAAACGAAAGCAAAACAAATAAAACTTTAAGTAAATGGAAAAGAAAATGCAAACTGAGCTTGGTTTGCCTCCCGAGAAGCACTTCTTTTGATGGAGTCGTTAGCTGGACTCCTTCTCACTCTATGTTCTATTGGTTGGGAGCAGAATCTCCCTGTTTTCTTTTATCTCAAAGAGTTTCCTCTTGTAAGCTGTAACCCTTCTTCTATAAACTTTCTTTGATTTCTCTTTCTTCCTTGGGTTGTTGCGTGCATCATGTTTTCTCTTTACTCCTTGAGATTTTTTAGTTATGGTGCTCTTCTTTTTAACTTCAATAGGTTCCTCATTGTCTACTTGCATTTTGTCAAGCTTGGTTTCCTTACTTTCTTGATCCTCTTCTTCAACTTGAACCTCCGGTGTGGTAAAGAAAAAAACTTCAAAAGTCATGGGAATCAAGCCTTTAGGTTTAGTGAGCTTAACTGTATCTTTTGGTTTTTCCCTTGTTGGTACTTTTCCTTCCATTAATTCTTCCAACTCTTCAAGCTCTTTATCTTTGTTTACCCCATCCATTAGGGATATTTCATCTTGTGCCTTCGATTTCTTGAATCTTTCATCAACCCTGAATGTAATCTCCTCCTTTCCCACTCGTAAGGTAAGATTTGAGTCTCGAATGTCTACCAAGGCTCTCGCGGTGTTGGGTAGTGGGCGTCCAAGAATAATTGGTACATCTTTATCCTCTTTCATATCTATGACTAGAAAATCAATTTGAATTTTTTTTTTCCAATTTTAACCATTAAGTCTTCAACTATGCCTCAAGGATAAGTAACCGAATGATTAGCCATTTGGATTTCCATTCTTATGGTCTTCAATTCTAGATGATCAAGCTTTTGATAAAAAGAATAAGGCATCAAATTTATGCTAGCTCCAGAATCGGCTAAATCATACGTCTTTGTGGCATTTCCAAATTCACACGGAAAAGTAAGACATCATGGATCTCAAATATTTGTTGGTATTCTTTCCATGATAACCGTTGAACATTGTTCATTTAAAACAACCTTTTATATATATTCTAGTTTTTGACGAGTGTCAAGAAGATCTTGTAGTAATTTCGCATACTCAGGCATTTTAGCTATTGCCTTAAAGAACTAATATTAATCGGAATACCCTTTACTTGGTTGTTGAATCTCTTATGCTCTTGTTCCAATGGATGTGTCCTTTATCAAGAAGGATAAGCTAAGGGGGGCTGATAAGGCTTGACAAAAGAATTATTTTTCATATTATGTTGTTCCCACGATATGACAAGGACCTTCGCACATCATAAATACTAGGCACCAACTTGTTTTTCTTATTCAATCTCTGCTTTTTTTGGTTGTGGACCACGCTGCTTCAAGGCTTCATTTAACATCACTAGAGGCTTAGAGATGGTGTCTGTTGGGTTTTTATTCAAAAATTAGTTTCAAAAACATAATATTTAGTCAACGGAAGACTTGATAATATGAATAAAATAAAAAAAGTATATAATTGATATTGACATATTTCTACAAATTTTTAGACAATATTTAATTACATTTTAATTAACATCTTGGTTATTTGCATAGATAAATGGTACTTATAAAGTTAATTTATATTTTGCAGCCAAAAAAAGACATTTTGAAGAAAAGGGACTAAAAGAGTTAAACAATGGAACTTTGGAGGATAAATGCTTGAAAGATGAAAATTCCAGAAAAACACATTCTCACGACATGAGTGTTAAAGGCTCACGACGTGATTAGGACTTTCCAAAAGATAAGTATCACGAATCTAGAGTTCTTTTCAAACACAAATAACAATGATCTCACGATGTGAGACATCTTTGCTCACGGCGTGAGTATAGATATTTCAACAAGTATATATCGACTTTGATCCCTACTGTTTGAAAAGGTTGGCTGGCTTAGAGAGGTTAGAAGTCAAAAATCGGAGAGTTTTAAGGCTAGGGAATTGGTTTGAACACCAAGGAAGAAGAATTTGATAATTCGATTTTTACTTTGGTACTTTAAACATGTTTTTTATTATAACATGTTTGTGTTCATTTTTTAGAATGAGTAGCTAAATCTAGCTGCTTCTGTTAGTGAGACAAAGTTGAAACTCATGGTTTGATTAAATAGATTTAGACTTTTCTTGTTGGTTAATGTCTTGTGTTTGATTGATTATACCTAGCATACTTGATTTGATAACTAGATTGCTCAAACTTCTTATTCTGTGTAGTTAGTATAAATTAATCTGCTTGAATTTGAATACCTATTAATTTAGTGAACATTAGATTATTAGAGCTAAGATCAAATCAATCTTAGTTAAGTAATTGAATTGTTGAATTTAGCTGTGATAGAGAACTCATATTATGAACATAATTGTGTCTTTCAACTCAATCTTACATAACTCCAGTTCTATTTAATAAATTGATTATGTGTTAAATTATGTGTGACCATACATAACTCTATATGAATTAATTGAATATTAGTAAATTTGGAATTGAATTGCTAATAATATCTTAATTGGTAACCAACAGGAATTGTCATAATTACTATATAAACCATTGAGGGAAAGTGGATTCAAACTAACAGAACTGTTTTATTAATTTGATAGATGTTGATAAATTAAGTTCATCTAAACTTGCAAAATTAGATAAAAACCGTTACTTTGTTAGAATCTTAGGTTAACTTAATAGTAGTTAGATTAATTAATTAAACTATTCCATGTGTTTGACCCCGACTTACTTAGACTACATTACAATCCGACTAGGTACACTGCCTAGGTGCAATTTACCTAGTCAAGTTACTTAGGCTATAAATTTAAAATTAGGTGTAGCTATTTGCACACATCAAGTTTTTGGCGTCGTTGCCGGGGAATGGCCATTTTAGTTGTTAATTTATTTGCTTTAGGTTAATCAATCCTTTTGTGGGTAAAACTTGCAAAAAGTTATTTTTCATCTTAGTATTTTTTTTGTTCAGAACTGAACTCACGACGTGTCACACCCCAAAACCACGAACGGCGGAAACGTTCAAGGGTGGAGGACGTCATGTACAGTATAACAACAATGTAAAATAGTAAACAAGCAACAACATCATCCATTGCATTATAAGTAAAGTTTTAATACATGTGTGTTCTATCATTGTAATAAGACACCAAAAATATACAATCAAAATAAAAGACAAGACTTGTCTACTCAGTCTTCTCAAAAACTGGCCTCCGTACCTGTCTATTGATGACCTGAGAATACAAGTTATTTTGAAAGAGAGTATCAGCTTTAAAGCTGGTGAATTCATAAGCATTTAAGTGTCATTGACTTGCTTTGAAAAGCTGTTTTAAAAGTCATGTAAACCTTTAAATGAAAATGTTGATATAAGTATGAAAAGCCCTAGAAAATCCTTTATTTTCTATTATTATGAAATGTAGTCTTCAACCCAGACCCGAATGTTTTGTAAGTAAAATGATAGTTTTTCCTTCTATTAACTAGTACTAAAGTACTTAGTCTAACTCATCGTTTATGTGAAAGTATCACAAAATAAAGTAAACAGGAAAATGTACTAATGTAAGTGTTGTCACTGGGTACTAGGAGTAACACAACATCGCAATAAGCGAAAAGTATAACCTAATGAACATCCGAAGATTCTCCACTTATCCTCTGTAGCAGCAGCAGATGGGTGGAAGGGTTAGTCCCGATATCGATCTACCTAATATAAATAGTAACCTAATGATCACCGAAGATTTTCATCTCAGCCTCTGTTGCAACAGCAGGATGGAGGAATGGTTAGTTCCGATACCGATCTACCTAGTATATGTAGTAACCTAAGACCTCCGTAGATGGTCATCGACCACTGGTGCTAATCAGTGGGATTCAGAATAGTTAGTCCTGCCTAGATATCCCACTAATCCGGGATAGGAAAGATAATTTACACAGGAAGTACTAACAAATCATCTTCGCGAGTCAATATACGAGTATCCAAGTAAGTGAATACACGATAATGCATCTATGTAATAGTGTTCATGTATGGTATTCATGTAAGTGTGTTCATGTATCAGGTAAGTATATGTAAACATGTTCATGTATCAAATAAGCATATGTATATGTACTCATGTATTAGGTAATGTACTGGTGTAGACTCATGAATGAACTGACTCTTGTGTGATTCCTTGTAATAGGAATAATGTTTTGTTTCTTTTAACTATCCCTATGATAATTAACTGAAAGGTAATTGGTTGTTCAAGAAGGTAAAGGTAATGGTTTTGCAAGATATCTAAGAGTTTTGAATAATAATTAAGAGTGACTTGATGTCATGTTAATAAACATTTCAAAACCAATACTTTTGTTATCAAGGTATTTTAAGATAGAAAACCATTTCATGCATCACATTTTGTAGTATGTGAAATCTGTTGGATGAAAACACAGTTATAAAATACATATTAGTGATTTAATAACATGTTGTTTTCTACTTGTATTCCCCCCCCCCCCCCCCATTAAAGCATTTAAAAACATTTAAAACATTGATTAAGGGGTATGAAATCATATATAGATGGTGGTTTGAATGAACTGGACAGTGCAGGATTGTTAGGTGTCAAGTGAGGACTTGTACACACACTACGATCCTAATGAACATATAATCACACATATATGCACTCAATTAGACTTATATACTAATTGATAATGTTAAGACATCTAGAACATAATAAACACTTTATATAAGTGTTTTAAGCCCTAAGGATTGCATTTAAGCTATTGTGGGACAAGGTACTTGGGTTTAGGGTTCCAAAGGAACCTATACTTGAGTTTACTCTCCATATATCATCACACATGGAGTCCACGGTTGTAAACTCTTGAGTTTACGGCTGTGAACTCACAATCTTGGTGATATTTTGTGTTTTGAAGTCCCAAATGATCCCTAGAATTATTCCAACTTGGTGGTTAAATTCTTGGAAGGGTTTAAGGCATAAAAACATCCCTTTGAGGAGTTTACGGCTCTAAGGCCATTTCCCTTAGAGTTTGCAGTCGTAACTTTGGTCTTATTCACATGTAGTATAAGTCTCAAACTTTTATTCCAAGCATATCAAGGCCTTTGGCACACTTTGGTGCCTTTGTTTGATGTTCACGGCCCAAGAACCTTATTAGGCTCGTTAACTCACTTTGAGGGATGTTCTTGATGTGTTTAAGGCCCTTGATTAAATGGGAACAAGTCTATGTAAATGCCTAAGGCTTTAGGTGCCTTAAAAGAACCCTTTTGTGCATGATTTTGGAGTTCACGGTCCAAGATCCTCTTGGGCCGTGAACTCCAAAACATTGGTGATTCTTTGATGTTTTCTTGTCCCTAATACACTTCTATACAAGCCCAAAGTAGTATCATATCACGGGGACAGGTCTAGGCTTTGTTTCGGGAGTTTACTACCCAAGAACACCTTGGGGAGTAAACACCTAAATCTAGTGATTTTGCCATCTAAATCATGTTATAAACGCATATTAAGCTATCCAACACTACTAGCAAGAGGTACTCACATTTTGGGATAAAAACCTAAAGATCCGTGAGAGAGAAAATGGCTTTTCTCTAATTGGAAATGCGAATAATGAATGAATTTGGTTCAGAATTCTATTTATAGTCCTGAGATTTTTGGCAGAAAATATTTTATTCCCGAAATGATCTCTAATATAATAGAGTGTTGGAATAATAGTGTTGCACAAAACTCTAGTGCATCCACTCTCCTGATATTTCCTGAAGTGTAAACCCTAAATTACTCAAACTTATACGGAAAAGTCTGAAAGTTTACTGTGACTGATATAACTTCTATTGAAGTGTTATTGTTTATACATAATGGAAATTCCGGGTTGTCACATCATCCCCCCGTTAGAAGGAATTTCGTCCCGAAATTAGAATTTAAGAAAGTAAGAATTTACAATTAACTAAGCAAAAAGATGATGGTATTTCAGTTTCATTTGATCCTCTCGTTCCCAAGTGAATTCAGGGCCACGCTTTGCATGCCAGCGAACCTTCACTATCGGGATACGACTCTACTTTGTTTGCTTGACTTCTCGGTCCATGATATCTACTAGTTCCTCCACGAAGTTTAGGCTCTCATTGATCTCGATCTCGTTGAGTGGAATAACAAGAGTCTCATCGGATAGACACTTTTTCAAGTTCAAGACGTGGAAGGTAGGATGTACGTTACTGAGTTCATGCGGTAGATTGAGTTTGTAAGCTACAGGGTTGATTCTTGTGAGAATCTCGAAAGGCCCTATGTATATTGGATTGAGCTTCCCACGCTTTCCAAAGCGTATCAAGCCCTTCCAGGGTGAGACCTTCAGTAGGACTCGGTCGCCCACCTGGAATTCCAACGGTTTCCTTCGCTTGTCAGCGTAGCTTTTCTGTCGGTCTCTAGAGGCTTTGAATCGTTCACGAATTTGAACGATCTTCTCTGTCGTTTCCCGAATGATCTCTGGACCCGTGAGAGTGCTTTCGGGGACTCGTCCCTTAGCTAACTGGGTATCACCCACCTCAGCCCAGCACAGAGGGGATCTGCACTTTCGGCCATAGAGAGCCTCGAATGGAGCTGCCTTTATGCTCGTGTCATAACTGTTGTTGTAGGAAAATTCAACGAGGGGTAAATGGGTATCCCAAGCTTTTCCAAAGTCAATCACACATGCACACAACATATCTTCAAGGTTTGGATAGTTCTCTCACTTTGCCCGTCGGTCTGTGGAAGGTAGGTTGTACTCATGTCCAGCCTAGTTCCTAGGGAACTTTGTAATGACTGCCAGAACCTCGAAGTGAATCTAGTATCTCTGTCCGAGATAATAGATAAAGGAACGCCGTGAAGCCTTACAATTTCCCTAATGTAAGTTCTGGTAAGTTTCTCCATCTTATCTGTTTCTTTGATCGGCAGGAAGTGTGAAGACTTGGTCAGTCTATCGATGATGACCCATACGGAATCAAGTCTACCCATCGTCTTGGGCAACTTGGTTATGAAGTCCATAGTGATCCGCTCCCACTTCCATTCTGGTATCTCCGGTTGCTACAGGAGGCCGGAGGGTTTCTGGTATTCGACCTTGACCTTTGCGCAAGTAAGGCATTTACTCATGAATGTAGCAATATCTGGTTTCATGTTAGGCCACCAGTATAACTTTTTAAGATCCAGATACATCTTATTTGAACCCGGGTGGACGAAATAACGAGTGTTGTGAGCTTCCGTCATGACCAAGTCTCTGAAGCCACCGTGTTTCGGTGTCCAGATCCGATCCATGAGGTATAAGGCTCTGCCACCCTTGACTTCCAAGTTCTTATCCATCCCTCTAAGGGATTCACCTGCCACGTTTTCAGGTTTCAAAGCGTCGAGCTGAGCCTCCTTAATTTGCGTGGACAAGTGTGAATGGATAGTTAGAGTCAAAGATTTGACTCTACGACCAGTATATTCTTTCCGACTTAGGGCATCGGCTACTACATTGGCTTTACCCGGATGATAACGAATTTCGCACTCGTAATCACTGAGTAGCTCTACCCACCGTCGTTGTCTCATGTTGAGCTCTTTCTGGTCGAAGATGTGTTGTAGACTCTTGTGGTCTGTAAAGATCATGCTTTTTGTACCATACAGGTAGTGTCTCCAGATCTTTAGAGCAAATACAACTGCTCCTAGTTCAAGATCATGGGTGGTGTAGTTAACCTCATGTGTCTTCAGCTGTCTCGAGGCATAGGCTATGACTTTACCTCGCTGCATCAGAACACATCCGAGTCCTTGATTGGATGCATCGCAATAGACAATGAAGTCTTCTATCCCTTTGGGGAGGGATAGTATCGGTGCGGTACACAAGGCTCGTTTGAGCGTTTGGAACGCTCTTTCCTGTTTCTCTTCCCAGTCAAAAGCCACGCCTTTCTGGGTCAGGGTTGTTAGAGGTTTCGCTATGCTGGAGAAGTTCTGAATGAACCTGCGATAGTAGCCAGCGAGACCTAGAAATTGATGAATTTCTGTAGGTGTCTTCGGTGCTGACCAGTTCTCAATGGCCTTGATTTTGGAAGGGTCCACGTGTATTCCTTCTTCGCTAACAACATGGCCCAAAAATTTGACTCGTCGGATCCAATATTCGCACTTGGAGAACTTCGCATAGAGTTTCTCTGCTCTCAATGTTTCTAAGATTCTACGGAGATGTTGACTATGTTCATCCTTACTTCGAGAGTAGATGAGTATGTCATCAATGAAGACGGTGAAGAACTGATCCAAGTAAGGACGACACACCCTATTCATCAGATCCATGAATACGGTGGGCACGTTTGTTAATCCGAACAGCATCACTACAAACTCGTAGTGTCCATAATGATTTCGGAAGGCTGTCTTGGGAACATCCTCCTCTAACACTCGTAGTTGGTGATATCCGGATCGTAGATCTATCTTCGAGAAGTAGTTGGCTCCTTGAAGTTGATCAAATAAATCGTCAATGCGGGGCAAAGCATAACGATTTTTAATGGTAAGTTTGTTGAGTTCTCTATAGTTGATGCACATGAGAAACGATCCATCTTTCTTCTTTATGAACAAGACCGGTGCTCCCCATGGTGAGAAGTTTGGCCTAATGAATCCCTTCTTGAGAAGTTCGTTAAGTTGACTGGAAAGTTCTTGCATCTCAGCCGGTGCCACACGATAAGGAGATTTGGCTACTGGGGTAGCTCCTGGCACTAAGTCGATTCTGAACTCGACTTGGCGTTGCAGTGGTAAACCAGGAAGTTCTTCTGGGAAGATGTCGGGAAAGTCGCGTACTTCCGGGATTTTCTGAATGTCTTTCATTTCTTGACTCGTATCGACAACGTGTGCGAGGAATGCATGATATTCCTTTCGCAAGCACTTCTGGGCTTGAATGCACGAAATGCTGCGAAGGCTCGTACTAGGTTTGTCGCCGTAGATAACTAATGTTTCGTTGTTAGGAAGGTTAAGACAAACTGCTTTTTCAAAGCACATGATGTCGGCGCGAAGGAGACTCAACCAATCCATGCCGATGATAACGTCGAAACATTTAATTTGGACTGGCATGAGATCTATCTTGAAAGTATGGCCATCTAAAGTTAAAGTACAACCTACGTATATGCAGTTAGTACTCTCCGTTTTCCCGTTAGCCATCTCTACCGTGAATGAATTATCTAATGCACAGGGTTTTTGTTTAAGCAGGTGTGCAAATTTATCGCTTACGAAACTTTTCTCTGCTCCACTGTCGAAAAGTATGCAAGCATATGAGTTATTGAGGAGAAATGTACCAGTAACTATCGTAGGATATGCTACCGCTTCCTCACAGTCTAGGGCCATAACTCTTCCTACTCCTCCAGCCATCCCCGCTTTAGGGCAGTTCCTCTTGTAATGGCCCACTTCGCCACAACCGTAGCAAGTTTGGCCCATACCGGCATTAGGAACCTGGGCGGCCTGAGTTGTTGGAGTCTGATAGAAACGGGTTGTGTGCCCCTTCCTGTTGCAGTTAGTGCACTGCATCTCCCTGCAAGGTCCGCGGTGGTGGAAGCTACATTTGTTGCACTTCGGGAGAGATCCAGCATAAATTTTTGCTGGTAAAGGGTTCGCAGGGACAACGGGAGTTACCGTGGCGGCATTGATTGCCACAAGTTGTTGTCTCTTGGAGGATTCTTGTGAAGACCCTCTTTTCCTCTTACTCCACCCCTTCATGTTGTTGTCGGGGTTGGACTTTTATGGTACGGATGCAGGGATTGTTGGGTTCCTGTGTTTCCCGTGGTCTATGAGAGACTGTGCCAGCTCCTTGGCACTATCAAAAGTGACAGGCTTGAAAGCTAGTACACTTGATTGGATCTGGGGAGACAGCCCCCAGATATATCTCTCTATCTTCTTGCTTTCGAGAGAAACCATACCAAGGCATAGGATTGCCAGATCACAGAACCTATTCTTGTAGGTTCCAATGTCGGATCCAACCATTTGCAGGCTCCAGAGTTCCTGCTCGAGTTTTTGTATTTCTCCTTGAGGATAGTACTCTCTCATCAGCATGTCCTTCAAGTGTTCCAAGCTGATGGAATATGCCACCACCAGAGTCAGGTATTTAACAGGGCCGTTCCACCATGTTAGTGCCCTGTCAGAGAAGGTACAAGCTGCGAACTTGACCTTGTTGATTTCTTGGCAAGCGCAGATTTCAAAGGCAGATTCCATCTTTTCAATCCACTGCCTTAACACCATAAACCCACCAGTACCATTGAACGGGGTTTGGCGTTTGTGAAGTCTTTATAGGTGCATTCTCGAGGGTGTCCATGGCTTTCGTCGTGGTTCGAGGGAGGTGCACCTATTCCCGATCCACTAGGGACAGGAGTGTTAATTGCTGACATAGCAGCTGCAACTGTCACTGTGAAAGCTTCCTGGAACATGTTGGCATCAAAGGGGTTAGGTGGTTGAGGAGGTTGAGGTTGTGGTGGTGGTGGAGGTGGTGGTATCGGTGCTTCGTTGTTTGGGTTACGCCTGGGATTTCTACGTGGTGGCATCTTTAACTATATGTTTAAAAGATGACGACATGGATAAAAATAAATGAATAATGACTGTGTCTCATGGACTAACTCCCCATAGCCCAACAACAAATGAATAGAATGACTAAATGAAGATGACAGCATTTGGATAATAATTTCCATATGATTAGCTATCTGTCAATAATACTAGAATGACAGATGTAACAAGTTCGGGAAAAATGGCCTAGAAGTAGGCCTTACATCAACCAAGATGGAAAATTTTGACAGAATTAAGATTAGATCAAGACCTAATAGGTCTAAGATTTATAAAGACAGGAAATTAGACCAAAGTTTTACATAAACTAGGTTATATCCAAAAGATGAGTCGTCGAGATTCTATCGGCGACGAGAACTGCTAGCATGATTTCTTGATCTTGATAGTAGACGTTCCATGTCCCTCATACGCCTGTCAGCTCTCGCTTGCTGAGATCGAAGTTCCCTAACTTCAGCTCGAGTTTCAACAAGTTCCCTCTACAGAGCTATATTGCGGACTAGAGTTCTTTCGTGTGCAGACTCTAGTTGGCGAATGCGGACAGTGTTAACACCAGAGTTGGCGTCAACTTCCAAAACTTGCTTGATAGTCGCCTGACACATTATCGTGTTCCGAGAAATCCTACGCACCATGATTGGTAGGACTCTATCAGCAGAACCTCCTTCAGTGAGGTTGTAGAAACTTCGATCTCCATTGTAGGGAATGGGCTGACCTTGTTCCTGGCTCCATGTATTCAAGTTCGTGGCCCACAGAGGTGTGGGTCCTTGAAATGCGGGACGGGGGTTCAGGTTTGGGTTTTGAGCTGCTGGGGGTAGGTTATTGACTTCAGGTTCCGAGTCAGAACTATCGTAAAAACCCTCAACATGGTGATCATCCAAGGGGATTTGGTGATCATCTTCTGGTTCTGCCTCTAGCCAACCAGCATTGCCTTGGTTTGGGAAGTACGGATCGCCATGGTGAAATCCAGCCATTTTAATCTACACGAGAAAAGGGATATAAGAAATAGCCAAATAGACGAACTAACACCAGAGTTGTTGAAATCCAGCCATTTTAATCTACTCTAGTTAGCGAATGCGGATAGTGTTAACACCAGAGTTGGCGTCAACTTCCAAAACTTGCTTGATAGTCGCCTGAGACATTATCGTGTTCCGAGAAATACTACGCACCATGATTGGTAGGACTCTATCAGCAGAAACTCCTTCAGTGAGGTTGTAGAAACTTCGGTCTCCATTGTAGGGAATGGGCTGACCTTGTTCCTGGCTCCATGTATTCAAGTTCGTGGCCCACAGAGGTGTGGGTCCTTGAAATGCGGGACGGGGGTTCAGGTTTGGGTTTTGAGCTGCTGGGGGTAGGTTATTGACATTAGGCTCTGAGTCAGAACTATCGTAAAAACCCTCAACATGGTGATCATCCAAGGGGATTTGGTGATCATCTTCTGGTTCTGCCTCTAGCCAACCAACATTGCCTTGGTTTGGGAAGTACGGATCGCCATGGTGAAATCCAGCCATTTTAATCTACACGAGAAAAAGGATATAAGAAATAGCTAAATAGACGAACTAACTAAGATAATTACAGTAAGAACAAATACCCCTATGGTATTTCTTGATGGTTGTGTTGGTAAGTTTTTAGACTTGTTGCCACATCACAACCATTCTTGGGCATATGCTAATCACTCCTCGGACCAGCATAGTTGATCAGGCTATGTGATTCCCACGACTGACCATATATCCCCAGGCTTACTTGTGATATTCAACAATCATAATACTTTTGTTCTTGTCATTGTGACACTGGTTTTAGTATGAATGCAGGCACGTATACTTTGTTAAATGTTTTATTAGTTAAAAGTATAACTCTTAGACAGAGTGTTTTAATCCCTATGTATTTATAGTTAGTATATCTTTTATGGTTTGATATACTATATTCACTATAAACAAAGCTCCGATACCAATCTGTCACACCCCAAAACCACGATCGGCGTAAACACTCAGGGGTGGATGACGTCATGTACAGTATCACAACAGTGTAAAATAGTAAACAAGCAACAACATCATCCATTGCATTATAAGTAAATTTTTAATACATGTGTGTTCTATCATTGTAATAAGACACCAAAAATATACAATCAAAATAAAAGACAAGACTTGTCTGCTCCATCTTCTCAAAAACTAGCCTCCGTACCCATCTACTGATGACCTGAGAATACAAGTTATTTTGAAAGAGAGTATCAGCTTTAAAGCTGGTGAATTCATAAGTATTTAAGTGTCATTGACTTGCTTTGAAAAGCTGTTTTAAAATTCATGTAAACCTTTAAATGAAAATGTTGATATAAGTATGAAAAGCCCTAGAAAATCCCTTATTTTCTATTATTATGAAATGTAGTCTTCAACCCGGACCCGAATGTTTTGTAAGTAAAATGATATTTATTCCTTCTATTAACTATTACTAAAGTACTTAGTCTAACTCATCGTTTATGTGAAAGTATCACAAAATAGAGTAAACAGGAAAATGTACTAATGTAAGTGTTGTCACTGAGTACTAGGAGTAACACAACATCGCAATAAGCGAAAAGTATAACCTAATGAACATCCGAAGATTGTCCACTTATCCTCTATAGCAGCAGCAGATGGGTGGAAGGGTTAGTCCCGATATCGATCTACCTAATATAAATAGTAACCTAATGATCATCCGAAGATTTTCATCTCATCCTCTGTTGCAACAGCAGGATGGAGGAATGGTTAGTTCCGATATCGATCTACCTAGTATATGTAGTAACCTAAGACCTCTGTAGATGGTCATCGACCACTGGTGCTAATCAGTGGGATTCGGAATAGTTAGTCCCGCCTAGATATCCCATTGATCCGGGATAGGAAAGATTATTTACAAAGAAAGTACTAACAAATCATCTTCGCGAGTCAAGATACGAGTATCCAAGTAAGTGAATACAAGATAATGCATCTATGTAACAGTGTTCATGTATGGTATTCATGTAAGTGCGTTCATGTATCAGGTAAGTATATGTAAACATGTTCATGTATCAAATAAGCATATGTATATGTACTCATGTATTAGGTAATGTACTGGTGTAGACTCATGAATAAACTGACTCTTGTGTGATTCCTTGTAATAGGAATAATGTTTTGTTTCTTTTAACTATCCCTATGATAATTAACTGAAAGGTAATTGGTTGTTCAAGAAGGTAAAGGTAATGGTTTTGCAAGATATCTAAGAGTTTTGAATAATAATTAAGAGTGACTTGATGTCATGTTAATAAACATTTCAAAACCAATACTTTTGTTATCAAGGTATTTTAAGATAGAAAACCATTTCATGCATCACATTTTGTAGTATGTGAAATCTGCTGGATGAAAACACAGTTATAAAATACATATTAGTGATTTAATAACATGTTGTTTTCTACTTGTATTCCCCCCCCCCCCCATCAAATCATTTAAAAACATTTAAAACATTGATTAAGGGGTATGAACTCACATATAGATGGTGGTTTGGATGAACTGGACGGTGCAGGATTGTTAGGTGTCAAGTGAGGACTTGTACACACACTACGATCCTAATGAACATATAATCACACATATATGCACTCAATTAGAGTTATTTACTAATTGATAATGTTAAGACATCCTAGAACATAATAAACACTTTATATAAGTGTTTTAAGCCCTAAGGATTGTATTTAAGCTATTATGGGACAAGGTACTTGGGTTTAGGGTTCCAAAGGACCCTATACTTGAGTTTACTCTCCATATATCATCACACATGGAGTTCACGGTTGTAAACTCTTGAGTTTACGGCCGTAAACTCACAATCTTGGTGATATTTTGTGTTTTGAAGTCCCAAATGATCCCTAGAATTATTCCAACATGGTGGTTAAATTCTTGGAAGGGTTTAAGGCATAGAAACACCCCTTTGAGGAGTTTACAGCCCTAAGGCCATTTCCCTTAGAGTTTGCAGCCGTAAACTCTTAAGGATGGTTTTTTTTATGCTTTCAAGTCTTATTCACATGTAGTATAGGTCTCAAACTTTTATTCCAATCATATCAAGGCCTTTGGCACACTTTGGTGCCTTTGTTTGATGTTCACAGCCCAAGAACCTTATTAGGGTCGTGAACTCACTTTGAGGGGTGTTCTTGATGTGTTTAAGGCCCTTGATTAAATGGGAACAAGTCTATGTAAATGCCTAAGGCTTTAGGTGCCTTAAAAGCACCCTTTTGTGCATGATTTTGGAGTTCACGGTCCAAGATCCTCTTGGGCCGTGAACTCCCAAAATTGGGTGATTCTTTGATGTTTTCTTGTCCCTAATACACTTCTATACAAGCCCAAAGTAGTATCATATCACGGGGACAGGTCTAGGCTTTGTTTCGGGAGTTTACCGCCCAAGAACACCTTGGGGGGTAAACTCCTAAATCTAGTGATTTAGCCATCTAAATCATGTTATAAACACATATTAAGCTATCCAACACTACTAGCAAGAGGTACTCACATTTTGGGATAAAACCCCGAAGATCCGTGAGAGAGAAAATGGGTTTTCTCTAGTTGGAAATGCGAATAATGAATGAATTTGGTTCAAAATTCTATTTATAGTCCTGAGATTTTTGGCAGAAAATATTTTATTCCCGAAATGATCTCTAATATAATAGAGTGTTGGAATAACAGTGTTGCACAAAATTCTAGTGCATCCACTCTCCCGATATTTCCTGAAGTGTATACCCTAAATTACTCAAACTTATACGGAAAAGTCTGAAAGTTTACTGTGAATGATATAACTTCTATTGAAGTGTTATTGTTTATACAGAATGGAAATTCCGGGTTGTCACACGACGTGATTCCAGTCATTTTTCTTTTTCTTTGTATTTCCGTTTTTGTTTATTTTTCCGTTTTTTTTTTTTTGTTTTTTTTTTTTTTGCAGTAGTTCATGACCAGAGGTTCCAACATGCTTTTAGTGCCACCATTTGAAGATCCAGAGTCGGTCACTCACAAAAAGATGGATAAGAACGCAGGAGTAAACGAAACACCGAAGAAGTCATCTTTCAAAGATCTCAAATTAGTCTTTGGAAAGACAACAGGAAAGAAAGGGGGAGAATCCAGTACATCATCAAAAGACAAAAGAAAATTAGAGAGCTTTGAACAAAATCCAAATCAAAAGGAAAGCGAATACGATATCGAGCCCGAATTCGAACTAGAAAGGAGTGAACCCAAAGAAGAGCCAGAAAATGAAATGGCGAACATTGAGGATATGTCTATGGGAGCATACAAGAAGCGGATAAGAGATGATGTTGGTCCCGGTCTATTACAACCTACAATTCCCGCCACTGCAACATTCGAGTTGAAAGGACACATTCTTACTGCACTGAAGGATGTACCATTTAATCGAAAGGATCATGAGGATGCTTACAATCATTTGGATGAAGTCAATGATATTGCGGATTATTTTAAGTCCCAAATGTTCTAAGAGAGACCGTGTTGTTAAGGATGCTTCCTGTCACTTTTAAGGGAGCTGCAGAGAGTGGTTGAGGGCACTTCCACCTGGTTCAATCACTACTTGGGCACAGATGAGAGAGAAATTTTTGGAACAATTCTACCCACCATCCAAAATAGCTAAACTCAAGAAGGCAATAGCCAACTTTGAGCAAAATCTGGGTGAATCACTTTACGAGGCATGGGAGCGTTATAAAGGGTTGCTAAGAAATTGTCATCAAAATGACTTTAACATACAACAATAAGTATCAATATTTTATGATGGTGTGAATGTCATGACAAGGCAACTCCTTGATTCTCAAGGACCACTAACTAAAGAAAATCTAGGGGAAGTCAGGGAGTTGGTTGAAGAATTTGCAAAGCATTCTCATGAGTACCACAATCCAAGAAATGAAGGAGTTAAAGGAATTGGGGGCGGAAATTATAAAGACATGGTTGATGTACTAACTATGCTTGACACCATGGATAGAAGAATGACCAAGATGGACCAGTCAATTCATGCCATTAGAGTTGGATGTGAAAGATGCAATGGTCCACACTTGACAAAAGAATGCCACTTGGATGAACATGGAAATAAAAAGGCTCAAGTTTGCTATTCTAGTAGGGATAAATATGATGAATATTGGAGAAAACCCAAGAAGGAGTGGTTGCCATATGAAGAGTACAAGAAGCAAAAAGAAGAAAAATATAGGCAGACAGGTAGAGACTTCTATCAAAAGGAACAACCACCAGACGAAAAGAAGTTGACTTAGAGAATGTGTTAGCTTCTTTTATGGAGGCTTATGAGAAAAGGCATGATGAAACGGATGCAGTGATAAGGGAACATCTAGAATATCATGAAGGAATAGTAAGCTTTGCTAAGAAATCACCAAGCATCGATCCATAATATTGAAGTCCAACTAGGTCAACTAACTACTCTCAAACAAGATAATTTATCTCTAAAAATTCCCGAGAAAAAACCTCATTCGCAAGTCATGATGATTGAAACTGAAGAAGAGGCTATTTCTAAGTTCCTAGAAGCATTAGAAGTAGAGCCACAAATGTCCGAACCAAATCCGAAAAAGTCAAAAACTGAAGAAAATTTTTTTGCTGAAACACCAAACTCACGATGTGAGACTTCAAGGCTCACGACATTTGAAACGACCCAAAAACACGACCCAAAATTTTTCGTTTTTCAATATAATCAAAACCATAATATAAGTAACATAACATAAAACATACGCGATGTATCCCCAAAACATAATAAAATATTGTGCGGAAAACTGTATCATACTACATCAACCCAAAACATCAAGAGACATCCCCAGGATAAAAGCTATGCTGTGGTGTGTGCGATGCTGTCACCCCGAGCTCTTCCCTTTGCTTGCGGAAGTACCTGAAACCAAACTGAAACTGTAAGCACGAAGCTTAGTGAGCTCCCCCAAACTACCACATACCATACAATAACATATAAACACATATTGGGCCTTGCCCACTGCATCGGGCCGAAGCCCGGAAACTGCATCGGACCGAAGTCCGGAACTGACTGGGACCTTGTCCCCTGCATCGGACCGAAGTCCGGAACTAACTGCATCGGACCGAAGTCCGGAACTAACTGGGACCTTGTCCCCTGCATCGGACCGAAGTCCGGAACTGACTGGGACCTTGTCCCCTGCATCGGACCGAAGTCCGGAACTAACTGCATCGGACCGAAGTCCGGAACTGACTGGCTGAACATGGCATAGCATAACACATCAACTAGTATAACACATATACGACATTCTACATCGGGCCGTGGCCCGGAACACATAATACTTAACACATAAAACATAGCACATAAATCCTGTTCGAGCCACGAAGGCATCGAACATACTAACTACTGCATCGGACCTAAATCCGGAAGCCACTGCTAACTGAACGGGCCGGCATTGTGGCCTTAGACCCGTTCCTACTGGAAGGAAACTCACCTCGTAAGCTGGCTGCTGAGTGTGTGGCTCGGGAAGCTAACGGCGGCTGCTCCTAAATCTCCTCGGCTACAAGTCCATAAACACACTCAATCAAATACTAAACACTGCGCTTGGGGTAGAATGACTCTTTACCCTCGGTCAAAGTCAACTCTCTTTTGGGTTGACTCGCCGAGTTGGGCCACCCAACTCGCCGAGTCCTACATCTCACTTTTCACTCTTACTCGCTGCTACTCGTCGAGTCTGGCATCGACTCGACGAGTACCCTCTTGATCCAAGAACTCAGACAATCTTCATCCGACTCGCCGAGTCGTATGAACAGACTCGACGAGTTGTTCTTGATCCCAAGAAGATTGCCTTGGACTCGCCGAGTTGATGAACAACTCGCCGAGTCCCTCCATCACTGAGTTTACCCTCAACTCGCTGAGTCCACTCCCTAACTCACCTCGTCCACTCGACACTAATAAAACTGAAGGACTTCGGGACTCGCGACCCAACTCGTCGAGTCGTTCTTCCGACTCGCCGAGTTGCCGCCATGCAACTGATTTTTACTCGATTTTGTTTGAATCCAACGCATACAATTGATAGATCTGAGTCCAATAAGATGTTTTACCACGTAAAGTTTCCAACTTTACGTGCACAACCTCATGAATAAGGGAAATAAGGCTAAAAGATGCATAAAATGGGTAGATCTATGGTTATCATGCAATATAACTCCAAAAAGACAGTAGATCTGGGCTCTACAACACCCCAACATTCAGATCCATAGCTATTTCGACTTAATAAGACGTTCATGCAAGTGTAAGGCTTGGAATAAGCATCAACTAGCTCTTAGGAGAGCTCTAATGGAAGTTTAAAGCATATAACAAGATGGAACTCCGAAAATACCTCAATTAACTCTGATTTGGCCTTGGATCTTTGCACTACCACACTTCTCCTTGCTTCTTCCTTCTTCTCCTTCTTCACACCTTCACAAAATGGCACCAAAACACATATAAGCTCTTCAAGGGAGGTTTAGGGTTCTTACACTGCGTTCTCAGGGTGAGGGAGGCGAGAATGGGGGCTATAAGGTGGTTTAAATAGTGGGCAACCCGGGGAATTTAGGGTTTCACCCAGACAGATGGACTCGCCGAGTCAGGGATATGGACTCGCCGAGTCCCCGGCTCACGCGTGCCCTCAGGCGCGACCCTACTCGGCGAGTCAGGCTAGAACTCGCCGAGTCCCTCTTGAAAAACTCACTATAATTACCAATAAATCAACATACCGGGAACGGGTCGTTACAATTCTCCCCCACTTGCCTCAGACTTCGTCCTCAAAGTCTGCTACGGCTGGGTCTGCAAATAACTCTGGGTAGTGCGCTCTCATTTCCTCTTCAGCCTCCCACGTCCATTCAGACCCCTTCCGGTGCTGCCACTGCACCTTTACTAGCTGAATTACCTTGTTCCTCAAGGTCTTGGTCTTCCGTTCCAGAATTGCGACCGGCTTCTCGATATAATTTAGGCCGCTATCAACCTGAATGTCCTCTAAGGGAACGACTGCTGTCTCATCCACCAAACACTTCCTCAACTGCGACACGTGGAAGGTGTTTTATATCTGACTAAGCACCTCAGGGAGATTTAACCGATAAGCAACCCGACCCACCCGGGCCAAAACCCTGAAAGGACCAATAAATCTGGGGCCCAATTTGCCCCTCTTCCGGAACCTGATGACACCCTTCCAAGGTGAGACTTTCAGAAGAACCATATCTCCCACCTGGAACTCCAAGTCCGAACGCCTCCTGTCGGCGTAGCTCTTCTACCGACTCTGCGCAGTCTGCAGCCTACTACGGACCTGCTGGATCAATTTCGTCGTCTTGAGCACCACTTCGGTGCTCTCTATAACTCGCTGACCGACCTCGCCCCAACAAATCGGGGTCCTGCACTTCCTGCCATATAACATCTCAAAAGGAGGTCGATCAATACTCGCATGATAACTGTTGTTATACGAGAATTCCGCTAACGGAAGATACGTATCCCAACTGCCCCCAAAATCTAAAACACATGCCCTAAGCATGTCCTCGAGAGTCTGAATCGTCCTCTCGCTCTGCCCGTCAGTCTGAGGATGAAAAGCGGTGCTAAAATGGAGACGATTACCCATCTCATCGTGGAATCGCTTCCAGAATCTGGACGTGAAACGAACATCTCGGTCCGACACCACCGATACCGGCACTCCATGACGTGCCACAATCTCTCGCACATAGATATCGGCTAACTTTTCCGCCGATATACTCTCCTGAATCGGAATAAAATGGGCACTCTTCGACAACCGATCCACTACTACCCATATCGAGTCCACCCCGCGTGCGGTCCTGGGGAGTTTGGTGACAAAATCCATGGTGATATCCTCCCATTTCCACACGGGAATGTCTAACGGCTGCATTTTACCGTGAGGTCTCTGGTGCTCCGCCTTGACCTTCCGGCAGGTCAAACATCTCTCCACATACCAAGCGACATCTCGCTTCATGTAGGGCCACCAATAATCAGATCGAAGATCTCGATACATCTTCGTCGCTCCTGGGTGGATAGAAAATCGAGACTTATGAGCCTCGTCCATCAATACTTGCCGTACCCCACCCCAGTCCGGTACCCACACCCTACCATGAAGCGTCAACAAACCCCGACTATCGTAATCAAACGAAGCTACTCGGCCCACTATCCTCTCGCACTTCTGCCTCTCCTCCTTGAGGCCCTCCATCTGAGCCTCCTTGATCCGCTCTAACAACGGAGTGATCACTGTCATCCTCATACACAGATCTCTGATAGGGGCCGCCGACACCTTACGGCTCAGGGCATCGGCCACCACGTTGGCCTTCCCTGGATGATAAATGATCTCACAGTCATAGTCCTTCAGCACGTCTAACCATCTCCTCTGCCTCATGTTCAAACTCGGCTGATCCATAAGATATCGCAAACTCTTGTGATCCGTGTAAATAGTACAGCGGACCCATAAAGGTAATGTCTCCAAATCTTGAGGGCAAACACAACTGCCCCCAGCTCCAAATCGTGGGTAGGATAATTAGCCTCGTGAGGCTTCAACTGTCTCGAGGCATAAGCTACCATATGGCCTCGCTGCATCAATACTGCTCCCATACCTGTGATCGAAGCATCACAATAGACTACGAAATCCTCCACTCCCTCTGGCAAGGTAAGGATCGGAGCCTCGCACAATCTCTGCCTGAGAGTATCGAACGCCGCCTGCTGCTCAGGCCCCCAACGAAAAACCACCCACTTCTTGGTTAGCCGGGTGAGCAGCACTGCTATTTTGGAGAAGTCCTGAATAAATCTCCGATAATACCCTGCCAACCCCAGGAAGCTCCGAATCTCAGATGGAGACCTCGGGACCTCCCACTGCATCACGGCCTCGATCTTGGCCGGATCTACCAAAATACCCTTCTGGTTGACGAGATGACCAAGAAACTGCACCTCGCGCAACCAGAACTCACACTTGGAGAACTTTGCGAAAAGTCTCTCCCTCCTCAAAGTCTCCAACACCTCCCGCAGGTGCTCCTCGTGCTGCCCCTGTGTCTTGGAATACACCAAGATGTCATCTATAAACACTATCACCGACCGATCCAGCATCAGTCTGCACACGCGGTTCATGAGATCCATGAACGCGGCTGGGGCATTGGTGAGCCCAAATGGCATCACCACGAACTCATAATCACCATACCGGGTCCTGAAAGCAGTCTTCTGTACATCCTCATCACTAACCCTCATCTGATGATAACCGGAGCGTAGATCAATCTTGGAGAACCAAGACGCTCCCTGAAGCTGGTCAAACAAGTCATCTATCCTTGGAAGTGGGTAACGGTTCTTCACCGTTACTTTGTTCAACTCCCGATAATCAATGCACATACGATGCGACCCATCCTTCTTCCTCACAAATAAGATCGGCGCTCCCCAAGGCGAACTGCTCGGCCGAATGAAACCCTTGTCTAACAGCTCCTGAAGCTGTGTAGACAACTCCTGCATCTCAGGGGGAGCAAGTCGATACGGTGCTTTGGCTATCGGAGCCGCACCAGGAACTAGGTCGCTCCTGAACTCAACCTGCCTTTCTGGAGGTATCCCCAGCAAATCCTCGGGAAACACATCCGAGTAGTCACGAACAATAGGAACATCATCAATCGTCGTCTTTCCCTTCTCCCGGGCATCCATGACGTAAGCTACAAAACCGGCGCAACCCTGCTGAACATAGCGCCTTGCCCTTGCGGCGGAACAAAAGATCGGTCCTCGCTGGGACCTCTCGCCCTGAATCACTATCTCTCCCCCACTGGGAGTGCGAACCCTCACTAGCTGAAGCTCACAATCAATCACCGCCCCATTGGGGCTCAGCCAATCCATGCCCACAATAACTTTATTCCCACGCAGGGGAATAGGAACCAGGTCCACTGAAAACTGCTCATCAAATATCTGAAGGGAACACCCTCTATGTACTCTGCCGACCCTCACGGTCCTATCATCTGCTATCTCAACCTCTAATGGACAATCCAGCTCCCCTGGAGCTCTGCTAAATCTTTTGCTAAGCGCAAGCGATACAAATGATCGGGTAGCCCCTGAATCGAACAATACCAAAGCAGAAATGCCGTTCACAGAGAACGACCCTAAATAAAACATACCCACATAAGTAATACTCAACCGATATAATAACAATTAAAGATGAAGGAAAGATTCATACCCATCACCACATCAGGAGTCGCTCGCGCCTCCTCTGCTGTCATCTGAAATGCCCTGCTCTTCGCCACTGGCGCATCAGCTCGGCCCTACCGGCCATCCGTAATCCTCAAGGTGGCAGGGGCAGGTGCAACCACCTTCCCTGTTGCAGCTAAGCTGGGACACTGGGACCTTTTATGTCCCCTCTGATTTCACTGAAAGCAAATCAGATCTGATGCTGTAACCATAGTAGCAGGGGCCGTACAATCCCTACTCAAATGCCCAGTCCGACCGCACTTGTAACAGCCGGAACTCCCTGCCTTGCACGCCCCCTCGTGCAATCTCCCACACTTGCCACACCGACCGTGGCTCTGCTGACCCCTAGACCTGTGATCTGAAACCTTGGGCTTTTTGCCCACACTGCCTGAACCCGAAACCGCCTCCGGTTTCCTCTTCTTCTCCATCTCGAGATCAATCTCCCTCTCTCTAGCTCTGGCAATCATGTCATCCAGCGTTTTACAACTGGACCGGCTCACAAACATGCGGATGTCACTCCGCAACATCTCATGATAACGGGCCTTCTTCATCTCCTCATCGGTTGCATACTGAGGAACAAGAAGGGCCCTCTCCCTGAACTTGGCGGTGATCTCCGCCACTGTCTCTGTAGTCTGGGTAAGGTCCTGAAACTCCCTAGCTAACTGTTGCACCTCAATGACTGGTGCAAACTCCACCCTGAACCTGGTAGAGAAATCAGCCCAGGTCATGGCATCCAATGCCGCATCATCCCCGATGGCATGTCCGACCTCCTCCCACCAATCCCGTGCCCTGTCCTTCAGAAGACAGGATGCCAATCTGACCTTGTCCCCCTCGAGACACCTGCTAGTGCGGAAAGCGTTGGCCACATCCGCCAACCATCTAGTACTCGCTATGGGATCCCGCGCCCCATGATAGTCTGGAGCCCCGCATGCCCTGAACTCCCTGAACGTAAGTGTGCGCGACCCCATCACGGCCGCCATCTCAGCACGGAAAGTACTCAATCTCTCATCCATCAGCTCTAAAATATCCTCCTTGATCGAACCGAAGATCACAGGAGTCTGCTCCAGTATGATGCGGGTAACCTCAGAAGAAAGGAACTCTCTAGTCTGCTCATCCATCTGCCCGACCTCCGGGCCTGATCCCGATCCTGATCCCCCTCCGGCATCTGAGCTGCCGACTGTTGGTCTCGGACGCAAAACTACCATTCTGAAACATATCATAACCACATCAGAACACTGAAATATCTCAAGGGATCATGACACTACTACTAGCTTCCTGGTCTTGTCTTGGCCTTCCTTGATTCGAGTACTGATCCTCTGCTTTCAGTAGTATGGGCCCCTACTACCTTCCACATCTATCCGTACTTTCCTCAAGAACTGCCTTGACTCCCCCAAGTCACTTCTACCGCTGCTATTCTCTACTACTCTCACCCTAGGCTTGCCCTAGAGGAAACTCAAGCTCAATACGACTGGTCCTCAGCTGCTGTAGGTCTCCTCGCAATGCCAGTTAGCCACCACCTAAACACCATCACATGTGATGAGGATCAGATAATCCTTCAAGTAAAAGATCCGTCCCTACAACGGTTGGACTCAAACAAGAGCTGCGCAATAGTGCCAGTTCCAGCACTCTGGGATTATTCAAACCTGATCACATGTGGTGTGACGTGTTCACCTAATGGCTAACTCCCACTACTCAGAACCCCACCAAGCACGAAGCAAGCAGCATTCGGACAAGGGAAACAGACTCAGGCAAAACTATTCTTATGACAAGGAACTGCACTAGCATAGGATGCTGAGCTCATACTATCGGGCATAACCTAAACAGGCTATCCTACTGCTGTCTACTCAATTCTAGCATGCAATACTCATAAAGCTGTAACACATAAGCAGGCACATAAGGAATTCTCCTAGATCCTTAGCCCTATACTAGCATGCTGTTCTACTGAAACTGAAACTGAACAAATAACTTGTATGGGTAATTTGGGAGTACTTACTTGAGCTCGGCTGACCGCATGCACACACCTCTATCTTGTTAAAAAAAAACAATTCTTTCTTTCTAAGTGCTTTCAAAATTCTTTTTGTAAAACATTTTTATTTTACTAAAATCTTTTATTTCCCTTAGTTTGAGTTCAGATACACCCGGAAGTGTATCCGAATCCCTCAAACCAGGGCTCTGATACCAACTTGAAACGACCCAAAATTTTTCGTTTTTCAATATAATCAAAACCATAATATAAGTAACATAACATAAAACATACGCGATGTATCCCCAAAACATAATAAAATATTGTGCGGAAAACTGTATCATACTACATCAACCCAAAACATCAAGAGACATCCCCAGGATAAAAGCTATGTTGTGGTGTGTGCGATGCTGTCACCCCGAGCTCTTCCCTTTGCTTGCGGAAGTACCTGAAACCAAACTGAAACTGTAAGCACGAAGCTTAGTGAGCTCCCCCAAACTACCACATACCATACAATAACATATAAACACATATTGGGCCTTGCCCACTGCATCGGGCCGAAGCCCGGAAACTGCATCGGACCGAAGTCCGGAACTAACTGGGACCTTGTCCCCTGCATCGGACCGAAGTCCGGAACTGACTGGGACCTTGTCCCCTGCATCGGACCGAAGTCCGGAACTAACTGCATCGGATCGAAGTCCGGAACTGAATGGCTGAACATGGCATAGCATAACACATCAACTAGTATAACACATATACGACATGCTACATCGGGCCGTGGCCCGGAACACATAATACTTAACACATAAAACATAGCACATAAATCCTGTTCGAGCCACGAAGGCATCGAACATACTAACTACTGCATCGGACCTAAATCCGGAAGCCACTGCTAACTGAACGGGCCGGCATTGTGGCCTTAGACCCGTTCCTACTGGAAGGAAACTCACCTCGTAAGCTGGCTGCTGAGTGTGTAGCTCGGGAAGCTAACGGCGGCTGCTCCTAAATCTCCTCGGCTACAAGTCCATAAACACACTCAATCAAATACTAAACACTGCGCTTGGGGTAGAATGACTCTTTACCCTCGGTCAAAGTCAACTCTCTTTTGGGCTGACTCGCCGAGTTGGGCCACCCAACTCGCCGAGTCCTACTTCTCACTTTTCACTCTTACTCGCTGCTACTCGTCGAGTCTGGCATCGACTCGACGAGTACCCTCTTGATCCAAGAACTCAAACAATCTTCATCCGACTCGCCGAGTCGTATGAACAGACTCGACGAGTTGTTCTTGATCCCAAGAAGATTGCCTTGGACTCGCCGAGTTGATGAACAACTCGCCGAGTCCCTCCATCACTGAGTTTACCCTCAACTCGCTGAGTCCACTCCCTAATTCACCTCGTCCACTCGACACTAATAAAACTGAAGGACTTTGGGACTCGCGACCCAACTCGTCGAGTCGTTCTTCCGACTCGCCGAGTTGCCGCCATGCAACTGATTTTTACTCGATTTTGTTTGAATCCAATGCATACAATTGATAGATCTGAGTCCAATAAGTTGTTTTACCACGTAAAGTTTCCAACTTTACGTGCACAACCTCATGAATAAGGGAAATAAGGCTAAAAGATGCATAAAATGGGTAGATCTATGGTTATCATGCAATATAACTCCAAAAAGACAGTAGATCTGGGCTCTACAACACCCCAACATTCAGATCCATAGCTATTTCGACTTAATAAGACGTTCATGCAAGTGTAAGGCTTGGAATAAGAATCAACTAGCTCTTAGGAGAGCTCTAATGGAAGTTTAAAGCATATAACAAGATGGAACTCCGAAAATACCTCAATTAACTCTGATTTGGCCTTGGATCTTTGCACTACCACACTTCTCCTTGCTTCTTCCTTCTTCTCCTTCTTCACACCTTCACAAAATGGCACCAAAACACATATAAGCTCTTCAAGGGAGGTTTAGGGTTCTAACACTGCGTTCTCAGGGTGAGGGAGGCGAGAATGGGGGCTATAAGGTGGTTTAAATAGTGGGAAACCCGGGGAATTTAGGGTTTCACCCAGACAGATGGACTCGCCGAGTCAGGGATATGGACTCGCCGAGTCCCCGGCTCACGCGTGCCCTCAGGCGCGACCCTACTCGGCGAGTCAGGCTAGAACTCGCCGAGTCCCTCTTGAAAAACTCACTATAATTACCAATAAATCAACATACCGGGAACGGGTCGTTACAACATTGGTCGAGTCTGAACAAGAAAATTCAGCAAAAGTTCCAGCTTATCGTCCTCCTTTACCATTCCGTCCCGAGCTAATAGTCATCCATTGGAACAGGAGCATTTGGAATTTATGAAGCAAGTAAAGGCTATTCCAATAAATCCTCCTTTTATTGAATTGTTGTCTAAAATTCCCGAATATGCAAGGTTCTTACAAGACTTGATAGATACTCGTCAGCATTTGAAGAAAAATTCCAAGGTGGTTCTTAATGAGCAGGGTTCAAAGGTTGTATTGGGGGGGGGGGGGGGTACCAAAGAAGATGGGAGATCATGGACGCCTTACTCTTCCATGTGAATTTGGGAATAATTTGAAGACTTATGCTTTAGCCGATTCCGGGGCTAGCATAAATTTAATGCCTTTTTCATTTTATCAAAAGCTCAATATTCTGAAGTTAAAGGCTACAAGAATGACCATTCACATGACAAACCGTTCAGTGACACATCCTAGGGGCATTATGGAAGATATCTTAGTAAAAATTAGTAAATTTGTTTTTCCAATTGATTTTGTGGTTATGGACATGAAGGAGGATCATGATGTTTCAATCATCTTGGGTCGCCCTCTACTTAATATTGCTAGTGCTTTCGTTGATATTCACGAATCCAAGCTTACTTTAAGAGTGGGAGATGATGAAGCTACTTTTGGAATAGAGGATGGTTTCCAAGGAAGTGATGTTCAAGGTAAAGTATTTAATATTTATAAAGAAGAAGATGAAGTTGAAGAATTGGAGAATCGTATGGAAGAAGAAGTGAACACAATTCAACAAGTCAAACATAACAAACCAAGAGCATCCGTTCCTTTGGTGTTTGAAGTAATTGCTTATACAAATCCAACTTCTTGGGTGAGTAAGGAAAGCAAATATTTATCAAGTGACTAGGATGAGGTTACTTTTAAAAAAACGAGTTTAGTTATTGATGAAAAGATGGTTCCCATAGAGCAAAGAAATGAAAAATTGGATACTAAAGGGACCAAACGCAAGCTTGAAGTAAATGAAGTGAGGGATAAAAAAGAAAACTCCAAAAAGGCATATATTAGATGATTCCAAACGTACAAAAGGAGATGGAAGGACCAAAAGATTCAAATGGTGATGGACACTGCGGATAATTCAACGTGAGGTGGCACGAAGTCCGGCTCATGACTCCAAGAAAAAGAAGCGCTTCTTGGGAGGCAACCTGAGCTCGGTTCGAAATTTCTTTTCGTTTTGCCTTCAGTTTAGTTTTTGCATTTTTTGTTTTTTTAGGATAATTGATAATCTAATCATCTAATAATTTTATGAATAATAAAAATCGAGTGGGGGTTCCTAAAAATTAAGTGGTAAAACGATTTAAGGTTTTTAATATAAATGATATTATTTTTATAGTCAAAAGTGAACTCACGACGTGAGCCTTCCAGCTCACAACGTGAGCTACCATATGATACGGGTGGGACAAATTTTGCTTTCATATTTTAGCCCAACATTTTTAGCCCAAATAATTAAATGGCCCGAATGTTTTAGCCCATTACCGAACTCATGACGTGAGGTCTTACTTCCCACGACTTGAATTCTGAAATATCTCGGGACCACTGATTAAAGAATCAGGAACCCTTTTTGACCAAACACTTTACCCATATTCACAAAATGAAGTAGATTTCTTGGTCCCCCATCCGATTTTGGCCAAATCCAACACAAATAACCTTTGTGCTTACATAATCCTCCACCTAAGGTAAACAACTCCTATTTTTAGTGTTTTACTTTGACTAATTGGTTTGGTTTAGGGGTTAGTGCTTGTGGCTTGCTTGAATGTCGAAATTATCACTCTAAATGTATGATTCCTTTGTTACATGTTGCTTAAGTATGCTTAGAAATGTCTTATGAGAAAACCCCAACATAGATTAAGACCCAATTTTCATTCTGCCATGACCGATTTTCTGTGAAATACGAACTCACGAGGTGGGTCTGAGAAACTCACAATGTGAGTCCAGGGTATCAGCCAACTGTTTTTGTTAATTGCCTAATATATGGAATATTTTTGTTTGGTCTTTCTTGTTTATTTATTTTTTCAGAAAAATGGCACCAAGGCATGAGGTTCAAGATGACCAAGGCGGGGTTGCTAACTTGCACCCATTTTATGTGTTTCCAAACAACATCTCTCGGGATGTCATTACTAGACACAACAACAGATTAGGGTGGCTTCACAACAAGAAATCTGATGTAGCTCCAACTGTTAATTGGCACAAACTTAGGCAGATTTTCTAGGAATCGTGGGAAAGGGATGTTGAGATATGAGTGCAAACACGTTTAACGGAGATTCTAAAGTCGAGAGTCGAGACCCACAATTAAAAATTAGTGTGGGTGAGTTAAGAGAGAAGATAGAGTCAGTGAGAATAATCATAAAAATAGAGTTTAAGGAGGGTCTTAATCCATAAAGACAAACGGGTTGAAGTGCATACATTAAAAGAAGAATTGGTGGAATTCAGTTTTCTGTCCGCCCAGTTCTCACGACGTGAGCTCTTACTACTCACGTCATGAGGTTGTTACCGAGGGTTTCTAGATTGCACGTATTTGCGACCTAAAGTCGTGAATTTTACCACATCACGTCGTGAGTCTTAAATTTTCACGAAATTGAAGACTTTTCATTCATATTTATTACATGGGTCACCACCATCCTTATTGGAATTATTATGAAGGTAATTATGCCTCAATTTCTCCACCATGCAATGTGGTGTATGCTTTTCCACATTGTTGTTTACGCTTTGGAGATTTTTTTCTGCACCAAAATTGTTGAAGATTGAAGTTTCGATTCCATACTTTTGTCGGCATATTTGCATATCTCACGTATTGAAGATCCAAGTTCCATATTGGAAGAAGTTTGTATTCAAGATGCACAACTTATCCACACATTTGGAGTTCGATCACGCGACTACTGGAGTCTGTTCATTTTTCTCCCTTTTATTGCTTTTAAATTATTTTATGCATACAATGAGGGCATTATATGTAATACGTGTGGGGTAGGGGTAGAAAAAGTAAATTTCTAGAAATTTTAACAATTTTAGAAATAGATTTGAAATAATAATCTAAAAAAATAATTCTAGTAATAATAGTTTAAACTTAATTTGCTAGTGTTGCGTGGGATGATTCGATGAGAGCTCAAATGTTTAATTGAGCCTACATATGTTATAATGTATTTGTGGTTTCCCAAGTCTTAGTGAAAAGTCATGAGTTATGAAAAGGTAATCTGGTAGTTTTTATGGCATAATACGTTTTGCAACCTAAACCTAAAATCTATCCAGGAAAGCTTATGTAGTCATTGCACTTTGACTAATACCTTTAGCCAATAAAGGTTGAAGTTAAGCACCCTTGCGTAATCATGTAGGTTTTGAGAGAAAAAAGTGAGTTAGACATATAAAAAAAAAGAGAGAGAGAAATTACCGAAAAGTGAACAAATTGAAGAATTTTGGAGCTATCAAGTTTGAAGATCAAAAGATCAAAATTCCAAAGAATCAAAAGTTGAAGATACCAAAATCAAACAAAAAGATGGTGAATTCAAAGAAATCAAAGACCAATTATTCAAAGAAGTGAAGAATTCTAAGAGCTTCATTGTGGTATCTAAAGTTGTAATTTCTAGATTATGTATGTTTGGGTTGCTTAACTAAAAATACCTTGAGGTTAAGAAAGATTTCTAAGGATTGATTCACAGGATTGCAGAAACGAGTGTCGTATAAAGTAAGGGGTGAAAGTTCATAAGGATTGTGAGTATTTAGGAGTAGGGAGTTTTAGGAATTATAGATAGAAATATATGCATTGAGGTCTTGGTATAATGGTTGAAATCGAAGTGGATTGTTCTATATGATGCTAGTAATGCAGGTTTAAATTAAATATAATTAGTTTTGCTTGAGGGCAAGCAAAAGATAAGTGTGGGGTATTTTGATATTGTCATATTTATACATATTTTAGGCGATATTTAATTACATTTTAATTAACATCTTGGTTATTGTTGGATTAGTGTCTAAGTCCATAACTATTTTGGTATGTACTTGACCTAATTGTGAGCATGGTCCTTTTGGGTTGCCTTCACACTAGTGACTAGACAAGATGACTACTGAGGAGAGAGGCGGATTTATTGTTAAGAATAATAAATTAGGGTATAAATATGATTTGTTAATATATTATAAGAATAATATATTTTAATTAGGAATCATATTATTAATTTGTATTTAATTAGAAATTAATTAGGAATTAATTACGAGATTAAAGGAATTAATTAAAAGTACAGGGGCTGTTTTGTAATTATTTGATAGTTGGGACTTTGGGCTATTGGATCACCTTTATTAAGGCTTGAACGAAAATCCTAGAAGGATCTAGGATTTTTCATCCAAGGGCTTAAGGAAAGGAGTCCATGGACTTGCTTAGGCCCTAAGCTAAGGGATTAGGGTTTCCACCTTGAAAACCTAGCTAGCCTCAAGTATAAATAGCACCCTAAGGCACAAGAATTCGACCATCCCTTGGATAAAACCTACCTTTCCTCCTCTCTCTTATATTCATACTCTCACTCAACGTGTGTTTGTGAGCCATTAGAGGTACTACACTTGTGGTACTTGCTTTCAAAAGCTAAGGAGATTCAAGGAACTAGTTTTTATTACTATATAACAACAAAAGGTATGTATTCTATTCTCCTATGTGGATTTCGAAAATAGTAGGAGCATGCCAGGTTTCTTTTTGTGTTCATAAAGTTGTATGTCTAATAGTGAAAACATAGATCCAACTCTAGGGTTGCATGCACACATAGGATTGTTTGTATAAAACCTATCAGTTATTTGCATAGATAAATGGTACTTATCAAGTTAATTTATATTTTACAGCCAAAAAGAGGACATTTTGAAGAAAAGAGACTAAAAGCGTTAAAGAATGGAACTTTGGCGGATAAAGACTTGAAAGATGAAAATTCTAGAAAAACACGTTCTCATGACGTCAGTGATAAAGGCTCACGACGTGAGTCAGGACTTTCCAGAAGATAACTATCGTGAATCTAGAGTTCTTGTCAAACACGGATAACAACGATCTCACGATGAGACATCTTTGCTCACGACATGAGTATGGATATTTCAAATTTTATATATCCCTACTATTTGAAAAGGTTGGATGACTTAGAGAGGTTCCAGAAGTCGAAAATCAGAGAGTTTGACGGCCAGGGAATTGGTTTGAACACCAAGGAAGAAGAATTTGATAATTCGATTTTTACTTTTGTACTTTAAACATGTTTTTGATTATAACTTGTTTGTGTTCATTTTTTAGAATGAATAGCTAAATCTAGTTGCTTATGTTAGCGAGACAAAGCTGGAACTCATGGTTTGATTAAATATATTTAGACTTTTCTTGTTGGTTAATGTCTTGTGTTTGATTGATTATACCTAGCATGCTTGATTTGATAACTAGATAGTTCAAACTTCTTATTCTGTGTAGTTAGTGACCATTAATCTGCATGAATTTAAATACCTAGTAATTTAGTGAACATTAGATTATTAGAGTTAAGATCAAATCAATCTTAGTTAAGTAATTGAATTATTGAATTTAGTTGTGGTAGAGAACTCATATAATGAACATAATTGTGTTTGTCAACTCAATCTTACATAGCTCCAAGTCTATTTAATAAATTGATTATGTGTGACCATACATAGCTCTACATGAATTAATTGAATATTAGTAAATTTGGAGTTGAATTGCTAATAATATATTAATTGGTAACCAACAGGAATTGTTATAATTTATATATAAACCATTGAGGGAAAGCGGATTCAAGCTAACAGAATTGTTTTATTAATTTGATAGTTATTGATAAATTAAGTTCGTCTAAACTTGCAAAATAAGATAAAAACCATTACTTTGCTAGAATATTAGGTTAACTTAATAGTAGTTAGATTAATTAATTAAAATTTTTCCCTATGTTCTACCCCGACTTAATCTAACTACATTACAATCCAACTAGGTACACTGCCTAGGTGCAATTTAGTTAGTCAAGTTAGTTAGATTATAAATTTAAAATTAGGTGTAGCTATTTGCACGCATCAATAACCTACCAAGGATCTTCTTGAAAAGTTTGGAAAGAAAAACAAGAACCAAAGAAGAAGATGGAGAAATTACAACCTTTGTAGTTCTTTGGATCCTCTTGGGAGGCTTGGAAACTGATGGAGAATGATGAACTTTAAAGACACCAACAATATATCAACCTGATGTATAATGCTAGTTCTTTTGCATAAAACTCTTAGCTTTATGTTCTTATCAAAATAAGAACATAAAGAGAGCATCAAGAAGCAAGTAATCCTCATGTGTTCTTAACAAAACTAGAGAGAGTGAGATGAAGTGAACAGATTTTGACTTTTTTATGGGTTAAGACAAGAGAATGAAAAAGCCTCACTTTATACAGAAAGTCCTTGGTCCATAAGTTCTTAACACTTTAAGAACCCATGCCTCTAAAGCCTATGTGTTCCCCATGCTTTAATTCATGCCTTTCTTTTGAATAAATTAATCGAAGTCCATATCGGTCTTTTGGGATAGCATAAAAGAAAGCTCACTCGGGCTTGGTTTCCCACCATCACTCTGTATTTTAGTCATATTGTCCATGTTTGTCTTTTTTAGAGTAGTGTTTTTTCATTAAACAAATGAAGATCCCATACTCTCTTTTGTCTAGCCATATTTCAAAATTATAAAGGCAAAAGAAGACATAATCCTGTTATATTTTATAAACCAGGTTTATAAAATATAAACTTTAACTTTTTGGTAAAAGACAAAAGAATTTATCTAGTCCAAAATTTGTGCATGACTTATTAATTCATACCATATGAATTACATGATGTTACTTTCTAATAATAAATTATTATTGCCTAGAAATAAACAATTTCCAATTTAATTATAAGAGTTTATTAAAATCAATTTCTCATTAATAATCAATTATATCAAGTTGTTGTTAGTGTGACCCTTTAGTATCATATGTTAATTAGCAATATCACTTTAATATGATACTTGAGAATACTAGATCTTTCAGTATCTTCTTTAGTGGTTGTGTCCATGATGTGAGGATGTGGTTTTAGATCGGGATTTTTAGATGGTAACCGTTCGTTCACTTGCCTGATATGAGTCTCGATGTTTTTAATGGAAGCTTTTTGGTTTCTAATTGTAATATATGTAGCGTCATGTATTTTCTCAGAAGCTTCCATGAATCTATTGAGCATTGACTCAAAATCAAGTTTCTTCTCGGGTGGTGGTTGTTCTTTTTGGTAGTAGCTTCGTCTAGTTTGCCAATACTTTTCTTATTTAGCCTTCTTCCAATCTTCATCAAAATGATCACCACTAGAGTAGCATACTTGCGCTTTTGGTTCCCGTTATCATCCAAATCACAATCTTTTGTCAAGTGTGGTCCATTGCAATTGTTACAACCTACTTCTATGGCATGTATAGATGGACCCATCTTTGTCATCCTTCGATCCATATTCTCGTGTTTCGCCATCATGGTTGCTAAGTTATCGTTTCCTCTATCTCCAATTCCTTTACTCCTCTTGTAACACCCTCATGAGGGTTATGATATTCTCTAGAGTGCTTCGAGAATTCTTCTGTTAACTCCTTGATTGTAGCGGGATTTTGTTCATCATTGGTCCTTAGGAATCAAGAAGTTTCCTTATGGTGATATTTACCCCGTCATAGAATATAGAAAAAAAAATTTGCATATTGAGATTATGTTGAGGTCAATCTCTTTATAATCCCTTGTATCTCTCCCAAGCTTCATATAAGGACTCGCCATCATTATATTGGAAATTAGAAATCTTCTATTTGAGTTTGGCTATCTTTGAAGGAGGTTTGAATTCTTATATGAATGCTTCATGAAGGTTGGTCCAAGTTCTAATAGTTCCAGGTGCAAGTGACTTCAACCAAATTTTTGCATCTCCAGTAAATGTCACTGGAAGCATTCTCAATAATATTGAATCTCTTTAAACATTTGGAGCATTGAAGTAGTTTGCAATGTCTAATACTTCATCAATATGTTTGAATGCATCTTCATAATCTTTCCTGGAAAATGGAATGTCCTTGAGCATCACGAGAATGTGGCCCTTGAGTTAAAACTTTGTAGCACTGGGTATTGTAGGAGGAATAAGATTGAGATCGTTGTCTTTATGCATTCTCCTCTTGTACTCTTCCATCGACATCTCTGTTATGTCAGCCAGTTCTTCTACTTCGTTTTAGACTTCTTCTTCTTCTTATTTCCTTTCTGTTCATGGCTTGTATCCGGTTCCTTTCTTGCTTGGAGTCTTTTTAAATATTTCGAACTTGTCCATGTGAAAACTACTACTCGACTCGTCAACCTTTTTATCTTTCTTCTTGTAGAATGCAGACTCTAGATCTTCGAGAGGTGATATGATAGGAAGCTGTGATCCCTTGGTCATAAATTACTAAAACAAAAACATAAAAACAAACTAAAAAGCAAATAAACAAAAAACTGAAAAACTCCAGCTCTCACGTCATGACATGAACCTCTTCACGACGTGAATACTATAAAAACAGAAAACTTCACTTAATGCAAAAAAAAAAAAAAAAATTAACTTTTTGCAGTTTTTACACCACAAAAATGATCAATTAACCTAAACCAATTAATTTAACAACCGGAATAAACCTTTCCTCGACAATGGCGTCAAAAATTTGATGTACACAGATATTCCAGTTTTAAATTTATAAACCTAACAAAACTTATCTACTAATGCACTTATAGGCTGTGTACCTACTCAGTTTATAATATAGAAAAGTAAGTTGGGTATCGAACTCAGGGAACGGTATTTATCTAATGAAATAACTACTAAAAATTCATCTAAAAAATAAATAATTGGGGGTTTTATCTGATTTTGCAAGTTCAGATTAACTTAACAACTTAATTTACTCAAAGCTAAGCAAACAATTAACTTAAGACAACTTTAATCAAGATTATGAAGACACTTTCGTTTAGCTTTGAGTCCCCCATTTTCCTATGGTTAGTTTCAAGACATAGATTAATTCAGTTGGTTGCCAATGTAAATATTAATAAGATATCTTCATCCTATCTCCTAATTTTTTCACCAATTCATGAACTTCTATACAATGATCATACACAAGTGGACACAAAATTGATTATTTAAGTTGATTGGGCTATGTAAGATTTATCTAAGATTAATTATCTATGATCAAGACAAATAACCAAACATAATTATGATCAAATTATGTTCTCTAACAAGGTTAAAATTACTACCTTTAGTGACTAATCTAGGATTTGATTAATCACTAGCTCTAGAAATTTAATGATCATAAACAACTAGGTAGACAAGTTCATGCAATTAAATTGATCATTCAATTACACTTAACTTGAATCTAAGCAACAAAGATTAAAACTTTTAACATGTTAGGTATTGATAATCAAATACAATCTAAACTAACTTCATAAAATCCATGAAAGGAGAAACTAACACATTATATTCGGGTTCATCTATACTAAAAGAAAGTCTAATGATTTAACTCATCATTGCAGAAAATAAACACATAAAAACATAAGAATTTGAACTATACATGATCGATCTAATGCAAATCGAATGTGTAATGTGAATTCTTGCTACAATCTTCAAAACTCTTAATCTCCAATCTTCTTCTACATCCTAGGTTTGATTTTCATAGCTTTTCTGTTCCAAAAGTCGCCTCAAAAACCTCAGATTTCTCTCTAATATTTTTCAAGTTGATGTAACAACTGATATATATATATATATATATATATATATATATATATATATATATATATATATATATATATATATATATATAATCGATAAAAATGCTCCTCACGTCGTGACCAATAAGGTGTCACGACGTGAACTTAGTAGTTATATGTATTCGACAAGGAAACATGCTTCTCCGCATATAGGAATCTCTCGGGACACGTTCTCATGATGTGAGAAGTAATAAGTCACGTTGTGAGTTTCATTTTTAGTCATGGGATCGAGATTCTTCTATTAACCACGTCGTGGAATGCAGTTCACCATGTTGTGGGACTTGTTTTTGCATGGTCTTCTCTTCTTTTAAGCTCCAAGTCCAGCTCCACTACTCGAAGTATCCAACTTTTGTTTTTTTTAGTTTTTTTCTTCAAACTTGACCTTTTTTGCTGCAAAATAGAATTTAACTTAATAAGTACCAAATATCTTTGCAATTAACCAAAATATAGCTTAAAATGTATTAAAATAATGCCTAAATATATGTATAAATATGGACATATCAGAAACCAGCTGTTTTTAGTATACGCTTGCACTATGGAGAAGTGTTTGCCAAATTTCCTCGGAGAAAATACATCAACAGTTAGCAGAAATTTGTGGACTTGATCGAAAATGATTTGTTCTCAGTTCACGACATTGATGATACGATGAAGGATTTGGGTTGCATTGAAGAAGCTAAGATTCAATATTATCACCTTAAATGACCATTACCAGATTTAGATTTTGAGTTTTTTGCATTCGGTAGTGACCAAGATATGAACCACTTAAGGTCCTACATTGCTTCACACAATCTGATAGAAGTGTATACATAATTTTAGTGTACCAACTTGTGACAACCCAAATTCTATTCCGTTACATAACCCCGTTTTCACTAACGGAATTCGTCGTTATATAGATTATTTTCCGTAATGTTTGGAGTCGTCAATAAATAAATGTCTATTTACTTATATTTCTTGATTTTATCATAAGTAATTATAACTTGTAAGTGTTAACCCCGTTTAACTAAATAGAATTATATTACTTTTCAACTACTTCACCTGGGTAAAAAGTTTTAACCTCGTTAAACTTTATCATCGGGTAGCCGTGTACCGGGTGCAATACCCGAGACATATATAAAGCAAATGAACACCACTTTAAACCCTTTTACCACTCATTCACTCTCTCTCACTACATTCTCTCTCTAGACCCGAACTCGACTCCAAAACCGTGAATTCCGACTTCCAAACGTAAGGGTTTCTTCCCTATCTTATTCTAAACATATTCCATTGCATTTAAAGGTCAAAAACCATAATATTTAGTGGATTAAAGGGAGTTTACAGCCTAGGAAGCCCCTTAGGCCGTAAACACCCAAAACTTGGCCAAATGTCCCATTTTCTCTTCCTTTAAGCTTGGATATTAATTAAGGAAATAGCCTAGATGAGTTTGGACATGAAAACACAAGTTTTTAGGACCTAAAAGGGAGTTTACGACCCAAGCTTGTGCTTAGGCCGTAAACACTAAATTTCCATGCTAATTTGCCCCAAAAACTCATCTAAGACTTGTGAGAATTAAGTTATGACCCTAGGAAATGCTTACAGCCATTAAGCAACACATTTTAGAGCCAAAAGAGGAGTTTACGGCTAAGGCTATGCTTGGGCCATAAACTACCCAAATTCCATGCCAAAAGGTCCCAAAAACCCACCTAAGGCCTTCTAGAATTTAACTAAGATTTAAGGGAGTGATTTGGACCAATTAACAATCCATTTTGAGGGAAAAAATGGAGTTTACGGCCCAAGCTCAAGCTAGGACCGTAAACTCCCTCAAACACCACCAAATGAAGGTTTTAACCCTCCAAATTGGTCCTAGGCACTTACTAGAAAATGGGGGAAATGAAATAAGGCCTTAACATGCACATTTGGAAGAGGACATGAGTTTACGGCCAAGCCTAGCGGGCTTACGGCCGTAAACTCCCAAAGAGTGGCCTCTGGGCCGTAAACTCCAAGGGAGTGAACCCATGGACTCCCCAATAAACCCCTCTTGGCCTTGTACCACTCCCAGGAACCTCTTCTAAGCCCTAAAACCCCGAATCGATGCTAGAATGTCTAAATACTTTAATGAAAAGCACAAAATGATTAATTTCTTGTAAAATTGTAGTGACAAAGAACATGGTTTGGCATGCGGAATAAAAGCTTGCACAATTGAACATGGTGATTTGGGTGTTTAAGAGATATATTGAATGTATATGGTGTTACAAAAAGGATCTAGATCTATACTACATAATTAACACACACTTACACACTCACTTCTACATCTCTCAAAGCACACCTATACAAGTGGACAAACCCACTATTTATAGAGGTGTTTACATATCTCTCTCTCACTCTACCTACCAAATGGGTCTAAAGGCTAAAGCACCACATGCAAGTGGGTTTTACAAAAGTCAAACATTTACAAAGTCATGAATGAAGAACTTTGCACCCCAACATTCTCCCCTCAAAGTTAGGAATGAATGATCCACTTCAAATCTTCCAAAATCAAGCACTACGTGGTTCGAGCCTCAAAGGTGACACATGTTGAAACGAACTTCAATCTTCAATTCTTCCATAACTCTTCAATTTGGGCTCTAGGATGTGACACCATACAATCCGAGCAGCAACGAATGATTAAGAGTATTCCAAACTCCAAATAATCACCCAATAGTTGCGCACAAAAACACACCCCAAAAATCTTCAATAAATCCAAACCCATTTCGAATACATCACTTTCGAACTTCCAATTGCATCATCTCGTGGCTTCAAAACTTCAAGATTACTTCGGTCTTCAAATCCGCGTAATATGAAAAATTCAAGTTCGAATTTCCATATAAAACTTCTCCCCCTTTTTATAATCGAAATTTGATTATAAAACTCCAAAGGAAAAAGAACGTGCTCTATTCGGAATTTTTCATGTCAAAACTCCCCCTTAACATGTGGTATAAACTTTGTGCTTCAATCCGGAAAACCCAAAAAATATTCAATTTTTATTGCCATTCACGGATCGCCTTTGACAAAATTTCTCAAAAATGTGTAGAAATTGTCAATTTCAAAATTCTGCAGTGACCCGTTGCGCCCAAAACAGCAAAATATGCAAAACTCTCCCCCTATTCCAAAGCTGGGTAGAAAACGTCAATTTGCACAAACTGCAGGGGCCTGAAACGCACAATCTTCAATTTTCAGCAAAAAATAGTCCTTTTCGAATTTGGGTGAAAACTGCCAAAAATTCAAAGTTTCAGGGACCATCTTCGTAAATTCTACCCTTTTGCCCAAACATAAAGCATGCCCACAAAATTCAAAGTGACAGAAATTCGAAGGTTCAGGGGTTGTTTTCGAAAATGTTTCATTTGACAAAAACATTCGAAGCTTTTTGATACTATACATACAAAGCCTTTTTCCAATTGACAACCATTCGAAATTTGAAGGACTGCATTCGAAAAAATTTCTTCTTCAATACATACGAAGACTATTTGTCAAAACTTACGAAGCATACGAAGACAAAGTGATGAACAGTAATGAACGCTGGTGAACAGTAACACCCTTCGTATGTTTAAGTTCCAAACCCAAAATCATCAAGCCTTCGCTTTTTACAATCAAGATCCACAAATCAATTTTTCATTCTTACAGTCTTCGTTTTTCGTTCGTTCCTTACATATCTTCCCAATCCATCGATTAAAAGAAAACCAAGGATTCGTTTGTTCAACAACAGTTCTTCTAAAAAAAACTTTCGTGCTTCATTCATCACAGGGACTCTTAAAATCAGCCGACATCAACATCATTGACCACAAAAACGAACTTCCAACACAAATCGAACACTACTTCTCAAAATAAGTCGTCTATTTAATGAAGTCTACAATCATCTTTTCGAAATCAATCAACTTATCGTCAACAACGATCCAAACATCGACCATACAAGAATCAAAAATATTCATACCCATTTCATTAAACGATTTCCAATTCTTCCTTGACTTCGCATTGATTGACTGCGACATTCATCTATTATCGACTCGCATTTTCCAGATCAACAAGCAAAACCAAACCTATTTCGTTTCCAAGTATACCCTTCGAATCAAAAATAAAATATGTAACATTTCGAATCAAATTCTTCTACTACAGACTTCACAGTCTTCAAAATTAGTTATCATCCCTTTTAAATCGAGTATAGTTTGATATCAGATACGAAACAATAAGATCAATCAAACCAATTTTGACTCCAAAAAGTCAACTAGAAATCGATTTAGTTAAATTGGTTGATTCATCAAGCATACATTCGACTCCAAGAACATTTACCATCTGATTTTCCACTCAAATCAATTATCAACAACAATTTTGATTTGTAATTCCAAACAACATCAGTCTTTCAACTACTCGTACTCGAGACGAACGATGCTTAAATATTGACAATCGATTTTCGATGATCAAATTCAAATATGATTCCAAACAGATTCATATGATAAAATCGATCATGAAACAAAAAAAAGGACTTAATTCTTTAACTCGATTTGAATAATGATCTTGAGAACGAACACAGATATATGACAAGAAAATGATGAACAGTGATTAGGATTAGTTGGATTAATAAGAAATGGAGAAAAACTTTGGGCTTGGAAACTAATGAATAGTATTGAAAATAAGATTGGTCTTTGAATCAATCAACCATGAACAGTAAAGAAAGTTGAAACAATTTAATCTTGATCAAGTAATTTGCCCACAATGAACAGTAACGACTATGATTTTAATTTTGATGTGTTGATAAAAAAAATAATAAAAAAAAAAAAAAAAAAAAAAAAAAAAAAAAAAAACTTATTGGATCTTCAAAGGGTTTTGAAACGGATTAGATCCAACGAGTCAAGCGATCACAAATCAAAAACGTAACGCACGAATTCAATGAGATTAAGAGAGATCATAGACAGAGACTCACCAAAATTGATCAAATTGCGACAAAAATTGCCAAACCGAGAATCTTTCTTCAAATATCACCTTGATGTTGAAGACCCACTCTGATACCAATTGTAGTGACAAAGAACATGGTTTGGCATGCGGAATTAAAGCTTGCACAATTGAACATGGTGATTTGGGTGTTTAAGAGATATATTGAATGTATATGGTGTTACAAAAAGGATCTAGATCTAGACTACATAATTAACACACACTTACACACTCACTTCTACATCTCTCAAAGCACACCTCTACAAGTGGACAAACCCACTATTTATAGAGGTGTTTACATGTCTCTCTCTCACTCTAACTACCAAATGGGTCTAAAGGCTAAAGCACCACATGCAAGTGGGTTTTACAAAAGTCAAACATTTACAAAGTCATGAATGAAGAACTTTGCACCCCAACATTAATACATATTGCATATGACATTAGGGTCCTAAAAGGTGCACAAGTCATTATTTGGTACAAAACGCTCAACCGACACTTTCACCCAATTTACGCGATTTCAGGTGAGTTCATACCCCTTTAATGAACCTTTCAATCGTTTTTACACGTTTTAGGGGGGGATACAAGTCAAATTATACATGTTTATGGAATTTAATCACATGTGATTCACTATCCGTAGTTCAAATCACATGTGATTTACCACTATGTTTTATAAAAGGATTTTCGTTTTCAAAACTGTTTTGGATAAATAAACTATTTTCTAAATGTTCCTTTTTGACAAGATTTTTATTAAATAAATTCCTTATAAAATGTAACCACACTAATATATTTATATAAATAAGACTTGAAAGACTTAGGACCGATAGCTCGCCTTATTTCTTGTTCTTGTTTGATTGTGGGCTTAGGGTAGTTGTTATCCGTCCGACTGTCGTTGATTTCTTAGTTATATATCATATATATATTAGTGTTGGATACGAGTATTTTCAAATCATTCAATGTTTAAACCACTAAATTGACAAGAACCATACACACTAAGTTAACTATAATAGGTATAGTTAAGACCATTACTATTCGCTATAACTACTACTCTACACACTATAATACACACTATTACAAGACGATACACTAATAATAGAACACACTACGAGCTATACAAAAGACCACTACACTATAATACAAGAAAAGGCACTAAACAGAAGATAACACGCTAACTCACTACGAGATACTCTATTCGCTACATACTATGCCCAGAGTTTTTCCGACCGGAAGACGACGCTACATGTATAGATCTATACGGGGCATACACTATTACATCCCGACTGTTAACTTCAGTCCGAGCCGTGCAGGCCCAGGGATGCCACTACTTCACTACACTGTGCATGACCGGGAAGGTCATGGGGTCCTCTATTACTCACATTATCGATAGTATACAAGGAATACACTATATCCACACTAAAATACTAAACTAAAGTCTAATTCAACCTCCCAAAGTAAACAAGTGTCTATCACTAAAGAGAGTTTGCACCTCTATTACTAATTATGGGCATATCCTCTTTTATTACATTACTTATTGGAGATTCAATAATATACTTTTACAATAAAAGGTTTCCAAAGATGGAGATTACTTGTTTCTTAAAGATTCTCACTTATGATGTATTTTCTGGAAAATATAGGATTTTCTAGGGCTTTCTACTACTTATGACTGTAAATTGCAAACTTTTCATACTAACGGTTCTAATGCATGTTATACAAAAACTCACACTAAACTCTTATGAACTCACCAGCTTTATGCTGATATTCATTTTCAAAATAACTTGTATCCTCAGGTCAAAGATAGAAAGGTACAGGTGTAGCACTTTTGGAGAAGGTGGAGCATACAAGATCCATCTCTTATTTTTGTATTACTTTTGGTGTTTGTTGAACATTACAAAACACGCTTGTAATTAAACTCACTATGTAAATGAAATGATTGTATGTTTCTTGTTTTTACTATTATGCAATTGTGATGATACTATACATGACGTCCTCCTCCCTGAAACGTATTTCGCCGTTATCGGTTTTGGGGTGTGACAGATTGGTATCAGAGCATTGTTTATAGTGAATCAAGTATATCAACCTATAAAAGATATACGAATTATAAACACTTCGGGACTAAAACACTCTGACCAAGAATATATATTGTTAAGCATTTAAAAGATTTTAACTAAGTATATATATACACACACCACTATAAAATACAGAATTCAATATCGCACTAGAACAGAACAAAAGTATTAAGATTGTTGGATAGCACAATTGGACTTAGAGACATATGGTCACATTTGGGAGGATGTAGCCTGATCAACTACGTTTTCCTAGGAGTGACTAGCATGTGCCTAAGCTTGGTTGTGGTGTTACAACAAGTCTAAAACTTACCAACACTACCACAATAATGTTAGCATAAGAATACTATAGGAGTATTATGTACCTCTAAAACATACATGTGTGAGAACTAAAAAGGGTCGTTACTAATGGAGCAATAGTTCTAAATGGATACTTTCCGGTTACATGTGACTAGGGCGTTATAGACTTAGAATCTGTGATCTTTGCTTTACTTCCTGTTCCTTGTTTGGTTGTGGATTTAGAGTTAGGGTCACTTATTCGACGGACTATCCTGCCCAGGTCACATGTAATTAGTATGCATTATGCAAGTATTGGTCTAATTCGTGACGATCATCTTATAAGTAATTTAAGTTAGTGCACCTATTAATCTTTTTTCCCCCTTTTCTCGCATAGATATCATGGCTGGCTTCCACCTTCCAGGCGACCCGTACTACCCAAACCAGGGCAATGGAGGATGGCTCAGCGAAGAGTCGGACGACGATCACCCAATCCCTCTTGATGACCACCGAGCAGAAGGCTTTTCGGATAACTCCGACTCCGAGCCAGAAGTTAATAACCTACCTCCCGGAGCTCCGAACCCCAACCCACGTCCAACATTTCAGGGTCCCACTCCTATGTGGGCCATATCCTTGCACCGATGGAGCGAGGAGCAGGGCCAGCCCCTACCTTACAATGGAGACCGAAGCTTCTACAACATAAACGAAGGAGGATCAGCGGATCGAGTTCTTCCCATCATGGTCCGAAGGATCGCCAGGAATGTTGAGCAGGGTCAAGCAGCCATTAGTCGAGTTGTAGAAGGGTCAAGCAGCCATTTCTTGAGTTGTAGAAGTGGATGCCAACTCGAATCTCAACACTGCTCGCATCCGCCAACTCGAAGAAGTCGTGGACAGGACAAGGAGGACCAACGAGGCTCTGCAGCATCATCTAGCTGCATCTCGAGCCGAAGTTAGGGAACTCCAAGCACGTCAAAGGATTCATGATCAACACCTTTAAGAAGTTATGAGTCAGCTAGCGGATCTAAGGATTCGCCCAACAAGTAACCGTCGCCAGTAGGAGATGTCTAGTACCCCACTCTTTTGTTTAAAGGACTAGCCTTTTCTCTCTATGTTCCGTAGATCTCTTGTCTGTAAACATTCCTAGCTTAAAGGTACTTTAGTTAAACCTCTAAACCGCCAACATTTTCACTATGGTTTGATGTAAGACCTACTGTTAGGTCAATTCTCATGAACTTGTGTTACATCATTAATACTAGTGTATCCGCAGTTGACTAATCTATTGATATGACTCTCATTCTGATCAAGAATTATGTGATTTAATCCATGAAACACTATATTCATCCTCGCAACAGACTCTTACTATTGCTATCATTTCTATGGTCTCCTAGTGAAAGATGCCTCCACGAAGGCGTTCAAGCAGGGGAAGACCAGCAACTCAAATCTCTCCTCCACCACCACCTCCTCCTCCGCAGTTCGATCTAGTGTTGTTTCAAACGGCTGTGACTGCAGCGTTGGCAGCAGCAGCCATGGCCCAAGTGAACTCCGGTGATGCGAGCGGTGGCAACTCTAGATTTGGTGAAGTCCATCAAAGAGTGCAGGGATGCACTTATAAGGACTTCATGAACTGTAAACCTACCTTCTTTGATGGTACCGGAGGAATTCTGGCGTTGTCCCAATGGTTTGAAAGAACTGAAGCTGTCTTTGAAATGTGCTCTTGCCCCGAAGAGAGCAAAATCAAGTTCGCAATTGCCACCCTCACTAACAGGGCATTGATATGGTGGAACGGCCATGTCAGTGCACTCTCCTTGGTTACAGCCAATGTCATGGGCTGGGACACTCTGAAGGATCTCATGAGAAAGGAGTACTGCCCTAGAGGCGAAATTCAGAAACTTGAGGAGGAACTCTGGAACCTCAAGATGAAAGGGACCGACATAATAGCGTATACGGCCAGGTTCTGTAACTTGGCGGCTATGTGCCCCAATATGATACCGTCCAAAAACAAGAAGATTGAATGGTACATCTGGGGTTTAGTGCCCCCGTATCGAGGAAATGTTCTAGCCTCACGCCCTACCACTTTCGACATCGCCAAGGAATTGGCCCAGAGTCTGATCAACCATGAAATCTCTTCCACTCCAGCAACAGCAACCACAACTACCTCTGCACCACCCGATTCATCTGATAGAAAGAGGGAGCAATGGGATAAGAAGAAGGGCAAGAAGACTCAAACCTCCTCCAGGGACCAACAAATTGTGGCGGTCCATGCTGCCACTACTCCAGCCACTCCTGCACCGCCAAAGCCTTATAGTGGGAATCTGCCCAAATTTCCAAAGTGTCCTTACCACCATAACGGCCCCTACCGTGAATTGCAGTGTTCTAACTGTGGTCGGAAGGGCCATATGGTGCGATTCTGCAAAGCCCCTCCCAAACCTATTTCACAAGTTCCCGGGTCGGGAGTGACCCCGACGTGTTACGGCTGCGGTGAAGCTAGTCACTTCAAGAAAAACTGTCCGAAGGCTGCGAATGCTGGGGGAACCAGAAGACTACTCGCTATTGGTCACAAAGAAGCGGTGGCGGATCCCACAGTAGTCATGGGTACGTTTCTTCTCAACAACTCTTATGCCTATGTCTTATTCGATAGTGGTGCAGAAAGAAGCTTCGTAAACCAAAACTTTAAACACTTACTCAAACAATCCCCACAACCACTAAAAGAAACATTCATCGTAGAAATGGCTAACGGGAAGACCGAAAGCTCTAACGAAATCTACGTAGGTTGTACCCTCACGTTAGATGATCACTCATTTCCAATCGATCTTATACCAGTCTCAATCAAGAGTTTCGATGTTATTGTTGGTATGGACTGGTTGAGTCTTCATCGCGCTGATATCCTATGCTACAAGAAGGCCCTTCGCCTGAACCTTTCGAATTCCGAAGCCTTAATGATCTATGAAGATAAACCAGGTACGAGCCTTCGTATCATCTCCAGTATTCAGGCTCAGAAATACTTGCGTAAGGAATACCGCACCTTCCTTGCTCACATCGTCGACACAAGCCAGAAATCGAAAGATCCAAAGGACATTCTCGTAGTATGTGATTTCCCTGATGTTTTCCCAAAGGATTTTCCAGGTTTACCTCCCAAACGTCAGGTTGAGTTTAGAATCGACCTAGTTCCAGGAGCTACTCCCGTAGCAAAGTCTCCCTATCGTCTAGCGTCTGCCGAGATGCAAGAACTATCCGGTCAACTTAACGAACTGCTCAACAAGGGCTTTATAAGACCAAGCTTCTCACCTTGGGGAGCTCCGGTCTTGTTCGTGAAGAAGAAGGACGGATCGTTCCGTATGTGCATCGATTATAGGGAACTCAACAAACTCACGGTTAAAAATCGCTACCCCCTCCCTCGTATCAACGATCTATTCGACCAACTACAAGGAGCGAGCTACCTCTCCAAGATTGATCTTAGGTCCGAGTATCACCAGTTACGGGTTCTTGAGGAAGATGTTCCGAAAATAGCCTTCCGAACCTGTTACGGGCACTACGAATGCGTGGTGATGCCCTTTGGACAGACCAACGCACCTGCAGTATTCATGGACTTGATGAATAGGGTGTGTCGTCCATACTTAGATCATTTCGTCATCGTCTTTGTTGATGATATACTCGTCTATTCTCGGAGCGAGCAAGAGCATACGGATCATTTGCGACGAATCCTAGAAACCCTACGGTCAGAGAAGTTATATGCGAAGTTCTCTAAGTGTGAATTTTGGATCCGAAGAGTTGAATTCTTAGGACACGTGGTTAGTGAAGACAGAATCCTCGTGGATCCCTCCAAAATTAAAGCTATTGAGAACTGGTCAGCATCGAAGACACCTACAGAAATTCGCCAATTTCTAGGCCTCGCTGGCTACTACCGCAGATTCATCCAAAACTTCTCTCGGATTGCGAAGCCTCTCACTATGCTGACACAGAAGGGTGTATCATTCGACTGGGAAGAGAAACAGGAGAAGGCATTCCAAACCCTGAAGTGAGCCCTATGCACCACACCATTATTATCCCTTCCCGAAGGGACAGAAGATTTTTGTTGTATACTGTGATGCATCAAATCAGGGGCTTGGTTGTGTCTTGATGCAACAAGGTCAGGTCATCGACTATGCCTCAAGACAGCTAAATACACATGAAGTGAACTACACTACTCACGACCTCGACTTAGGAGCGGTCGTCTTCGCACTAAATATCTAGAGACACTACTTGTATGGGACGAAGAGCATGGTGTACACTGATCACAAGAGCCTCCAACACATACTAAACCAGAAGGAGCTCAACATGAGACAACGCCGATGGTTCGAGCTACTTAACGATTACGATTGTGAAATTCGATATCACCCGGGAAAAGCCAACGTGGTAGCAGACGCCCTGAGTAAGAAAGAGCATTCTGGTCGAAGAACCAAATCGTTAACAATGAATATCCATTCGCATCTGTCCTCACAAATTAGGGAGGCTCAGTTGGAGGCCTTGAAGCCTAAGAATGTGACGAGAGAATCCATGCACGTAATGGATAAGAGTTTGGAGGTCAAGGGTGACGGAGCATACTATCTCATGGATTGAATCTGGACTCTGCGCCATGGGGGTTTCAGAGATCTGGTCATGAAGGAAGCACACAACACTCGATACTCCGTCCACCCAGGTTCAGATAAGATGTATCTGGATCTCAAAAAGCTATACTGGTGGCCTAACATGAAAGCTGAGATCTCTACCTTTGTGAGTAAGTGCCTTACTTGCGCGAAGGTCAAGGTCGAATATCAAAAACCATCAGGACTCCTCCAACAACCAGAGATATCGGAATGGAAGTGGGATCGGATTACAATGGACTTTATAACCAAACTACCCAAGACAGCGGGTGGGTTAGATACCATTTGGGTCATCGTCAACAGATGGACCAAGTCTGCACACTTCCTACCCATCAAGAAGACGGACAAGATGGAGAAGCTCACAAGAACATACATTAAGGAAATAGTACGGCTACATGGCATCCCTATATCTATTATCTCCGATAGAGGTAGTAGGTTTACCTCAAGGTTTTGGCAATCACTACAAAAGGCACTAGGGACGAGGCTAGATATGAGTACAGCCTACCATCCGCATATCGACGGACAAAGTGAGAGGATGATCCAAACTCTAGAAGATATGTTGCGAGCTTGCGTGATCGACTTCGGTAAATCGTGGGATACACACTTACCTCTTGTGGAGTTTTCCTACAACAATAGTTATCATACGAGCATCAAGGCAGCCCTATTCGAAGCCCTCTACGGCCGGAAGTGCAGATCCCCTATGTGTTGGGCTGAGGTGGGTGACACTCAGTTAGCTAAAGGACGAGTTCCTGACAGCGCTCTCACTGGTCCGGAGATCATTCGAGAAACGACTGAGAAGATTGTACAGATTCGTGAACGATTAAAACTGCTAGGGATCGACAGAAAAGCTACGCCGACAAACGAAGAAAACCCTTGAAATTCCAGGTGGGCGACCGAGTCCTTTTGAAGGTCTCGCCCTGGAAGGGCACGATACGCTTCGGAAAGCATGGAAAACTGAACCCAAGGTACATAGGGCCTTTCGAGATTCTCGCCAGAATCGGCCATGTAGCTTACAAACTCAACTTACCCCACGAGCTAAGTAACATACATCCTACCTTCCACGTCTCAAACTTGAACAAATGCCTGTCCAATGAGACTCTCGTCATTCCACTCGACGAGGTCGAGGTCAATGAGAGCCTCAACTTCGTGGAAGAACCTGCGGAGATTATGGATCGGGAAGTAAAACGAACGAAACAAAACCGCATCCCAATTGTGAAAGTTCGGTGGAACGCCAAGCGGGGACCGGAATATACTTGGGAGCGCAAGGATCAAATGAAACTCAAATACCCCCATCTCTTCACTTAGTAGTATTGTAATACTTATCTATATGAATTCTAAATTTCGGGACGAAATTCCCCTAACGGGGGGATGATGTGACAACCCAAATTCTATTCCGTTACATAACCCCGTTTTCACTAACGGAATTCGTCGTTATATAGATTATTTTCCGTAATGTTTGGAGTCGTCAATAAATAAATGTCTATTTACTTATATTTCTTGATATTATCATAAGTAATTATAACTTGTAAGTGTTAACCCCGTTTAACTAAATAGAATTATATTACTTTTCAACCACTTCACCCGGGTAAAAAGTTTCAACCCCATTAAACTTTATCATCGGGTAGCTGTGTACCGGGTGCAATACCTGAGACATATATAAAGCAAATGAACACCACTTTAAACCCTTTTACCACTCATTCACTCTCTCTCACTACTTTCTCTCTCTAGACCCGAACTCGACTCCAAAACCGCGAATTCCGACTTCTAAACGTAAGGGTTTCTTCCCTATCTTATTCTAAACATATTCCATTGCATTTAAAGGTCAAAAACCATAAGATTTAGTGGATTAAAGGGATTTTACAGCCTAGGAAGCCCCTTAGGCCGTAAACACCCAAAACTTGGCCAAATGTCCCATTTTCTCTTCCTTTAAGCTTGGATATTAATTAAGGAAATAGCCTAGATGAGTTTGGACATGAAAACACAAGTTTTTAGGACCTAAAAGGGAGTTTACGACCCAAGCTTGTGCTTAGGCCGTAAACACTAAATTTCCATGCTAATTTGCACCAAAAACTCATAAAGACTTGTGAGAATTAAGTTATGACCCTAGGAAATGCTTAAAGCCATTAAGCAACACATTTTAGAGCCAAAAGAGGAGTTTACGGCCAAGGCTATGCTTGGGCCGTAAACTACCCAAATTCCATGCCAAAAGGTCCCAAAAACCCACCTAAGGCCTTCTAGAATTTAACTAAGATTTAAGGGAGTGATTTGGACCAATTAACGATCTATTTTGCGGGACAAAATGGAGTTTACGGCCCAAGCTCAAGCTAGGACTGTAAACTCCCTCAAACACCACCAAATGAAGGTTTTAACCCTCCAAATTGGTCCTAGGCACTTACTAGAAAATGGGGGAAATGAAATAAGGCCTTAACATGCACATTTGGAAGAGGACATGAGTTTACGGCCAAGCCTACGGGGCTTATGGCCGTAAAATCCCAAGGAGTGGCCTCTAGTCCATAAACTCCAAGGGATTGAACTCTTGGACTCCCCCGTAAATCCCTCTTGGCCTTGTACCACTCCCGGGAACCTTTTCTAATCCCTAAAACCCCAAATCGATGCTAGAATGCCTAAATACTTTAATGAAAAGAAAAAAATGATTAATTTCTTGTAAAATACATATTGAATATGACATTACAGTCCTAAAAGGTGCACAAGTTGTTATTTGGTACAAAACGCTCAACCGACACTTTCACTCGATTTACCCGATTCACCCGATTTACGCGATTTCAGGTGAGTTCATACCCCTTTAATGAACCTTTCAATCGTTTTTACATGTTTTAGGGGGGATACAAGTCAAATTATACATGTTTATGGAATTTAATCACATGTGATTCACTATCCGTAGTTCAAATCACATGTGATTTACCACTATGTTTTATAAAAGGATTTTCGTTTTCAAAACTGTTTTGGATAAATAAACTATTTTCTAAATGTTCCTTTTTGACAAGATTTTTATTAAATAAATTCCTTATAAGATGTAACCACACTAATATATTTATATAAATAAGACTTGAAAGACTTAGGACCGATAGCTCGCCTTATTTCCTGTTCTTGTTTGATTGTGGGCTTAGGGTAATTGTTATCCGTCCGACTGTCGTTGATTTCTTAGTTATATATCATATATATTAGTGTTGGATACGAGTATTTTCAAATCATTCAATGTTTAAACCACTAAATTGACAAGAACCATACACACTAAGTTAACTATACTAGGTATAGTTAAGACCATTACTATTCGCTATAACTACTACTCTACACACTATAATACACACTATTACAAGACGATACACTAATAATAGAACACACTACGAGCTATACAAAAGACTACTACACTATAATACAACAAAAGGCACTAAACAGAAGATAACACGCTAACTCACTATGAGTACTCTATTCGCTACATACTATGCCCAGAGTTTTTCCGACCGGAAGACGACGCTACATGTATAGATCTATATGGGGCAGACACTATTACATCCCGACTGTTAACTTTAGTCCGAGCCGTGCAAGCCCAGGGATACCACTACTTCACTACACTGTGCATGACCGGGAAGGTCATGGGGTCCTCTATTACTCACACTATCGGTAGTATACAAGGAATACACTATATCCACACTAAAATACTAAACTAAAGTCTAATTCAACCTCCCGAAGTAAACAAGTATCTATCACTAAAGAGAGTTTTCACCTCTATTACTGATTATGGGCATATCCTCTTTTATTACATTACTTATTGGAGATTCAATAATATACTTTTACAATAAACGGTTTCCAAAGATGGAGATTACTTGTTTCTTAAAGATTCTCACTTATGATGTATTTTCTGGAAAATATAGGATTTTCTAGGGCTTTCTACTACTTATGACTGTAAATTGCAAACTTTTCATACTAACGGTTCTAATGCATGTTATACAAAAACTCACACTAAACTCTTATGAACTCACCAGCTTTATGCTGATATTCATTTTCAAAATAACTTGTATCCTCAGGTCAAAGATAGATAGGTACAGGTGCAGCACTTTTGGAGAAGGTGGAGCATACAAGATCCATCTCTTATTTTTGTATTGCTTTTGGTGTTTGTTGAACATTACAAAACACGCTTGTAATTAAACTCACTATGTAAATGAAATGGTTGTATGTTTCTTGTTTTTACTATTATGCAATTGTGATGATACTGTACATGACATCCTCCACCCTGAAACGTATTCCGCCGTTATCGGTTTTGGGGTGTGACACAACTTGCATACATATGCTATGACTCATAACCCAACAAAAAACAAGATTGAAGAGATTTTTGAACCCTCTTATTGTTGTAGAAGGTTGTGTTTCAAATGGATTGACACATCCACAGTTGAACCTCTTGTTTCTGAACCAAGCGTGCAAACCCTTAGTTATGTTAATGTTGCTCCTGTTTCCCCCCAAAAATGTAACCGAGAATGGAATCCCCTCGTCACATTGATGTTGCACATGTTTCACCTCCTAGAATGGAATCCCCTATTCAAGTTGATGTTGAAGCTATGAATGAACCAACCATGGAACCCCCTACTGTGGAATCTTGTAGTGAACCCCTAGGTAGATGTAGTGAGTGTTGAGTGTAGTGGAGATTTAAGTGAAAGTGATGATAGTGATTTCTTTGTCGATGAGGATAACTTATTAGATGATCCTAAAGTGAACATGCAAGATTTCTACCTTAACATTGATATAATTTTTAATGTGTTGGTGGTATCCCTGTTACAACATACAATGTAGTAATGGTTGATGAGGAACTAGAGGTGATTAACACTAATGTTTTACAATATGGGTCATCATGTGATGAAGGGAAAATAAGTAAAATAAGAAATAAAATTAGGGCTACTGAAAGGGTAGAGAAAAATGATGCAGCTCAAGTGAGTGACCATTTCTATATACTTCAAATAGTCTCAAGTTCTCGGGATGTGAATGACAGAATTTACTTACATGCAATAGAGACAAGAAGAGAATTGGAAATATTCAAGAATGATAAAAACATAGTCATGGCAGTGTGTAAAGGCACAATGCCATATATATATATATATATATATATATATATATATATATATATATATATATATATATATATATATATGGATATTTGACACTTATGGGAAAGGTGAACCAACTCAAACTAGTGGGAAATGTAGGCCCAGTCAAAGTAACATGAAAGGTGGACCCAGTAAAACTTGTGAAAAAGGAGTACCAAGTAAAAGTAATGGTAAAGGTAGGCTCAATAAAAAGAAAAATGTAGTGAAAGAAGGTGAAAGCAATAAGTGCCCTTAGAAACTTTTAGTGAGTAAATGGAATAAGGATGATGATTGGACAGAGAATACATATGAAAAGGAGCATAGATGTCTGCAAACAAGAAAAATCAAATCTTGTAATTACAAGTTTCTTTCCAAACAAATACTTAAACAGTTGGAGTCTAACCTAAAAATACCAATCAGGGCTTTAACGGAACAGCTGGAGAGGAAATACCAAATTCAAATGTCAGATGTGAAATTTTTTAGGGAAAAAGAAAAAGCCTTGGAAACTACTAGGTTTGATTTTGTGGGATACTACTCTATATTGAGGAACTATCTACTAGAGGTTCAAACTCAAAACCCAAACACAACAGTCAATCTTCAATTGGATATTGTTGTCAACCCTGCATTAGATACAACGATTTTTAGACACACACACACACACACACACACATATATATATATATATATATATATATATATATATATATATATATATATATGTGTGTGTGTGTGTGTTTGTGTGTATTGGATCACTTAAACAAGGTTTTGCAGCAGGGGAAATGGACTTTCTTGGAGTAGATGGTGCATTCAATAAGGGTCCCTACGCTGATATGATTCTAACAGCAGTGGTAAGTGACATAATTTGCATACTTTAATTTTCTTACTTTTGTAGTGTTTAACCTAATTCATTCTTACTGTTATAAGGATTAGATGGAAACAACTGAACTTGCCTATTGGTATATGGTTTTGTAGAGTCTAAGAACTACAACTCATGTACATGATTTCTAAACAATCTTGGTGACGCTTTGGATTTGCATACCAATTCAAAATTCACATTTATTACTGATAGGCATAAGATAATAGTACACAAAATTTAATAATTAACCTTACATATGATTTGTCTAATTATGTATTGTTGATTGTTTTCGTGTTGTAGGGTGTTTTTCCTGTAATTTCAAAATTGTTCCCATGTGTAGAAAATAGAATTTTCCTTCATCATATCCATGACAATATGAAGCTAGAGTAGAGGGGCAAGGAGTTTAAAGATTGTCTATGAAAATGTGCAACCACATCCACTATACAACAATTCAACCTTGCAATGGAGGAGCTAAAGCAATTGAACAAGGATGCATATGAATGGATTAAATCCATTTCACCCTAGTATTGGGGCAGAGATCACTTCAAAGGTAAGTCATACATAATAGCATTATTCAATTTTTTTATTGTATGCATATTAAAAGATTACTGCCAAATGTTACATAACAATGTTCTTCTATATGAAGAGCAAATTGTGATGCATTGTTAAACAAACTTTATGAGACATTGAATAGCAAACTTGTCAAGGGTCATGAAAAAACAATTATAACATGATTGGGATTTATTACATAGTGCATAATGAAGAAGCTTGTTATTGTCCAAAAGACAAATGAAAAATGTTGTGGCCCGCTAACTTCTATAGCTACCGAGACTTTAGAAATATCAAAACTGAAGTTGCAAAGTACAATGTTGTTTTTTTACGACAATAGGAAATACCAGGTTACAGGTGAAGGTGTGGACCAATGTGTGGTTGACATAGTACAACATACTTGCTCATATAATAGGTGGGAGATCACTAGAATGTCATGCAAGCACACCATTGCAGCTATATAGGATATAAGGAGAAATAATGAGAATGTTGAGATACCTGAAACATTGGTTCACCCTACATATTGTTGAAGACATGGAGAGATATAATTAATGGTAAAATGACGTGGGAAAAAAGTCCTTGTCCAACAAATTTACTACCACCAAAACATCATGTGCCTATTAGTAGGCCAAAAAAGAAAAGAATAAGATCTGCTATAGAAATGATGGTGCTAGAGTGAGTAAAAGGACTAAGTCATTTAGATGTTCAAAGTGTGGAAATGTTGGACATAATGGTAGGAGTTGCAAGGGGCTATCAGTGGGAGGATCACATGCCAGGGGTAGTGGTGTGGAACATAATGCAGGTTTTTTGAATAAGGGGAAAAGTCCAGTGGTTTAATGTTTGTGTACTACTTTCATTTCTTTTGGTTAGGTTGGCTAATGTTTTTGATGTACTTGAAACAGTGGTCTTAAATTTGGGTCTGTAATTTCAGTTTAAGCTAATGTTTATTCTACTTCTTTTACTTGTTTGGTGATGTACTTCAAACAATGTTGACTGGATGAATGTTTGGAATGGTATAAATGACTTAATGTTTAATTTGGTTGTTAATGTATTTTATGTTTTAGTCTATAATAGTATGTTATAATTTGTTATGGTATGAATGCATGTTTTGGTAAATGCCAAAAATAACACCACAAATTCATTAACTTGCAAACTGATACTATCCAATACAACTTAAAGCTAAACGTATCTAATAACTATTGGATTAGTGTCTAAGTCCATAACTATTTTGGTATGTACTTGACCCGATGGTGCATGGTCCTTTTGGGTTGCCTTCACCAAAGCAACTTGATTGGAGAAATATATAGAGAGAGAGGATAATATGATTTATTAATATGTTATAAGAATAATATATTAAAGGAGAAATCATATTTGTTTAATTAATATTGGTCAATAATTAATTAGGAATTAATTTTGTGATCAAGTGTAATTAATTAAACTAGAGGGGTTGATTTGTAATTATGTGATAGTTACAAAATAAGGTAAGGATTATCTTAAATATATGGTGAACGAATTTGAGGTGATAAGGCCTTAGAATTCGACTGTGATAAGGATTCAAGGATTATCTTATGGGTTGCTTTGTGGATAAGCAACTAGATAAGGATAATGACTGAAACCCTATCTCTACACCTATATAAACACCCCTTGGCTCATGAATTCGTGTATCTCTTCCCAAGAAGTCCTAAGGATGAATTCTAACCTCTCTCCTCTCTCTTTATACCTTCTCCATTTGCTTATGGTGTTTGTAAGCCATTAGAGGAGTGACACTTGTGACTCTAAGCATTCCAAAGTCAAATCAAGGAGATTTGGGATTGTTATTGCTACATAACAATCAAGGTAACACTATAAACTTATTCTCATGTTAATATGATTATATGTATGCTAGAATTAGGGTTTATAGTCTTGGATTCAAAGCATGTACAATAGAGAAACCTAGATCCAAGCATTAGGGTTTGTATGAGCACACAGGATGTCATATGACCAAAACCCATCAGTGGTATCAGAGTCGTTGGTTTGGTTTCAATTGTATGAACTTGATATATTAGGGTTTATTGCCAATAAACCCTAAGAGGCTAGGGTTTTTTGAGATTAGGATTTGCAAACCCTAATTTGCAAGAGTTTGAATAAGATCTTCAAATCCTTTCCTTAAACCCTTAAATTTCGAAATCTAGGGTTTGTTATAATCCCTTGATTTTCGAAATTTGCCTCCTCCCCAAGATAAGATCCTAATTTTTAGGGATTTGGATTATCCCATATCTTGTAATTATCCTTTAATTGTTATATATGGTAATTCAAGATCTTGCATTATCCATCCATATTTTCGAAATCTATATAGATATTTAAGGGATTAGGATAACTTAAATGTATAAATGGTAATTATCCTCATTATTTAGATAATCCCTTATGATTTAATAATTAAATTAATAGTCTAATTCTAGATAATTATTAAATCAAGAGTTTTAATATTTAAAATTTTAATTTAAATGTCATAAATTCGAAATTTTAAGATAGAAACTTAAATTGTTTTGAAATGCTTCAAAACTTGCCCTCAAGTTTTGAAATTTAAAAGTTGATTAAAAGTTTAATTAGGAATGTTAAATTCTAAAACCCTAGTTTTGAAAAGTTCAAATACACCCTTGTGGTTTTATTAATTAATTAAGGTGTATAGTTAAAAGAGATTTAATAAATCCATAAAAGTTTAGGTTAACCAATTAATTGAATTAAAGGTGTAATTGTTAAAGTTAACCATATAGTATTTTAAAAGTTATAAAATACACCCTATACTATATATAACATTAAAAGTCTAACATTATATATGTATAACTAAAAGTCAGTCTTACCGTCAGTAGGCCTCATTCACGAAGCTGGTCTATAAGGGGTGTTTAAGGAAATTGCCTATAAAATGGCGATTGAATGGGTATCCACTCTTACCCACCGCACTCTTGACTAGTGGAGGGTCTTCAGCCGAACGGGTAGGATAGGACAAAACCTTCCATTATAAGTATAATGAAATACAAAGTAACTAAATATTTTTCAAATTCCCAATCTTAGTTACTTAGGAAAAAGTAAATTGATGCAATTCCATGAAATTACACTTTGTGCCCTTGCGAAGACGTTAGTGGAGCGTGTGTGGTTTACCGGCACACTAAATGGTTCTAAGCAAAGGTAGCAAAGGGTGACTCAATGTTTGTCATAGTTCGGTGGAGCGTGTGTGGTTTACCGGCACATCGAATAGGTGACTGTAACATGTGAGGGCACCATGTAATTTTGCATGGTTATTCACACCCGCTTTGTGATCCTCGGCATCCCAGTCACAAACAAGAGGGGCATATCGAGATTTAAACATGCCATTGAAAGTTCAATGAATCTCAAAGGATCTAGGAGTTTTCATAGATTTAAAACTTAAATTTCTTTTTCGTTTTTCGTGGTGGAAATTAGTGAATCGTCATTCACTTACCTTCAAATATTCTGCAATTAGGGTTACGGCATCCCTCTCCCGAGTTGTAGAATATTGTGTTGGGTCCTAGCCTTAGTATCTCATTTGGGTGATTTACTAAGGACTCAATCGATCAACTAACTTGAATTTGTTTTCTCCCGTTTTATAGATGTCAAAGTTCGACAACTATGGTCTTCCCAAATCCCGTGGAACAAGCATTCCACATGAAGATGATATTCCACGATTCGATCGAGGAACAAGAAATCATGCTTCACTTCCTCCTCCTCCTCCAATTATTCTCCCTAACCCACAAGATTGTAAAATTGAAAAGTTCAAGATCACTCAAGCCCTTTTGGCAAGTAAACATAATGAAGGAAAGTCGATGTGTGCACACGTCCTAGGGATGAAGTCACACATTGATAGACTAAGAATGATGGGATCCATTGTCGGTGAAGAGATGGCTATTGATTGGGTTCTTCAGTCACTTCCTAACCCGTATAGTGAGTTCGTAAGAGAGTACTATATGATGAACCACGACGTAACCCTTATTGATCTCACCTATATGGTTATTGCTGCTGAATCAGCAATGGTTTGGCGCAATAGAAAAGCAAAGTTGATTGGTGAATCTGCCTTCAAGACCTCTATGGATATAGACAATGGCAATGAAAGACATGCAATGATCAAAAAGTTTGATCATAAGAGAAAGGCGATGTCTGAAGTAGTTCCATGTGTTGTTCCAAGAGAGTCAATTTGCTTTTATTGCCAAGAGAAGGGGCACTGGAGACGAAGTTGCCCTATTTACCTAAGAGATCTAAGAGATGGGAGAGTCAAAAGTATGACTACGCTTCAGGTAAAATCCACTATCTAACTCCGTTAAGTTCCTATTCATTGATTCTTAATACATGATGTGATAAGATTGCATTTGAATGTTTTACAGGATCGGTGAAAAGAAAGGAAGCTTAATAAGAGAGCAAGATGAATCTAATCACAAGAGATGGATCTCGATCGCATGGACTTGAAGATTGAATTTTGAGCTTAGATAGTTATGATAGAGTTGTTAGAAATTTTCCTTTAACATAGTTTTCCATAGATTTTGCATTGTAAGGACAAATGTTTTTCCGTTGCTTTTATAAATAAAATAAATTTTGTTTGACTTATTTATTTATTTTTTTACTTCCTTGCAATGAAATCGTTATGAAAATTGATGTTTGCATATTTCTACAATGAATGGATATGATTCTTAGTTATGTTATTTATGGGAATGTCGAGAATTTACCAAATATGGAGAATTTCTCATCGCCCAAAGTTTCAATTGGACTGAAATTTGGAATCACGCAACTTGGTTGCATGATGAATGAGAAATTTCATATTTGGAAATTAGACAAATTCGTTGACAAAGTGTCAAGTGAAGGACTAGGAGATCGAGTACACAAAGTTGCGTGTTGATCAAAGTCCACCATCAGAGTAACAAATACATTCGTCATGATTTACTAAAGGTTTAGTAAATATGATTATGCTTACAAGATTAAGTGTAATTCTGAATTGATTAAAGGGTTTAGATCAATAGTAGAACGAATAAGAAGAATCAAGTAGGCAGAAAGATAAGAGTTTCTCCATTCTAAGAAGAAGGGAGAGTAGCTTTTATGCTTTATGATAGGTCTTAATGATTAAGAACCATATCTCAATTGATCCTCTAAGTGAGTCTTAGTACAATTGTATGTTTAAGAAGAGGAATCAAGGATTGAAGAAATGGTTAGATCAAGAAGTCTATCATACTTCGATCCAATAACAAGTCTTAAAGTTAAGATTGTGACAACGAGTGAAAAGTATTAAATCTTTATAACATTCATCAAATGTGGAAAGTTGTGATGTCTTGGATAAGACAAAGGCCAACTAGGACCAATTTATGAAGTGTTTTGATAAAAGCTACACTAACTCTTGAATATTTGGTTGCCAACAAATGTTTATTGACAAGAGAATCTTATATGTCAAGGAGTCAGTGGGAGTCTTAATGGTCTTTAAAGGTTTCAAGAACAAATCAAATAAACCTTAACGATCATCACTAGCACACGAGTTGAGTTTTACAACCTATCGTTTTGACGATATTTTGATTATGTGCTGTTCCAATTGAGTTAATTATGCATGTGAGTCCTATGAGTACTCATTTTGAACGCATAAAAGACAAAGCACCTTGATCAATGAAAGGTACATTGATAGGAAAAGGGTGAGATGCTTAACTACTTGGAAGACATGGTGGACAGCTGTGCTACCATAAGGCAAGAAATCAAGATTAAAAAAGGCTCGGTCCATATGAGTTTGAATTTGTCGTAAACTTTGGTTTTAACAAATTCACATGGATAGGAACAAATACACCATTTAAATCTAAGTGTCATAAGATTTCCTCCTTCATGAAAATGATTGTGAGGAAATGCTTTCACTAAGAAATATTTTAAGAAGATAATGATTGTAAAATTGCATTCTCAAATTCGATTATGGTTACGGTATCCCTTTCCATAATTTGAATTGTGAGGTTTGGCAATTAGTCTTAATTGTTAAGACACACATATGCACTATCTAAGGCAAAAGTGTATAAGTTCAAGAAGCCTTGATAAAAGATTATCAAAGCACCAAGTATTAGAAACATGGACTTAAGAAATTCAATAAGTATTGTTTTTCTGGAAGTTAAGATGTTTTGAATACATGTCGAAGCTAGTGGGAGCATAAGTGTTATGTTTTATAGTAATCATCATGATAGTGGGAGCATAAAAGTTATGATTGTATGATTATCATAGAAAGTATTGCAAGTTGGCAATATTAATTATAGAAAAACAAGAGTTATACCTTGAAAAGTCATAAAGGTTGTAAAGTTGTTTTGCTATAATTAAGGGAGAGAATATTATGCTTCATTTCAAATCTAAAGTATTAGGTTGAGAAATGTTGATAAATTTAGTCAAAGGTACATAGTGTGTTCTTAAAATTTCGATTGTGATTACGGCATTCCTCTTCACAATTCGAATTTTGAGAACATAGCAAATAAAACATTATGCGTCGTGTCCCATACGCTTCGGGTATAGGATCGATTGCAAATGATTTAATGTTTGACCATTCTAAAATTTTCCAAATGTCTAGCGCATTTAGAGGGAAAAGGGACTAGAATTGGTTTTGACTAAAATAATTAAACAACTATCAAAGGACAATCCAAAGTTCGACGAGGATTGGTTGCTTGTGAGTAGTTGGAAGCATGGTATTGGATGGACCATATTGACATTATTATGAATAGATAAGATTCTATTAAAAATGAGTTGTCATATGGAAAATATGGAAATGTGTCCATATTGGGAAGTAAATATTGAAAAATCTATGACTAGATTAGAAACTTTTATGCAAAAGGATGTTCAAAGGAATGTACTTGGAGTGAGAGACATCATATCTAAGGAATTGTCTTGTAACAATCTCCGTTAAAGGACTTTGTAATATCATTGGCAATAGTCTTTGTGACTTTGATGCAGTGACACTACAAAAGGATCGTTGCATAAAGTGTTAGAATCTGGCATATTCTATAAGTAGCAAGAATTTGATATTCTTACACTTATGAAAAAGGATTTGGAGTTGTAAAATGAGAATGATTGGAAATGTGTTCAATTTGTCTATTTCACAAAAGTAAGAACCATAGGTAACCATTGTGTGCATGCTAGGAGCATGGGACAAGTGTAATAATTCAAGCAAGAAGTTGATTACCCGAAACGACAAATAATGAGTAATGGATATGGTGATAAATAAAAGGTGTTTTATTTATGCTCAAAGGGTTGAGGCCATATGGGATTAGTATTATTCTTGTGTTTCACTTTGCATGTTTTGACTTCCAGAATAATTGAGTTTATTAAGAATCATCGAATTATTCAAACGGGCCACAATCGTTCATATGTTGGAAGTAGATATGAATGAAGATTGTCGTGAATTGGTGTGTGGATTGTCTAAAAGAGTATTAGACATAAGCAAAACATTCATGAGTGCTTATGAATATGAATTTGAGCATTGGATTAAACCCACGCTCACTTGGATCACTCCATGAATTGTATCACGAGTGATTGGTGAGACGATAACATATTATATTCTTGAAACCGAGATGTGTGAGTTGTATCTTGCTAATTGGTTGCACATTGATAATATGTAAACGCACTAGTAACTTGGTGTTATAAAACATATTGTTGTGTGTGATTTGGTTAGTGTGTGAAAGCAAGCATTGTATCAAAGTTTATCCGTTCCTTTTATTCAAAGTAGGATAAAAGCGATATCTTTGGGCCCCTCGATGGCTTAGTGATGACAAACGTAAATGCTCGGCCGGGCTAGGGCTAATTTGATTTGTTCAATTAGTCAGTCGTCATAAATCAGAAATCGAGAAGTAGTACAAAGAGAATGATTAAAAATCATATCTCATACGATATCTAGAATGGAGGAATATATGATCCCTTATCTAAGGACACGCGTATCTGATAGGATCAGAGTTGACAGCGGCTTTGGAAAGCTACGATTGCAGATCAGGATCTGAAGTCATACGCATAATAGTTATTAGACTTATCCAAGTGGGAGACTGTTGGATTAGTGTCTAAGTCCATAACTATTTTGGTATGTACTTGACCCAATGGTGCATGGTCCTTTTGGGTTGCCTTCACCAAAGCAACTTGATTGGAGAAATATATAGAGAGAGAGGATAATATGATTTATTAATATGTTATAAGAATAATATATTAAAGGAGAAATCATATTTGTTTAATTAATATTGGTCAATAATTAATTAGGAATTAATTTTGTGATCAAGTGTAATTAATTAAACTAGAGGGGTTGATTTGTAATTATGTGATAGTTACAAAATAAGGTAAGGATTATCTTAAATATATGGTGAACGAATTTGAGGTGATAAGGCCTTAGAATTCGACTGTGATAAGGATTCAAGGATTATCTTATGGGTTGCTTTGTGGATAAGCAACTAGATAAGGATAATGACTAAAACCCTATCTCTACACCTATATAAACACCCCTTGGCTCATGAATTCGTGTATCTCTTCCCAAGAAGTCCTAAGGAAGAATTCTAACCTCTCTCCTCTCTCTTTATACCTTCTCCATTTGCTTATGGTGTTTGTAAGCCATTAGAGGAGTGACACTTGTGACTCTAAGCATTCCAAAGTCAAATCAAGGAGATTTGGGATTGTTATTGCTACATAACAATCAAGGTAACACTATAAACTTATTCTCATGTTAATATGATTATATGTATGCTAGAATTAGGGTTTATAGTCTTGGATTCAAAGCATGTACAATAGAGAAACCTAGATCCAAGCATTAGGGTTTGTATGAGCACATAGGATGTCTTATGACCAAAACCCATCAATAACTTATCCTACACTTTGAACACTAGAAATGACACAAACAAAAAAAAAAGACTAATAGCTAGATACAACTTCAATTTCAGATTTTGTTGTTCAAGCTTCATCGTAATACTCATGCAAGCACATTTATGCTCATCCACCACCCAACCAACGAACTTGCAATCACGAGCGTGCAAAGTTGCATTTTCAAACATTCAACAATGGTAACTGTTATAGAAAATGGGAGAAAGAAGGAGATTAGGTTAGATTTATCAAGAAATCGAAATTAATCGGGTTAGAACAAGCATAGTAACGTTTTCCAGGGTTAATCTTGCTCTATAAGGTATGAATCACAACTTTAGCTCCACAATTGCATCTAATGGTCATTTTTGTTGGAGAAGGCTAATCGAAGAAGAAAATATGGAAGAAATAATAGGGACAAAGAACATTGACGAAAGTGACTAAAAGAATGGGAGGGGAAACGGCTCTAATAGGGCACATGGGGCGCCCAAATAGAGAAAACTAACAACTAATGTCACACCCCCGAACCGGAACAGCGGAAACGTTCGGGGGTTTGGGTGACTTCATCTTGTAATACCATCACAGTGTATATAATTAAATCAAGACAAACACCATCATCACACATACAATAATACAACCATCATTGTTTACATAAGTGTGTTGGATTACAAATTACATTCCCAAAATATAAGTGTACGATGATAACAAAAATACAACAAAATACATGAGTTCTTGAAGGCCAACCTGCTTAACGATTTCCTGAGAATACAAGTTATTTTGAAAACGGTCAACATATATAATGTTGGTGAGTTCATAAGCATGTTTGTAAGAAAAGTTTTGTATCATTTGCAAACTTCCAGAAAATCCGCTATTTTCCGCAAAAATTGTTTGAGCGTTTTGTTTCAAATCTTGTATTATAGCATGTGTGTCCATATTTTAAAAGTGTATAGAGAGAGAGTTCCATAAATTTCTATATTTTTTGCTGTAAGTAAAATGTAAGGTATCCTGTTTGTTCCCTAGAAAATCCGATATTTTTTTCTGTAAAAGAGTTGTAGTCCTTGCACCATAAGACCCGAGTATTATAGAAATGAATAACTCGCACGTGTATCAAAAGTAAAGTATATGACTGATCTGCCTGTCATGATGTTTTTCAGGCGTCTCTTGTTTAAGGTAAGACGTTTTCACCCTAGACTGACCTAGTCTAGCTATAGCGAACAACTCAGGTGCGGGGTTGTCAACCCCGTATAGATCTATACACAAACTCTCGCTCTCCCTCCAGGAGACTTTGATTATAACCAGAGGATTGAAGGTTGTACGGTAGGTAGGTACGAATGAAAGAGCGTCTCACAAGAACCTTAACTATGTTTACGCGAATATTGTAACACACTATTTAATGTTTCAAATAACGTTTTCGTGTATGTATTTAGGTTACAAGTCCCAATGAACGTGAAATGAGTATAGAAGGTCCGTCGAGCATGTGGATGGGTTAACAAGGTCCAATAAACATGTAAGGAGTATACAGGACCTATCGAGCATGTAAATTGGTCACTAAGGCCCAATAACATGTAATGAAAGTATCAGGCCCAATAAGCATGTAAATGGGTCACTAAGGCCCAATAAACATATAACAAATGTATCAGGCCCAATAAGCATGTAAATGGACCATAAAGGCCCAATAACATGAAATGGGTAAACAAGGCCCCATAAAAATGAGAATGACGTAATTAGCCCGTTTGTTATTATATTGCTTGTTTTAGCTCAAATATATACCAAAATGATATAAAAAAAGGCCCACGTTTTGTAAAAATGACATTCTTGGCCCATAAGCCGAAAATTTTACAATTAAGGCACATTTTTGGTAAAAATGACACTTTAGGCCCATTAAGACTGAAAGTTTACTTTTAAGGGCTTATTTTGTATAAAAGGACATTTTCAATCCACTTTTGATAGAAATAACGTTTTTGGTCAATTTTGATATAAATGAAATTTTCAGCCCTTTTAACTGAAAATTTACATTTTTGGCCCATGTTTGTTTTAAAATGACAATTTAATCATAAAAAGTCAATAATTTCCTTTTTAGGCCCTTGAAACCGTGAGTAGCTAAAATAGACCCATTTTTTTGAAAATGGACATATTTAGCCCATTAAACCCGTAAAGGCCCAAATAGAAGCCCATTTGTGAAAATTTACGCTTTTGGCCCCTTTAAAACCATGAATATCATAAAGATCCATTTTTATTTAAAAATGACTCTTTTGGTCCTCTCAAAACTTTGAATTAACATAAGATCCCCACTTTTTGGTCATTTTGTCAAATATGGCCCTTTATGCGATTTTATTTAGTTTTCAAACATTTTTAGAATGTTTAACTCTTTCCACTTCATAGTAAGTCACATATGATGGTTTAGTTTACAGACATCACCAAGTATGGTAGATATTTCGAGTTTAGTAGACATCTAGCATGTTTTCATAATATAATCATAACATATAACATGAAAACACACATATACATGCATAAATACATAGATCTAACACAAAGCAACTTGTATCCTCCCCCCAAAACATAGTAAAAACCAAAAACAATGGGGTATGAACTCACATTGGGAAATGGATTCGGTTTTTGAAGAAGTGAAGAAGGTGCTCTCGGCCTAGCAAACTTCTTGAAGAGATTTTTGAACTGTAGTAGATTCGAAAAGCATGATCACAAAAACATGTGTGTATGAGGAATGATTTAGCTTAAATGGATGGTAATAAATCTTGAGTTTGGTTAAAAACTTACCAGGAATGGATGAGCTTTGATGAAGAGTTCTTGATGCACACATACAAACCCACGAAAAGTTGGAAGGATGAAGGAAGGAATTCTTATGCTAAAGAGGGAGAATGTTTGAAGAAGTTTGAATGAAGAGTGGTGGTGGGAGGTGGCTTCGGCCGTGAATAAGAAGAGGAGAGTGGGAATGAGAAAATATGTTGCATAGAAGTATGAGAAGGTCTAGATACATGATGTGTATTGTGCATGGTTGTATGGAAGATATTAGTAAGGTGTCAAGTTCTAAATTAATCACATATTATCTCTTTTTTTATTAAAACCGAGAAGTGGTGAGAAGATGAAAGAAGAGAGTGTATTGGGCTTAGGTTTAAAATGTAGTTTAAAACACAATGGCCCAATAGAGGTTTTTTGGCCCAGTGGGCCCACACATGCATTCACAGCCCAACATATAAAAGAAATGGGTTTTCGGCCCATTATAATCAAAAGAGGTGGTTTTCGGCCCAATAAGGCCCATGAAAACAAAGTGAGAAATTTTAGGCCCAGAATGATATAGTTTAATAACTATGGGTCCAATTATGGCCCAAATGAGGTTCCTTAACCCAAAATAATCCAATTGAGATTTTATTGGTCCATTAGGCCCAATAAGAGGGTCCTGGTCCAATAAGAGTTTGAACTGGGAAATTAGGGTTACAGCCCAACATTGAGTGTATGAAATGTATCGAATTAGGTTTTGGGCTTTGAGAGTGAGTTTTGATTTGAATATTTGTTTTTGAAATGAATAACATGTATAGCATCAATCTTAAAGTTACAAGATACATCAAGAGTTGATCATACATAGACAGAATTTCCTGGCCCAAAAATGCTAGTTGTGACAGCTAACGACGATAGGGGCTAGGCGGACAAGAATTAAATAAATGATGGACGGTTCGAGTTAATTTTCAAAAATAGAGATTGATCATGCAAATTGACACTTGGACCAGAGACGATTCATATAATTTACTCTAATTTTTACATATAAACCATTATAATTTTATTGACATTTATCTATTGTTTGTATATGAAAAAAGTTAAATTAACAATTTTATTTATTGTTATTTAGCAATTGTTATGTTTAATTATTTTATGTAAACATCTTTAAGCATCATATCACAATGATCTTTTGCATATGATTAAAACTTAATAAATTTTTGCTTTAGAATTATTTCAACAACATGCAGACATTAAAAACAAATAGAATTCTTATTGCAGTTTATAAACGTTTGGTTCACCGCTTCTATTATAGATGGTTGGAGATGTTGTCCGCAAACTATAGATGTTTTAGTTTTGAAAAAACAAATAGCACCTAGATGCCCTTCAGCGGAAGATAGATTTGAAAATTTATAAATTTAAGAGTAGAATAGTAAAAGCATATCTAAAACCACTCTAAAAAATATATATTCATATCGTTAACTTACTCTTGGTAATTCTTTGTTAGTTTGTTACCTATTTGATAAATGGGTCATATTTTTACCCAAGGGATTTCATTCTCTTGCTGTGATACATCAGCTTATTCAACATCGGTTCCTTCATTGCACTTATAGCGAGATTTCTTTATAATGTTGTTTCTTTGTCTTTCTTTCAAACGTGGCTTTAGGTTCTTCTACATACATGATGAGCATCCATCCGAATTTTAAACATTTCATTTACATTTTCATCCTCCACCATACATTTGCACAGTAAGCACACATGAAACGTAACATGTATACCTCAAATAGTGGAAGATTTTTTTAATATCCTACTCATTCCAGAATCCAGATCTAATGAACAAATCAAGGAAATGAATACCAACCTTCCTACCTTTTACAAACCAAATTATCCCCTTTCCATAAAGTCACGACACGTTTAAGCAAATACACTTCATTCCCAATATGAAACTCTACTGTAGTTATCTTTCTATCTACATTACTTTTCTATCTTCCCTAAAGTGCATTCAATCTTTCTTTAATCACTTTTTCTTTATCGTTTGTTGCCTTTGACATATTTAGACTACCATAGTTTGTTTGTTCCCTCTTCATTTTGTTGCCAAAACTTTGATCCAATCCATAGAGACGTGATTTGTTTTGTTTGGGTCTCACATAACTCGTCTAGCTTTCTTTAACCGGTTATAGAGCAAAGATTATAATGTTACATTTCTTTTAAACATTTAACCATTTTATTTTATTTTGATCCAACAAAACCTGCCCATTTTTTAAAGATTCCAACAAACCCATTCTTTTCGAGATTTAGCATGTGTTAAAAATGTCACAACTTTCCATTAACCTATATGATATCATACTTACTTTATGAAATAACATCTTGTTTCATTTTTGTTTCTTGTTTTCTGTTTAGCTAGTTTATACAATATCAAAAAGTTTGACGTTATTCTAGAAAGTACATATAAAAGTCTTGTCAATTTTAACACCTAAAAAGCTAGAAATAGTTGATCTTAGTAGTTGAAAAAGGGAGTAAACGAAAATACAGTGGCTTTTACGCATATTCCCATTTTTAATAACATACTTTCTAAATCAATATTTAAGAAAATATGTTATACGTTTACAATCAAATAAAAGACAGCGACCAAAAGATAGATTTGTAAATTTTAGCGACTATAGTATAAAATAACAAACAGGTATCACTAACAACCTGATAAACTTACAATCCTCAGAAAGAAGCCATAAATCCTAAAAACAAGTCATCAAAGTCTCTTTAATAACCATCAAACCACCTATATAAAATGTTATAGGAAGGATAAAAGACAAGAAAGAGAGAAAGAGAGATGAAGAAGCCTACTAGCGAATAGATACGCGACATGTGGATAGATTGGTGTTTAAGGGCGACCCTTTTTAGTGCTGCAAGAAGGGCATTTATACTGCTTAATGCTTTCAGCTTTTGCAGGGGTAATTTTGACACATTTCCCATGATACCACCTTTCACATATGTCACACCCGATCCAAAACTCATCCCCACTGTAGTTTCCCCCGCAGCTTCCACACAGAGTTTCACCGTGTTCGTCTTCATCTTCTGCGTAGCTTTCGTCATATGCCCTCGGTGTGCTTTTCACTTGTCCGTCATTCGACCTCTGTAAGAATATTATTATGAATCAAATGCGTGTGGGAGGGGTAAAAACGACATTTGTTATTACTACCTTTGTGCTGGATCTGGATTTGTTCCCGTTGTCGACATTCGGCTTGTCTTTCACATGTTTACGCTCCGTTACAACTTCAAACACAGTCGGCAGGTCATTTATCAAGCTGAACAGACGCTTCCTGTGAAACACATAATGAAAAAAGGGTATTCACGTCTTTTTACAAACACGGGTTCGTCTTTATTCCATCTCTTTCGATGGTACTAAAAAAAAAAAAAAAATCGTAGTTTTTGTCTCATTGACATCAGTCATAGTGTCAAAAAGCCCGGAACAAACAGTGCAACCTGTTATGTCATTTTATGTTTTGTTGAGTCACTCTCCATCATTGTCCCACCTTTTTAGGTGGGACGGGCTTTTATGGTTTTTATCTCGTTGACATCTGTCACAGTCCAGACAAACAATACAATGTCGAGTCACTGTCCATTACCATCCCACCTTTTTAGGTGGGACAGAAATTTATATTTACAGTTTTTGTCCCATTGGCATCTACCGCAGCAGTCCAGACAACAAACACAGAACAACCTGTTATAATATGTCAAATCACTGTCCATTAATATCCCACCTTTTTTTAGGTGGGATAGAAATTTAAATTTACAATTTTTGTCTCATTGACATCTGTCTTAGTGCAAACAACAATAACAGTACAACCTGTTATAATATGTCAAGGCATTGTCCTTTAATATCCTACCTTTTTAGGTGGGATAAAAATTTAAATTTACAGTTTTTGTCTCATTGACATCTGTCTGGAGGCCAAACAGAGTACAACCTGTTGTGTTGTGTTATTTAGTGTAAGATATGGTGTGAATGAAATAAGAGTTACCTTTCATTCCTATTCAAACGAGCACCAAAGTAGAAAGCTACTGCCAACAACCATGAATCGGTATGAACAGCAACCAATGAAAGCCAATCTCTTCTTTGCATTCCATCTCTTGCAAAATTAATCCCTAAAGCTGGTTCTGGAAGCTCTGGAGGGACTTCTTCTGCTGGTAATGTTACTTCCCATGTTTCATTTGGATGTCCATATAGACACAGATTCTCCTTCTCTATATGCTCATAATTTATCAAATTAATATTATTTAGTTAACAGTAAGTTGGCAGAACTAAAATCAGTTTGAAACAATGATTAAACATAGTTCTCCAACTCCAAGAAAATAGTGTGTGGTTTGATTCTATTACCACAGTCTTTAAGTTTCTCTTTAAATGTACACAAATTGAAATTTATTGTTGGTTTGTTGGACTTAAAGTTTCCCTCCAACTGTACACAAATTCAATGCAACAAACAGTCGTAGGTGGACAGTCAATATTTATGTCTAAAAAGCTTTCACACATACCAAAATAAGTCAAAGATGGACCCTTTTCTTGAAATCAGTCGGTAGAACACATCAAAAGAAAAAAGTCACGCCTCCTATTCAGATGAATAGACATACCGCACTTCGAATTCCAAATTAAGCAGAAACAATATTCAGTGAGCTTTTTTTGTTACAAAAAGATATAAACGATTTCTCAGAAAACTTAGTTTTATCGGTACGGAACTTAAAATTAGGCAAACGAATCAAACCCTAACTTTTATGGTGTTAAAAAGCAACAAAAAAAAATTAAAGAATCAAAATTCTCAAAGCCACTCGAATCGATCAAAACAATTAATTGCAAAAATGTAAGTGTTTTTGAAAATAGAGATAAACCTGGATCGCAGGTTGCGTAAAATTCATCGACGTCTGCAACAAAGCAAGAACACAACGTTAACAAAAGACAAAAACGAAGTAAAAAGTTATAAAAATATGCAAACAATAATATATAATTAAAAAAACAACGCCGTCGAAGAACAACTGTATACCGTAAGTGAGAGCTCGGACGATGCCGGAGCGACGAGCGCTGTAATCCTTGAAGATCTCCTCAACTGTGCGGGGGCTTGAAGAAATTGCAGCCATTTCCATAAATAGTAAATAAAAAGCTTTTCAGATCTAAGAAACTGGGAACGGATCGAGTGAAGAGAACGAATCAGAGACGAATCAACGGTTGATGGTGTTTCGCCATGGATGAATTTGGAGGTTCAGTAGGAAGGGATCACACAGTTTGTCAGATGCATTTGCCCGACGAGAAGAGAGAGAGAAAGATATGGGAGGCTGAAAGGGGGAAGAACTGGCTATCCTCCGAAGGAATTTTGACCTTTTTTACGGATTCGATGAAACTACAGCCGTCCGATTTTGATTTTCTCTTTTTTCCGTACTTTAAGTAATGAAATCTAGGAGAGAGAGATCTCTCTTGCGTTTTGGTTTTGTAGATTGTTACAGTCTACCCCCTCCGAGTCTCCAATAATGACTTCACAGCCCTTGTAATCTTGTTTCCATTTCTATCGAATCCCTATATGATGTTACTAAATTAGGTGTTCGTCTGTTTTTTCTAAAATACCACTTCACACCACTTATTGATGCGTCGTACGGCATATGTCTAACACTTGGTCCTTCGCAGTTATTTGTTTTTCAGAATACTTCTAACTTAATAATTGTTACGCGTGTGTTTTGTGGCGCAGTAGTAGACCAACTGCTTCAAACTTCTTCATACCTTACTTTAACTTACTGCACAGTCTGCAGACGTTAAAAAACAAACAGATTTTTTATTAAAGGTTGCAGTCGTTTGGTCCACCTCTTCTGCTACAAGGGGTTGGAGAGGTGGTTCACAAACTTCAGGTATTTTCGCTTCGTAAAAACAAACAGCACCTTAATATCATTGAATTAGATAGATGGCCCCTTAACTAATTGGTAAGCTACCATTTATATATTTTATCAATTTATGTTCATTACAAGTCTTTTTAAAACGTAAAATAGCATAATTCATAAACATGTTAGTGGCTTACCATAGATGGTTTTAAGTGAGGCTTGTATAATGGGTACTACGTGAGAGAGGTAAATCATACAACGCCAACCAAAAAAGAATGTGCATCTGTTTCGAACATGAAATCGCCATTATACAATTTCACGTTAAATTTTCATTGTAGTGTTTTGATGATTGACAGATAAATTATTTAACAAACTTCAAACATGGGAAGAAATAACACTAAATTACAAGATATCAGAGTTTCCCTTGGGAAATTTTAATCTTCATGCTTTGAGGAAATTTATTTCAAGAAGGGTGCCACAAATAATAAAATCAATGTTTGCTCTGATGAGATTTGATTTGTTATAAGATGAAAAAGAAACTTTAAAATACATTTGTTGTGTATTGTTTAGGTGTTGTTTGTTCTTTATCAAAACCTCTTATTGGCCACTTTTGTATGTGAAAGAACAAACATTTGGTTCGCAAGATTATTTGTTTTTTTTAATGTGTAAATCATGAACCTCAATATTTGAATGTTCGAATCACGGAACATGGCGTTATAAACCAACGACTGATCTTCAAACAAGGTTCAAATCTTGATATTTATGATTGTTTTTGTTTATGTTCATGATCTTTGTTTCATATATTTTGCGTACTTATGATGCTTGGATGTTGTTTTTTTTCTCTTAGCATTTATATCTATGATCTTAAAATTGATTTTGAATTAAATAGAATATAATAGTTTTATTATCAACTTTGCTTGACTTGTTTGCTTGTTATATATTTGACGATGTATATTTTCTTGCATCTTTTTTATAGAATCTGAGATTGTGAAACTTGAAATTGATCTCTATGTACTAATGTTGTTGCAAAATTAAGTTGTTATATGTAATTATTTTTAAGAAATTGATTACATCAAACTGAAACTTCAAGTTACATTTCATAGATATTATTTGAATTTCCTTATATACGATTTCCACAGCTCGAATGCTCAAGGGTTGTTAGGTTGTGGCAGCCTAAGGCCACGCCGTAGGGACTAGTCTAAACAACTCAAACGAGCTCAATCTCTTTTATTTAGATTTCAAGAGCTCCAAAGCTCAGAACTAATCCTTTCCAAGGTCTTAATGGATATAAATTTTCTAACTTTATCCATTATGAAGGTTCAAACTACCAAGATAGACTTTAAGTCTTAAAGGGACCCAAAAAAGCATCTTTCTCAACTTAATCCATTAAGTCCAAGTCTCTCACTTTCAAATCTAAATCAACAAGATGTTTAGATGGATAAAATTTCCAACTGTATCCATAATAATGGCATAACCTTTCAAGATCTAAACTTTAATACACCAAAATGACCTAAAGGACCAAGATAACTTGCATGGTTATAAGGGAAGGCAAAAGATCACAACTTTCATACTCCATGAGGTCCATGAATCATACTAAACTGATCAAAAGATGTTAGAGTCCACTAAGCTCCAAGATCAACCATAAATTGGACCAAAAGAGCCAACACAATACCCCAAAATGACAAGATCTAAAGAACTAGATAGTAAGATTGGAAGTTTGTACTTACAATAGTCCAGAAATTTAGTGTCTTTGACGGATCCAAACTTGAAGCATCATTCCTTGCAACCAAACGAACCTTCTTGATCTTTAAACTTCATTAAGATAACATAAAAAGCATCCAAAAGTGGAGAGAGGAGAGAGGAGAAGCTCAAATCTTGAAGGTGGAGGCTAAGGTTTCTCCTAAGGGGTCCTAGAGGTGGTGGAGACTGCTAAACTGCCCAAAAATTCATAACCTTATGCTTAAATACGTTGAAAAAACTAAAATTATGGGCGTGGGCCTAACTGGTCGTCGTGTCGTGACAACGCTTCGCTGTGTCGGGGCGACAGTATTCCCCCAAATCTACCTCAACTTCAAACAACGATAACTTCTCTGTTTCAACTCTGTTTTCGACGATCTTTATATCCACGGAAAGCTATCGACGAGCCTCATACTTCTATCTAGTTACTTTTGGTTTAACACATGTTGAACTAAAAACCATAATCCTTGCAAGAAGCCTAACAAATAACTTTTCCTATTTTACCCTTTGCTCCAAAACACAAACCAAGGGCTTAGATTACATAATCAATATTATCAACATCCAATAATGTCTAAACCCATTTCCCTTGAAGCACAAGGCCTTTACTCTTTCCATTTATTGTTCACATTCCTGAAATAAGAAACTTCTCGAAACAGGATGTTACAACTCTCTATAACATCCGAATTCCCAGGTATATTATTCTAATATTTTATTTTTGGAATTTGTGAAGGAACTCGGCGAGTTGATGCTTAGACTCGTCGAGTAGGGTCGCGGATTATCATCCGGATTCGCGTTTGGACTCGGTGAGTCCACGCTGTTTAATGAAACCCTAATCCTCCGGGGTTGGAGCCTATTTAAGGGCACTCTTAGCCTCCCATTGCAGCTACCAGTCCCTTAAGAGCACCCTAAGTGAGCTAGATCGTTTGGGAGGAAGGAGAAGCCATATTTGATCTTTCTATCTTTGGTTTAGCAAGAAGAAGGTGATCAAGAGCAAGAGGAGACTGAAGGAGGTGTGATTCTAGTGATTTCAGAGTCCAGAGACTTCAACTTGAGGTATTTATTCGGACCTTCTTCAGTTTTGGTATTGATTCTTAGAGTTAGGGTTTTCTAACCTCTTTTGAGGATGATTATGTGGAGCAATTGGTCCCTTCTCGAGTTTATGCTTTGGATCTGGACTCAAATAGGTCCAGAGACCTTAACCCTTGGAGCTTTATGAATTATCTTGGGAGTCATGAGCTTATAATGTCATTTTTTGGGGCTAAATCACCAAATGAAACCATCTAGATGATATATGGGTGTCAAGGTCTGGACTTTATGTGATTATTATGCTTGGGAAGGCCAGATCTATGGATTAGAGGAACATATCTGACCTTAGGAGGCCAATAGAGGTTGTGCATGGCATGTACTCGCCGAGTTGTTCTTGTGACTCGGCGAGTTGAGTCGGGGTGGCCCCGCGATTCTTACCTGGGGAATCGTCGAGTAAAGGGAGGGACTCGACGTGTTAAATGGGACTAAAGAGTTAAGTGGACATAGGTGGATTCGCTGAGTTGCCCAAGTACACTCACCGAGTCGGGTCAAAGTTGACTGTTGACTTTGGTTGACTTTTAGGGTTTGGTCAACAATGAGGGCCCTTGAGCCTAAGGAGGGGTAAAATGGTCTTATACCCTTCTGAGGGTTCCTAGAGAGAGTGGAGTCTAGTTCTGAGAGTAATATTTATGAGAGTATTACTTTATGTGTTTAGGCGGAGGCTAGATCGTATTTCTACCGAGTCAGTGATTTACCGGGACATCTGAGGTGAGTCTTCTCACTATACTTACCTGGAGTGGTAATTAGAGTTATGTGCCAGAGTTATCGTATGCTATTATGTGATGTGTTGTACTGCATTGTTTCTATGTGATTTATATCAGAGTATATCAGAGTTAGAACTGAAAGGTTCACAGAGTTAGGACCAGAGGGTCCACAGAGTTAGGGCCCACGGGCCCACAGAGTTATAGCCTCGAGTGGCTAGTATGTGTTACGTGTGGTGTTTTGGGGAACTCATTAAGCTTTACGCTTACAGTGTTATGTGTTATGTGTTTCAGGTACCAGTGATGATCGCGGGAAGGCGCCGACATGATTCGTACACACGCATGGATTTTTATATATTTTGATCTTGGGAAACATTTTGTGAACCAACGTTATGATACAATTGGATTTTGTTGTTAAATGTGTTTGGTAAAGCATGTTTAAAAATGTGAAAATTTGTTTTGAATTTTACGGTGTTACACTCTCCCCCACTTAAACTGGATTTCATCCTCGAAGTATGTCTTGCTTATAATCTCGGAAAATAGTTTCAACATATTCCACAAGCTCCCTATAACCACTTTGAAATCAAGGCATCTACATAGAGAAGTCGAGAGATCACTCGGAATCCCACAACTGCTAACAAGCAGCCTAAGAACTTGAAAGTACTCAACCATATCCACTATCTTTCTCTCCCTAATTGTAAGACCCAATTCACAACGACAACCACTCAAGGTGGGAAAACTTCTCAAAACTAGAATTACAAACTACTTCTATTAATAAACTCCCCAAAACCGGGAACCCATCATTCTAAATTTTAGAAATCATACCCTAAGATTGATAATAATCCATTTGACATACCTACCCCTACTCCCTGACTAGGAACACCATCAAACCATGCAGAAAGAATAATCAAAACACCTCGATCGTTAATTTCGCCAAATCCCAAATCTAGAAATTGTGCCCAAAAACCTTAATACACACTTGATTTCTGACAAGTCATCACCAACCAGTTGCTCCCACGAGCAAGCAGAGACCCACAAATGTAAACGTTGAACAAGAGACTTCTAATGCACAAATAATACTCCCAACAAACTTTTTTATCCACATGATCCAAATTGGCTTTTCACTGAGTCTCCTGACTCCCAACAATGCACTAACACCCAAACATTCCAGTAAGACTAACGATCTGAAACATAAGAGTCTCAATCAAATGACTTCCGGTTCCCACCCATGTGAATCATACAAGCACTGGTTCATGATACATCGTGACACCTTCTAGCCATTAGAATGATAAGCTCACCGTACTACGCCGATCTCACCGTTATTCCACCACTGTCCTAAATACTCACAACCCGCACCACAGGGGCCTAAAAGTACTCAACCATCAACCCATCGACTTGCAGGAACCCAATCAACATCCCTCTCAATCACTAGCCAAACACATCACGAGCAATACCCTTCTATAACACATCACAATAGATGCTTCTACCAATGCAAAATCAGACAAAAACATGGTCACACACAACCAACGACTTATTGGATTAGGTGTCTAAGCCCATAAATATTTTTGGTATGTGCTTGATTTGATTATAAGCATGGTCCTTTTGGGTTGCCTTCACTCATGCAACTTGATAGGATGACAAGAGGAGAGAGTATGATTTATTATATGAATAATAAATTGGTACTCGAAATGGTTTTATTAATATATTACAAGATTAATATTATTTGGAAATCATATTATTAATTAGTAATTAATTAGAAATTAATCTAGTATTAATTTGGGGATTAAAGGAACTGATTAAAAGTTAAGGGACCGGTTTTGTAAATCACTGATAGTTGAAAAATTAGGTTGATGGACTCCATAGAGTGGAGTGGACTAAATCCTATAGGGGAAGCCCTATAGATTTCGTCCATGGGCTCTAAGGTAGGAGTTCATAGGATGATTGTTTCCTAAGTAAGGAATTAGGGTTTCCACCTAAAAACCCTAGCAGCCACAGCTATAAAAAGACCCTCTACATAGGGATTTCAGATCTATGAGTTTTATGTGAAGCCTTAGCCGAAAATCCTTCTATCCTAAGGCATCTTGTTGCATTGGGTGTTTGTGACTCCATTAGAGGTGCAACACTTGGGGCACTAGGCTTTCAGAAGTCAAGATCAATAAGGATTATACTTTTTATTGCTACATAACAATAAAGGTAAGCTTCTAACCCTAGTTTATATGTCCATTTCTAATTGTGTATGCTAGTCCATAGGTTTATTGCTTTAGAGTTTGTATTTGCATGTTCAATAGAGAAAAACTTAGTTCTAAAGCAATTAGGGTTGCATGTGCACTATAGGAATATTGTTATGCTTAAAACTCATCTGTAGTATCAGAGCCTAAGTCATTTTTCTATTGAATTGGTGCAAGAGTAAACTGAAAAAAGATCAAGAAATCGAAAACCTGTGTTGTCTGACAGGATGATTCAGCGAGTCCATCTATGGACTTGACGAGTTGCATGAACTCGACGAGTTCCATAGTGGACTCAACGAGTTGACTTGCCTGGTGTTGGGTTTATTGATTTTTTGGCCAGATTTTGATTTGGATAATTACCATAACTCGTTTTTAATGCCTAAATTCGATTTTTATGATTGGTATTTGATATCCTTATAAAAATTGATGGATTTGGTTAAATATTGATAATATAAGATTATTTTAATTCAAATTTTGACCTAGTAATTTTTGAAAAAGTTTTAAATTACACAATTTTGGTTTTATAGTTTAAATTTGAAATTAAAAGTTTTAGTTTTTGAAAATTTAAATAGTTAAACCATAATATTTTGAAAATTTTCAAAATTTACCCTCAAGTTTTGGAATTTAAAATTTGATTAAGAGGTTTTAATTTTGAAATATTAAATTCTAAAACCCTAATGCTTTGAAAAGTTCAAATTACACCCTTATGGATTTTATTAAATTAATTAAGTGTTTAATTAAATGAGAACTTTAAAAAATCCATAATAATATGGTATAAGTTTAATCAATTTAAAAGTCTAATTTATTGATAGATTAAACCACTTAGCATTTTAAATGTATGAAATACACCCTTATATTATATAAAATTAATGGTCTAATATATTATATATGTATAAGTTAAAAGTCAGTCTTACCATTAGTAGGCCTCATTCATGAAGCTGGTCTATAAGGGGTGTTTAAGGAAGCGACCTGTAAAATGACCGCCATTGAGTATTCATTCTTACCCACCGCACCCTTGACTAGTGGAGGATCGTTAGCCGAACGGGTAGGATAGGACACAAACTTCCATTATAAGTATAATGAAATACGAACTAACTAAATGCTTTTATAAATTACCAAATCATAGTTACTTTAGAAAAATGTGAATTTGGTGCTAATCCATGAAAGTGCACATTGCATCTTGTTGGTCGTTAGTGGAGCGTGTGTGGTTAATGGGCACACTAATATGGGACTAATGAAGGATGACAATGGGTAGCTCGTAGACTATCATAGATCAATGGAGCGTGTGTGTTTAATCGGCACATTGATTAGGTGATAAACGTCTTCGAGAGTACCAAGCTAATTTGCGTGATTATTCACACCTTTTTTGTGATTCTCGGTATTCCAGTCATGAAGCATGACTCACCTTCAATGAATCTCAAAGAATCTAGGTTTTAAATGATTAGGTCATGAAGAAATCCAATTGCAAAATATTTGAAGGTAGGTAAATGATGATTTAGCAATTTCCACCATGAAAAGCAAAATGAACATTAGGTTTTAAATGAATTGAAATTCCTAGAGTCTGTGAGATTCATTGAAGGTGAGTCATACTTCGTTCTAAAATCAAGTCTTAGAGTCATACTCTGAGGTTGTGTCATGAGTGACATATCTTAAGTAGGTTTATAACACATCATGAAATGTGGAGTAGAAAATTTTTCTTACTCATGCACATTTGAGATTGGTAGCTATGATGTTTTGGATAAAACAAAGACCAACTAAGACCAATTGTATGAACTATGAAGTGTTTTAATATTCTTGATAAGAACCCGCACTAACTCTTGAATATTTGTTTGTCAAGGAACGTTTCTTGATAAAAGAACCTTATATGCCAAGAAGTCAGTGGGAGTCTTAATGATCTCGAATAGCTTCAAGAACTAATCAAGAATAAACCTATTGTCTATCACTAGCACACTACTTAAGGTTCGTAACCTATCATGTTGACATATTCTTGTTTCTGTGCTCATTCCAGTTGAAGTTGACTATGCATGTGAGTCCTATGAGTTCTCATTTGACTGCATAAGGCAAAGCACCTTGATCAGTGAAAGTGCATTGACAAGTATAGGTGAGCTGCTCAACCACCTGGAAACAATGGTAGGTCCTTGTGCTACCAAAAGGCAAGAAAGTAAGATTGAACAAGTTCAGTCCATATGAGTTTGAATTTGTTATAGACCTTATCTTATGATAATGGTTGGAAATGACAAATTCACATGGATAGGAATACATACACCATAAAATCTAAGTGGCAAAGGTTTCTCTCTACTTCCTGAAAATGATTATGAGGAAACACTTTCACTGGAAGATTTTAAAGAGTTAGCTGTTGTGTTGATTGTGTTCTCAAATTTGATTATGATTATGGCATCCCTTTTCATAGTTCGAGTTATGAGAAATGGCAAAAGGTTTAAACATTTGTGACTTATTGTTGTAAGCTTTAAAATAGTTTAGACACATATATAAGCTTTCTAAAGGGTGTATGAGCTTAGATAAAAGCTTATCAAATCATCTCATGTCAGAAATCCAAACTTTGGCAACAAAGTCAGTAAGTATTGATTTCTAGAAGTCCAGCTGATTTCTAAATACATATCAAAGTTAGTGGGAGCATAAGTGTTGTGCTTGTAAGAATGTAATTATTATGCTAGTGGGAGCACAATTATTACTTTAAGTGTTGCAAGGTAAGTAATGCTATTTATAGGAAACAAAGTTTTGATTTGCAAAGTTGCAGAGTTTAAAAAGTTGTTTCACTATAGTAAAGGAGAGGATACTTATACTTTATTTCGAATCTAAAAGCTTAGATTGAAAGATTAATTAGATTCTTCCATGGATATATATATATATATATATATATATATATATATATGATTACCATATTGGAATGTTTCAACATGGAAATTCTACATATGGAAATGTTATAGCAAGGGATTGGTAAAGTATCATGGCTTTATGTAAAGCATTATGAATCGTGTCTCATATGCTTCGAATATAGGATTGATTGCATATGTTATAATATTCACATGTTCTAATTTTCCAAATGCCTAGGGCATTAAGAGGGAAAAAGGAACATAATCAGATATGACTAAAGGAATTAAACAACTATCAAGGACGATCTAAGCTTCGCTAAGGATTGGTCGTTTGTGGGCAGTTGGAAGTATAGTAATGGACGGACTATATTCATATAATTTTGAATAGATAGGATTCTATTTAATATGGATAGTCATATAACAATTATGGAAATGTTTCCATAATGAAAATTGGATATTAAGGATCTATGTGTAAGATTAGATACTTTTATGCAAGAAGAATGTTCAAAGGAATGTACTTTGAATTTGAGACTTTGCTTCCATGAAATTGTTTTGTTATCAATCTCCAATGGAATGTTTTGTAATATCATTGTCCAAGTCTTCGTGACTTTGGTGCATTAACTTTACAAAAGGATCATTGCATGTAAGTTTAGACTTTAACTTGTTTGAGCAATGACAAGAATTTGGTATTCTTACACTTATAATAAGGATTAGAAATTATGAAATGAGTATCATTGGCAATGTGTTCAATTGATCTATTTCACAAAAGAAGGACCATAGGTAAACAACTAAACATAGTGTGCATGCTTGGAGCATGGGATAACTATTGTTTTAATTCAAGTATTAAGTTGATTAGTCGAAACATTATATAATGAATAATGTGTAATTAATATGGTGATTAAATAATAAGTGTTTTTATTTATACTCAAAATTTTTGAGATCATATTGGATTCGATTATTCTTGTGTTTCACTTTGCATGTTTTATGTTGAGTTTAATTGTGTTGCGTCATGGGCTTGTATTTTGTATCCGGATTGGGCCTATCCATCCGTGATTATCTAGTAGGATTATACTATAAATATGCATGCATGTATGCATTAGAACGGACAGATTTTTTACGTTTATTATTTTGTAACCCTAAACACCTCTACAGTCGAAGTTCTTAATCAAGGTCTTCTGAGGTGTTGAAACATTAATCATACGCCACATTCAAAGCCATTCTCGTGTTCATAATTACATTATTAATAGTTTGTCTATATAGAATCTAATGATCCTGATTAAAATTTGTTTCAACAATTGATATCAGAGTAGGAGACTGTGTGATCAATACACATTCCTTTTGTATTTAGAATACTTTAGGGTTTCCGCTTTTATCGTATAAATAGAAGTCATCTTCTTCATATCGACGATAGCTCTGTTTCTGATAAAACCCTAATCTCAAGTTTACAGGTTTGATTCTAGCAGCTCACCATGTCTCACGAAGATTCGCAAACAAATCCCATCAACATCTCAAACAACATTGGATCCACTACCAGAATTCCCATTCTTTACACTCAAGACTATGAAGTATGGGCGCATCACTTTGAAGATTACGTGGTTGGATCTGAAGTAAATGGCTATCTCATCTGGGAAGCTACCACGCTGGGGTCGTTTGTTCACTCAGGAACGAACACAAAAGTTAAGTCCCAAAAGGAATATAACAAGCTGGTGGCGGATGTAAAGAAGATGCCACAGGACGAGAAAGACAAGTTGCTGTGTAATGTGAAGGCAATGAGAATGATCAGATTCGCCTTGCAGTCTGACACTTTTCAGTTGGTTGGTTCATGCATGACGGCCAAAGAAATATGGGATAGGTTGAAAGAAATTTATTCAACCAATGAAGATCTGGAACACTCCATTCAAACATTGTTGCTGTCAGAATTTGGAGTTTTCGAACAGAAACCAGAAGAAAAACTCATACAAACTTTTGATCAGTTCAATCATCTCCTAAGTAAGATGATCAAGCACAAAATAGAAAGAAAGTTGATTGAGCAGAAGGTGACCTTCATGAATGGTCTCAGACTAGAATGGATGGTCGTGGTATCAACCGTGAAAGCACATGAACAGTTTAAATCTTACTCACTTACGAAACTTGTGGGAATACTTAAGTCCCATGAGAGTGTAGTGACCAAAGAAGCAAAGGTAGTTTCATGTGTAGGATCGCTGACCCTTGTCTCAAAAGGAAAAGGCATTGCAGAAGAAGAAGAAGAGTCTGATATGTCTGAATGTGACCTTACAAGTGAGGAGTATGCTTTGATGGTTACCAATCCAAAGAAGTTTGCACGAAGAAAATTTACTGTCAACAAGAACCGAAACTGGCAGGGAAGTTACAGCTTTGAGAATGTGAAGGATGAAGCGAATACCACCAATATTTCCGTGGTGATTGTTTTGAGAGCATATGATATAGAGTTTGGGGCTCGAGGGCCATGTTGAATGAGTCCAATGGAACATACCTTAGGGGGGAAATCGAGCTGGTTCCCGAGAAATTTTGTGAAGAGGATAGTTGGAGTCGCAAGACTCCAGGATGAGTAGAGATGATGCTTATCGGAGGATCGTGGTCTGAGTTGAGAAATTGACCGATAAATGATTCGCCACTTTACGTGGAAAGGGTTGTGTTGTTCCCGCCCCTAGGAAGGAGGATAGAGAGATCCAGTTCCCGTTTCAGAGTTTAGAGGTAGGCCCCATGGGGTAGTATTGGTGAGGACCCATTCATCAGTTCACCTAAGCAGTTGTCTGTTGTGGGGTATTTTCTTGTATCATGGTGTTGTTGGTGGAAGTTGAGATGGAAGAGACTCAGTGAGGTGTGTTAGCCGGAGAGTTCGAGGTGACTAGAGGCAGTCAAGTTAGAAGGATTAATGAGATCCGTGTCTGCGCTATGAATTGTTTGGAGTCTCTTAGTTTCCATAAGAAGGATTATTAAATAACTATGTGGTACGTTTCGAGAGTCAAGGGTGATGTGCATGGAGAAATAGTCTGTGGAATAGACTGTTGGTATGACAATTTGTGATGGTTCGAACCCTGAGTGGGGGAGAATTGGGTGTTTTAATGAGAGGATCGGCGATCCATTCAAGAGTGGATAAAGATTTGGTTACAGAAGTCTTTGTTGCGGAGACAAGAGGCCTGGGTTATTGGTAGATGGGACAAGACGTAAGGCGGGAAAATTTTTAGTAGGTGCCCAGGAAAGGATGCATGCATCCATGGCAAGCGGCCGTTGGTCAGAGAATTTATTGGGGTAAGAATTTCGCTTTTGAAAAATTGAGTTGAGGCGGTTGAGTCACTGAGTTCAAAGAGCAATAGCAGAGGTTTACGGGTATATGTTCTGAGTATGATCTATATACCAAGGGAAGCAACAATTGGTTTGTTAGTTAATTTCAAAGCCAGTATGAGTAATGTTGTATGAGTAGTGATCAGCAGAGGATGGAGCTTAGGGTTTTCGTAGTCAAGTTATGAGTCAATGTTGATGCCCCTGTGCTCAATTAGGAAAGGGAATACTTCAAGGTTTCAAGTGTTGCAAGAAGAATATCGGTTACGAGATCCCGATGAAGGAAGGCAGTATCGAAGTATGATGTTGTGAGCATGAGATCCATGATTGAGACAAGGCATCGTAAAGCTTTATGATGGTATCCTGAGATATCCGAGTATGATGTCATAAAGTTCAGATTATTTTGAGTTCTGGGTTAAGAGATGGAAAGTGGTGTTGCAAGTATCTGTGGTTCCAGTTGGAGCCATTCGGCCAATTGATATCAAGTGAGGTTATGTCAGAAGGTGATTAGTAGCAGGAGAAAGGGGGGTTTTTGTCATGGCGGCTGCCGGTGGGCGTAATGGTGTTTATTTTTGGAAGGGTGTGAGTGCACGGTGCAAGAGTTAGTGAATGTATTACAAAATTGATTGAGGATGAGATTGTGGGGTGATAAAAGCAAGTGTTGTGAGACTGCGGGGAGCTGCAACACTCATGAGTTAGTGTGAGAGGGTGTGGTAATACTACGGCGAGCCGTAGTATTCACTAGCCAGTGAGAGGGTGTGGCGGTACTGCGGGGAGCCACAGTGCCCACAAGCCAGCAAGTGGGTGTGGTGGTACTATGGGGATCCGTAGTCTACACCAGTCAGCGAGATGGTGTGGCGATGATGCGGGGAGCCGTAGTATTCGCCAAGGAGTAAGAGAGAGTGTTGTGAAACTACGGGGAGCCGTAGTCTTCACTAGTCAGAGCAAGATGCATAGGAGTTCCTAGGTTTGAGTAGCCTTATCATTGAGTCCGTGAGAACCAGGTGGTCAGGCCATGGGCGAGACTGGGCTCACCCTAATGGTCGGAATTTATGATATTCTGAATTAAGGTGTGGTTATCGTAAACAGAAGGAAATAGAGAAGTAAACTACGCATAAGTTGCGGGTCATGGGTTATGAGTTGAGTATTTCATTATGATAAGTGATTCCCATTTTGCTATTGAGTCAGACTCTCGAGTTCGAGTTGGCCATAGTGGCGTATCGAGAAGGCGAAATGAGATTCTGGGTTTAGTGGTGAGTTTCATCTTGAGAAGTATTGTGAATCATCGGATACCTTAGACTTGAGTGGGTTAGTGTGTTGGTATGAAAGGACCTCAAGACACGTGGATCTAAAAAGTGGTAGACGCTAAAGGTTGAGGTGGAGCAATTTCAGTTGGGGCTGTAGTATTTGCTTGGGAAAAGCGAACTTCATGACTTGTGTGTCACAATGGATTGAGATGATTATGGGAAGAAGGAAGCCTGTGAGACATTTTTGGGTATGTTATGGGTAACTTTTGGAGTTTTAGCTGTGGGGTCGAGAGTTGACCAGGTGCTCAGTGTTGAAAGGGATACCTGGGAGGGAACAAAGGTTTAAAATTGTGGAAGTCAGAGGATATTGTTGAGCGAACATGATCTTTTTCTTGTGTCCAAGGACAGGGTGTTGAGAGTTCATTGTTCAGATGGATTTTGATTGCAGTTCAGTGGATAAGTCCTTGGTGTGTTGTGACCCTTTCATTATGGAGTATGACTTGGATTGTTTAATACATATGTTTTAGATGATCGAGAGCCTATTTTGAGGTGTTGACTTGTTCTATCAGTCGCATAAAGAGAATCAGAGGGGAAGTAAGGTTTGAATCTGTTATTCAAGGAGTGAAAAACATGGAAAAATCTTATAGGGGGCGGTCTGGTAAGCGTGTCAGACCATTTGAGTTCCGGATTCTGGGGAGCCAGTAGTGGTATCGTAGTGGCAGTTGATTCTGCCCTTTTCTGAGTTTGGGAGTTTGGGATCAGGTATCATTAGAAGAAAGAGTGTGGTATGAAATCCTCTTGGGTGGTGTTTCGCGGGCTGTTGGGTTTTGATTTGGGTAATGCTAAAGAGCGATTTCAAGGGCGAAATCAAATTAAGTGGGGGAGATTTGTAACATCCAGAAATTCAGGTATGATAGTCGTGGTTCATTTTTGAATATTTGGGAGGGACTCGACGAGTCGAAGGTCTGACTCGCTGAGTCACATCGTGTTGATCAAGTGGATTTAATGAGAGGGCTCGACAAGTCCAAAGGCGGACTCGCCAAGTAGGGTCTGGGCGGAGAAAACCCAATGTTTTCGGAGTTGGGGTCTATTTAAGGGAATTCATGGCCCTAGATGCGCCTCATACCCTTTTTGAGAAACGCTAGATCGCCATTGGAGCCATGAGAGAGAGTTCTTATGATGAATCAAGTAATTTGGTGGATCTTTTGAAAGGAGAAGAGTATGATTCAAGCAAGGATCGAGGTAAGGTTGTGGATCTAGCATCTCCTGCTCAAGGAGCTTCTCTGGAAGGTAATAAGCCATACCTTTTCTCATCATTGTAGTTAGATTTCATATCTATGGATTTTTAGGGCTTTTTGCCATTTTGTGCTTGGATTTTTGAGTAGTATGAGTATCAAGAAGTCTAGACCTCAAATCTGGACCTTGTGAGGTCCTTAGAGTCTAGATGTCACAGCTTTATTCCCCATATGAGAGTTGTTGGACTTAATCATCTCATTAAGAGCATGCATTAACATTTTGGAGTAATAACATCATGCATGAACGTAAAGATCGAAGCTTTACGTGATTATTTAGCCTTGAGATGATAGATCTCGTGATTAGAGTGACAGGTCTGATTGAAATCGCCTGAATGAACATTGGGTCTGAATGAACTCGCCGAATCGATGAGCTGGCTCGACGAGTTGGTTAGGGTTTGTCCTGAAGAGCTGAGTCATGCGATAACTCGACGAGTTGGGGGTCAACTCGACGAGTTGAGTCGGTCCTTCACGAGACTTCTGCGAAAACAGATGGACTCGACGAGTCATTGGGAGTACTCGGCGAGTCAGGTCAATTTGGGACTGTTGACTCGAGTTTAGCAGTTGTTGACTTGGGGTTTGACTAATATGAGTAATGGAGACCATGGAGGGGAAAGATGGTCTTTTGCCCATTCCAAGAGTTACAGAGAGATAAGGGTCAACCTATAATGAATTTTTGTATGCGCAGAGTATTGATTAGAGATAATTATTCTATGTGTTAGGCGGAGACTAGTTGGAGATTCCGTGTACGAGGTTATGCTAGCCAGCTTGTGAGGTGAATCTTCTCACTATACTTTACCAAGAGTGGTAATTAGAGTTATGTGACAGAGTATCTTGTATGTTATTTATATGATGTGATACACTGCATTATTTCTATGTGATTTGTGCTATGTATGATTCAGAGTTTACAGAGTCAGGACCGAAAGGTCCACAGAGTTAGGGCCAGAGGGTCCACAGAGTTAGGACCAGAGGGTCCACAAAGTTATGGGATTGGAGGGTCCCACTGAGACACATTGACCAAAGGGTCAATCAAAGTTATAGCCCCGAGTGGCTAATATGTGTTGTATGTGGTATTTTGAGGAACTCACTAAGCTCCGTGCTTACCGTGTTATGTGTTATGTGTTTCAGGTTCTCTTCAGGATCGCAGGAAGACGGCGGCTCGATTGTACCCCCCCCCCCCCCCACACACACACACAAGAGAAAAGAGTCACGAATGGGGATCCTGGATTTTGATAATGTTTTGAATACTTTGTTGACTATTAAATGGTTTTTATATAAAATGACATGTGTTTTATGAAAATAAAAGTGGAAATTTATTTTGAAAATTTACGGTGTTACAGTATGGATCTATACACAAATTTGTGCTCTCCTTCTAGGAGACTTTGGTTATAATTTCAGGGCTTTTGTTGGTACTTAGCTAAGTACTTGAAGGGCTTCTTACAAAGCTATACTAACGGTTACGTGTAAAATAACTGAAAATCCTTTGAAATGAATAACTGTTTATATGTTCCATAAACTATACCTAATATAGTGTATATGGTCGTTACTGTAATAAAACTTGTGCTTAGCGAGTTAATACTTATGTTCCATAAACTATACCAATTATAGTTTATATGTTCATTTGTTTTGTATCTCGGTATCTAGTAATAATGATATCGGTGTTCCATAAACTATACTTATTACAGTTTATAAATATGTTCCATTTGAAATGTGATTATTTTGAAAATTTTCCTTTGCTCAGCATGTTACAAAGGTTTAAAGAATTGTACTCGTATTTATATATATATATATATATATATATATATATATATATATATATATATATATATGTGTGTGTGTGTGTGTGTGTGTGTTCTATAAGAACAATGGTTGCAACTGATTGAAACAGTTTAAAGTAAAATCGTTTGTAATCGTTGAAATCCTTTGAAATCGTTTACACAAATTTAATTGTGTTGTACTTGTATTCCCCCTAAAAACGTGGAAAAATATTGAAAACATAGGGGTATGAACTCACATTTAATGTGCGTTTGTGTTTGAATTAGTGAATTGTAGAAAGGATCATTGGGTAAGTATACGAGTGAATAACGTTATCCTAAAAAAAAATATTCGATGTCATATTTAAATTAATAATATATTAATTTAAATAATGAATTAAATAATATTGAAAATAATAATTAAAGTGTTAAACAACACTTTAATCATGTAAGGAATACTTACAATAATTATGTGGAGTTGTTTGAAATGTTGAAATGGATTTTCGGTGGACAAAATGGAGTTTTCGGTTGGGCAATTGTGTTTTCGGTTGGATCTTGATGTTCTTGAGTGAATGTTTGAAGATTTGAAGATATTATGAATGTTCTTGGGGAATTGGTTGAAGATTTGAAGATATGTTGAAGATCTGGGCGTAAACTCTTGAAGATTGAGAGAGTTCACAGATGATAGAATTTAGGAGTGTTTTCGGATGAAAAGTTGAGAAATGAATTGGTTTATGGGTGAACATAATATATATATATATATATATATATATATATATATATATATATATATATATATATATAGGGGTGTTTACGGTTCATAATGAGCCACGGGGTTGTGTTTTCAGATTTATATTGAGCCCGTAATGAGTTTTCACCCCTTAAAGTCAAGGGAGAAGAAGTGTTTACGGATTTGGGTCAAAGGTAAAAAGGGTTCACGGTTTAGAGTCAAAAGGGAAATGGGTTCACGATTTTGATTCCAAGAGTAAAGGGTTTTCGGTTTTGGACCTTCTAGAAGGGGTGTTTTCGGATTTGCTATTCATCCTTAGGGGTTTTCGGATTTGCTTTCCCTCAAAAGCATGTGTTTACGGTTTGGGTTTAGGGATTAGATTCCTAAAACCGTAAACTACTTTATACCCTTTTTAAACCTTTAATTTCCTAAATTTTAAGTTAAGTATTGGACTTGTATTTTTTTGTATTAAACCTATTTTGCATTTAAACTTATATATAGGTTAAATAAGCATGCACACTAGGCATCCAAAGTTCTTATAACAACAATATAGGCGGTGAGTTTTACTTGTACATGTTTGTAGTCTAGACTTTTATTAACTCAAAACAACGGGTTGACACATTAACCACACACACTCCACTAAAGACTTATAAAGTGTAATGTGCAATTTCATGTGTTGGCATACAAATTCACATGTTTCCTTAAGTAACTAGTTTTGGGACCAAAGGGCTTCTAGCCCAGCGGTATCAGGTGTTGTCTTCCCTCCTTGATGTTATGGGTTCAAGTCTCATCTGAGACTTCGGTGGATTTAGGAGTAATTTAGAAATATATTGTATTTGCCGCTAAAAAAAACTAGATTTGCGATTTTAATAAAAAAAATGTTCTAGTACTTTTTAATATCATTATACTTTTAATGAAAAATAATTGTCTTATCAAACCCGTTCAACTAATGACCCTCCACTAATCAAGGAAGCAGTGGGAGAGAGTGGACACTCATTCAACTATCATTTTATAAGCAATTTCCTTATACCACCCTTATAGACTAGCTTCGTGAATGAGGCATACTAGTGGTTCAACTCACTTAGTCTTATACATATAGTAATTATTAAACTTTTAATTTTACATATAGTATAAGGTGTATTTTAAAACTTTTTTCAAATTACTAGGTTTATAATTAAATTTCGAAAATTTATAATTAATTTAAATTTAAAATTAAACCAAATGATTTAATATTTATCTATGGGAAAATTACTAATCTAATCAAATTCATTAATGAATTATCACTTTTTAGCCAAAAATTACGATTTATCCCAAACTAGCCCACGAAACCGTAGGTGGTTAAAATGGTCTACTGTTTCGCCCATTTACCTATTGTTTTGATTTTTGTATATAAAGATTTTTTTTTCATTTTTCATTACGAAACCGTAAACGAAAAAATGGTCTACTGTTTCCTCTAAGAAGTCTATTGTTTCCCAAACAGTAGATTAAAAATAATCTATTGTTTTGTCTAAAAAATTACGGTTTTAAGTTTTTTTTTTTTAATTAAAAAGAATACTAACTTTTGACTAATATATCGTACCTACTATATATTAAAAGAAAAATCTTTTTTACAGTAAAAATGCTTTTTTCATTAAAAAATAAAAGAAACTAAAACCGTAGGTTTTGGACGAAACAGTAGATCATTTTTAATCTACTATTTGGGAAACAGTAGACTTCTCAGAGGAAACAATAGACAATTTTTTCGTCTACAGTTTCATAGTGAAAAATGAAAAAAAAATCTTTATATACTACAATCAAAACAGTAGGTAAATGGGGGAAACAGTAGACCATTTTAACTACCTACTGTTTCGTGGGCTAGTTTGAGACAAATCCTAATTTTTTGTTAAAAATTGTTAATCACTTCTTTAATTTGTCTAGATTAGTAATTGTCCCTTTATCTATTTATTAACAATTAATTAAATATACTAAATCAAATACGGATTAACTAATTAAATTAATCAAATAATTTAATCCTAATCCTTACCCTCTAAAATTTTGAAAATATAAGGTATAGGATTTATACAATTTTAATTATCTCTTTTTAGGCAAGTAAAATGATAATTACCAAAATTTGAAAAATCCTAATTTGATACAATTCAACAATTATAGGATTTCAAAACCCTAACCCTAATTTCAAAACTTAGTGAGGAAGGTTAGGGTTTCAAAACCCTAACCCTAATTTCGAAATTTTAAGCATTTCAGGGATTAATATCTATAAACCCTAATTTGATTAAACCCAATAATTATAGCAAATTCGACTAAAAACAAACAAATTCTCTGATACCATTGATGGGTTTTAGGCATAACAAAACAAAATTAAAACTCTTAAGTGTACATGCAACCTAAAACAATATCTATGTTTTCACTATTGAACGTATAACTAAGAGCATCAAAATACGAACCATAGAAACCCTACGTAGTTTTCGAAAAACACAAGAAAGGGTTTATGATTACATACCTTATTGTTATTATAGGAAATAACAATTATATGTGACTTATAGAACCTTTGGAAGCAAGCACAACTAGTGTCGTGCCTCTAGTGGTTCACACCCAAGCTAGCAAGAAGGAGATTTTGGAGAGAGGAGAGGAGAGGGTAAAATTTTATCTATCTCTCTAAGAGTATGAGTGGCTGGAATATGAAGGGCTAGGGTCCTTTATATAGTGGTCTAAGGAAATCTTGAATAACCCTAATCTGAATATAATACTAATATTTCAAATTGGTAATTATCTAGCTTCATATTTATCCACATAGGATAATCTAGAAACCCTAGATTATCCCCTAGAAACTGTCCACCCTCTTCGTGGAAGGTTCTGGAGTCTTTTGTTCAACTATTGAATAATTGCACTTTAGACCTTATACTTTTAATTCATTTCATTAATCCCAAAATTAATTCCAACTAATTTTTGATCAATTATTAATTAAATATTAGTATTTTTAATTAATATATTATTCTCATAATATATTAATAAATTATTTATTTTGATTTATTAATCAAATAATAAATCAACCCCTCTCTCAAAAAATCATCATGTCCAATTGCTAAGATTGAGGGAAACCCAAAAAGACTATGCTACTATTAATTCAAGTTTATGTCAATTATAGTTATGAACTTAAACATCTAATCCAACAATAATATCATTTTTAAGTTTGTAATTAAGAATGTTTCCTTCTATCCATGGACGAATGTCATATTAACCAAGCCACATAAATATTGTATATTTATGTGGTGTGTGTGATTATTCTCGTTTTTTAGTTGTCTACTCATTTTTTTACATCAAACTGCAACTTCATTTAACATCATCGGGTCGTCCATGATTTGCCTACCCTTAAAAAAATTGAATCCAAGCTAACAACATCATCAATAACATGAGTAATTCTATTAAAAAGCAACTTCCTAATAATTTTATATTAACACCCAATAAGACTTATGAGACCAGAGTCTTTAATAAACTTAGGGTCACTAATGTTCAGGATCAAAGTAATAAATGAAGGATTACATCCTTTTGGAATGAAGCTCTATCATATGAAAATTATTAATGGTTGTTACAACATTTTCCTCAATAATATTCCAAAATCTTTTAGCAAAATTGAACATAAAACCATCGAGGCTTCGTCACTAGTGACAAGATTGGGAAATGCTCTGTAAATCCATTTAAATTACGAACCCCTCCAGGTTGTTCATTTTTTATGCATTGCTATTCAACCAACCATAATACTTACTACCAATTACTATAATTGTCACACCCCCGAACCAGACGGCGGAAACGTCCGGGGGCTGTCGTGACTCAATTGAATACCATAACATTGAATATATATGAAACGTAACAACATTCGTCACCATGCATTAATATAGTACAACCGGTAAAGTTTACATGAAGTACATTGTTTAAACATTACATTCCCAAAAATAAATTGTTCGTTTCGTACATAAATAAACTGCAAGCCATCACTGAATATGATTTCCTTTGATTCACTGGTTCCCTGAGAATACAAGTATTTTGAAAAGCGTCAACATATGAAATGTTGGTGAGTTCATAAGTAATGTTTGAAATCCAATGTTTTGTATTGTTTGAAAACCACCAGAAAATCCGATATTTTCTGAAAATAGTATAGTCAAAAAGGTGTGAAGATCCATAGGTATGCTTGTTTGTTTCTATACTTGTAAAAATTGTTCATTAAAATTGTATGCATTCCGAATCCGTATGTATTGAAATACCCTAGGAAAACCCGATGTTTTCCTAATTCTTTGAATTACATGAATTTACATTGAAACCATTGCAACGCGTGAAGTTATCAATACCAGGCGACGTTGGATTATTTTTTAGCATGATTATTTGCTACAAACACGCGTTACACAAACGACTAGTCTATAGCAATACTAACGATCCCGTAGGCGTCGTCCGTACTAAGCACGTTATCCAACCGCCCTAACTACGTGTAGTCCCACATCCGAAGAGAAAGAGGACACGAAGGCCTCGATGACTCCATTAGCCGGTTGGGGATAAAAAGGTACGAGGGGTCCCAGACCCGCCTCGCATAAAAAGGTAGACTCTACTAGCAATACCAAAGGACCCTTGGGGACCAGTAGTATACAAGCCATTGAAAGTCCTTTTACGTTGTGTCGGATCGGTAAAACCCAACACTTCGTAAGATAGAGGTCTTCGGGCCTTAAGATCAGGTCATTGGGCTAGCTAGGCTCAACAAACAAGATTTTACACTTTTGGGGCCCAAAGATGGTGCGTAGACGTCTGTGCACACTTGCATGTATATTGAATTCCCAAACGTTATGAGTATGAATCGTAGTGTCGTAGTGTCATAGTGTCGTCGTGTTAGTAGTTTCGGATTTTTATTGGTTCGAGACCGAACCAATTCGTTTAACAACGACTTTTGGTGTTGTAATGTATTGTATTTCATCGATAGTCGCGGTGCCATAATTTGGTCAAATTGCATGTATTGAATTAGTCTTGAAAGTTTTCTGTTTTCAGCCCCTCATTGTTTGTAAAATTTACTTTTTCAACCCTTTATTTAAATACTTTCCGGTTTGGTCCTTAAATCAATTTTCTTGACATTTTAACACCAAAAATTATTGAAATTAATATTTTTCAGCATATTTTTCATAGAAAACAGCTTAAGTCCCTGAAACTTCAGTTTTCTCGGTTATAACCCTTCTTTTTCGCAATTTTGACAATTTTGGCCCAAATTGTAAAATTTTGCAACTTTGGTCCTTTTTAAATTTAAAAAGCATTGTAAACATTTGAAAAGGACTTGGAACACTTATAGTCCACTGTTTTATAGAAAAACACAGTTTTGGCCCTCCAAAACAGAAAATTTCGCATAATGGGCCTCATTGGGCCGAAAATGTCATTTTTAGCCCATTAAGCTTGAAATTTATGTTTTTAATTCTCTAAATGAGTATATTTCCAGAAATGGTTTTATTGAAACTGTTTTGACACACCTTATCCAACAGAATTCGTGATATGTCAATTTGGGCCCTTAATTTTGTATTTTTCACATTTTAGGTCCAAAAATTGTGTTTTTAGCCCAAAGAAATTATTACTAAACCACTTAGCTATTTTTCTAGAAACACTTAGTATGTAGAAATATAGTAGAGGCTAAAATCATTTAACATAAGGTATATCTCGGTTTTGAGGGGTTTTATGGCTAAATCCAACATTATAACTCACAAAAGCACACATATAAGCATGGAAATCATACAAAGCATACAAAACACATATAGATCTACACTTTCACTTGTATTCCCCCCCCCCCCCCCCCCAAAAAAAAAAAACTCATAAAAACATAAAATAGGGGGTATGAAGCTCACCTTAGGTGTTGATTCGGTTTTTGAAGAAAGAATGGAAGAAATGAAGTGATGTTTCACTCTAGCACCCTTTGATGATGAATTCGAGTTTATGGAGTTCTAAGACACAAGTTTATGATTTCATGAGAGTTAAGAGGAGATTTTTGAAGACAACAAAGAGTCCAAAGCATGGATCCAAGCATTAACTTACCTAGATAATGATTTTGGTGATGGATTCTCCTTGTGAAGCTCTTGATTCACAAAAATTTTGAAGGAGGAGGGAGGAATGCTCTTCAAGACTTAGAGAGATTGGAATTGAATTTTTGTGATGTGTGTGTATCCTCGGCCGAGAGTGAGAGGGAGGAAGAAGAGATGACCTTTGAAGTGATATGCATGGAGATATGGGATAAGTTGCATGGATATCCAAAAGACAATAATGAAGTGGCAAAACAAAGTCAACTCTCATCCTTTTCTTGGGTTTGGGCCTTGGGCCGAGATTTTTGGAAGGGAAAAGGAAAATTTTGGGCCCTTGCTTCTAAGCCCAGTGTTAGAGTTAATTTGGGTATGTTTTAAGTCTAAAAGAATGTGGTAGGATTTTTATATTTTTATTGGACTAGTTTAGGTTATTCATGTATCAAGGCTTTTAATTCACTTCATTCTAGGCCCAACATGGCCTAAAATGTTGAAATAAATTAGTGTGGGTCCAATTAGAGCCCAATTAGGGTTCTAAGCCCATGATAGTCTAATTGGAAGCTTATTGGTCCATTTGGATCCAATAAGGAAGTCCTAGTCCAAAATGGACTTAAACAAGGACTTCTAGGGTCTCCAATTGTTTGATGACTATTTGTAGTACTTGTATGATGCCTTTGATTGGAGTTTTTGATGTCATAATAGTAGGTGTCAATCATGTTCTTAAGTTTTGGATTCACATTAACTTGAGTGTATAGATTACATAACACAAAATTTCCAGTTGTGACAATAATGGTGGGTGTCACATCCAACCATTAAAACTATACCTACCATTAACACTCCACTCCACATTATTTTTTTTATTTTTAATTAAAAAATACAATAAAAACATAAAAAAAAAAAATTAGTTTTTCATTCAATAAAAAACATTACATTAATTAAAAAAAAAACTACATTACTTTAAAAAAAACTAGAATAAAAAAAAACTAATCCAAGTTCATGTTTCGTTGGTATAAATGCTCCACGACATCTTCTAGAAGGTGGAAACACATTTCGCTGTTATGAAGATCACCAACTCAGGCTAAAAATTTAGTCGTTCTGGGTTCAAACTCTTCAATCGGGATAACTACATTGTCCGGATCATACATGCAAATAGTTCTACCTTCAATTTCAATAATTATATCATGCATTGTAATACATACATTTACCATTCGTTTATTTATATCTTTATCCTAGATTCGTATAGTGTATTTCACTACATGTCATGTCTGCTTGAGGACTTAAAGTGTCATCTCGATATCCTTTCTCGCTGATTCATGCCTTTTTGTGAACAAATTTGTCTTTTCACTTTGAGGAACAAAGTATGCTTCATAAATATAGAATAATCAGGGTATATCCCATCACAAAGGTAGTAACCATATTTTTATGAATGTTCGTTCACCGTGAAAGACATATCAGGTGATTTTCCAATCCAAATATCGTTGAAAATAAGATATTGGCCAAGAACAGTAATGTCGTTAAACCACGCAACTCCAAAGAACGAATGTCATATCCACAAATCCTGAGATGCAACAGCTTTTAGTATTATACTTGGCACACCTATATCATCTCGGGTAAATTGACCGCGCCACGCAGTTGGACATTTTTTTTACCTCGTGACATGCGTACAATTAAGACTATCAAACATTCCTGGAAATTCATGACTATCTTCCTGAGCCAATTATAATATATCAATATCACGTGTAGTAGGTTTACGTAAATATTCTTTGTGATAAACCTCATACACACATGTACAAAACCAATCTACCCAATCAATTACGGTCATCACATATACTTTCAAGTATTTATCAGATGCATCGAAGTATATACTGTATCTCAAATATGTAAGCGCAACCACACATTTTTGTATACTACTAAAACTCATTATTCCTCAAGCAAATAGTTTTTTGTAGGGTTTCGGGTTAAAACATTACAAATACGTAAAAATATAACCTTATTAGATGGAAACGACGTTCAAACGAGTCATCATTATAAAGACAATTATCGGCAAAGTAATTTCGTATCAATAAGTCACGTATAGCTTGACGATCTCGATTCACAACTGCTCTTGAATACATAACATTCACAACTGCTCTTGAATACATAAATTCTTCGTCATCATCCGAATCGAAATTCTTAAAGGAATCCATAAATATGAGTTTTTTTAGCAAGTATAAAAGAGATGGATGGTTTGGATGTAAAAGTTTATGTGAATATTGTGTTTATATAGGTACGGTTTATATGTTCAAAAAAAAATTCAGGGGGTCAACGGCTAGTCAACGGGTCAAATGAGTAATTTGTTACTCGTTAAACGAACTATCCAAGACCACGAATGGTCAGGATGATGTGCACAGACAACGTTCGTGATCACGTAGACCACGGGCCCATTCATTATAAATATTATAGACGGTCTAAGCATATCCATCGAACATCATAAATATCTGTTTCCAAAATAAAACCATTGAAAGATTCCACCACACCTGCATTGAAATCCGACCCCAAACCTTTCAATTGGATGTCTAACAATATTGAAATCATCCCCCACCAAGATCACCTCACCATCGAATCTAGACATCATGCCTTGTAACATCTGCCAAAAGGTGTTACATAGAACCCAATACCAAGCTTTTCTAGTAATATGGTCCCCAAGACATAACAAGTTTAACCTAATTGACACTTTTAGTCCCTCTTTCTTTATTTTCTATTTAAGATCAAGATTATTTCCCTAATCCACAACTCTTATTAAATATTATTATAATCCTTTGCTTATTAATTCTTAACCTTTCAACTATTTAATTAACTTTCATTTATAAAAAAATTAAACAGAAACCTCTTGGTAATGTTAAAACATCTTAGCAGATTACTTGATTAATTCCTATAACTTATTAACCATTTAACATTGTAAAAAAAAAAAAAAAAAAAAAAAAAAAAAAAAAAAAAAGTTACAATTATATGAATGGTGTGAAATGCTTACAACTAATTTTATATACCCAAAATTGAATAAGTTATGTCAATGGTCAAACCGCATAAGCAGCTTTACAGTCTGGTATACATCGCCCTTTTGACTGTATAATGGAACCGATCGTATGCCTTTACTAATCTCCCTAACTGGTATGCATGTTTGTCCTGCAAAATCATCTTTTTCTGACATATCATATTCATGAACTTCGACCCGAATCAGAGCTAAATCCGGAACTCTTAACGGGAACTCAAATTCTTCATTCCACGTTGGGTTCCAGCTGTCCTCAACTGTTTTTGATTTTTTCATTTCCGTATCCGCAGGTATTCCCGCAATTCCAACCTGCAATCCATATAAAAATATTTAAAAATTTTAAATTATATGAAGGTAATTAATGGTCTACCTTTGCGTAGAAATCTGGAGGAGAGTAAGCGTCAAAATGTGATTGTTTAAAATCATAATACCATCCTTCACCCATGTAAAGAGTTATCTGAAGTGTAATAAACATCAACACCTGATAAGCACTTTTTTTTTTTTTTTTTACCAATAATAATAATAGTGACTTGCCTTTAAGGTCATTTTAACAGGTAATTCCACCCTTGGATCAAAAACCTCATCACCTCCCTTCAACAAAAGTTGAGGCTTTTTGACATATCCACATCCCCCATTACCCCTAAACATTCCTTGCATCAACCATAATGACCTTCCATAACCCTGTTATTATATTATAAGGACATAAAAAAAAAAAAATCTATTTCAAACTTCATATAGAAAAAGTTTCAAAGTCTAACTTGCATATTGAATGCAACCATCTGAGCTCCATGCATCCAACCGATCAATGGGTTGTAATTAGATGAGTCGAATCGTATTCCTTTAGGGTACACCCTCAAAATATTTCTTTGTGTGAATCTAAAACAACCCAAATGTTGTTGTTATTATACTACACAATAATAATAAGAATAACTTTATAATTTTGAACGATGGAATACCTGACAATCTGTGGGGCGTGAGTTTTTGCTGCTTTTTCAAGCTCTTGTTCACTTAAACTAAGACGACGTACTTTAGTGGGGTCCACTTTTAACCAATCATCCAAACCACCTTTTCCTTTTCCAGCATGGATGGCTATCAAACTTTTATATTCAGGAGCTGCATTGTCATCATCTTCATCATCCGAATCATCATCATCATCTGAATCATCCTGGGAGGATGTACAATGTTAGTCATCAACAAAGACAAATTACCATAATACCCCTTAAGGTGTTCAAAGGTTGGTTTTATGTTAGCCACCTAGCAGACCACTGTGTATCTGATATACATCTTATGTCAGCCTTCTGGCAGACCACTGTGTATTTGATTTACATCTTATGTCAGCCACCTGGCAGACAGACCACTGTGTATCTGATTTACATCTTATGTCAGCCACCTGGTAGACCACTGATTTACATCTTATGTCAACCACCTTGCAAACTATTGTGTATCTGATATACATCTTATGTCAAGGGTTGTTGGGAGAATAAACAGATATTTTAGGTTTTACCTTCCTAATAATTAACTTTAATTGGGAAAAAAAAAAGGTAATTTACATTAATGTACCTTATCATCAGAGCTTGCAATTTCTCCACCCCAAGCTTCTGCATCTTTCTCCTTTGATCCATTTCCCTTTGGCTTAGTTTCCTTAGCTTTAAGGTACTCTTTTGGTGGTTTAGTAGATATAATAAACCTTTTCTTAAGAGATTCAGGTGAGGGGAATTCCTCTAAACATTCTTTCTCAGGAGTAAACAATGTGTCTCCATATATATCATGAACCATCTACACTTTTAGTCATACAAAGATTAAATTGAAATCAAGAGCATCATCACTTCATCATAACTTAAATTCTAATTTTTATTTTCCAACAAAATGATAAAGACTAAAGTTACCTCTGCGACTTTAGCTTGAAGATCTGTGGTAAGGTGGTCTTCTAAAGTGATTACAACAGGGTATTCGGATGCAGAGAATGCATGATTTTTAATAGACTTTAAACATGTGCGAAGTTCAACAGGAGTTGTCAATGTCCTAAAGATCATAACAAAAACAGTTAATGAAAATATTTACATTCACATCCGACATTATAAGAAAGAAAATTTTGTTAATTTCTTACCCTCCATGAAGAACATCCACATCATCATTTGTTGAATTAGGCCATATATCTAACTCAATGACTCTTACACCTCTCTCCAAAGCTTGAATGATGGGAACATCACTACAGTCACTATTGAGTTGATTCCCAGTTAGATATGAGTTGTGGCCAGTGTAAATATAATAATGAGACAATGGAGCTGTCATATCTTGGTGAGCCTGAGATAAAAAGATGATCAAATATGATTATTAACTAACTATCTTTCTCATGAAACTTGAAAGTTGATCACAGAGGATCAAAAGATGATTTATGGTATAATGATATGAGGAATGCATGTTTGAGCATTGATTCCATGGTAAAATAATGAATAGTTGAATACCATACTTTTACATATAAACTACTATGTTCTTAAGCAGATTATGTATTTGCAGATTTCTAGAGTGTATAGATTCTTTATGCAAAGAATTACTAATCATTGGATGATTGGGTTTTAAAGCAAATTCATAAGCACGGAAAGAAACTACGTTACTGCTATAACAAAGTTCTGATTTCTGAGGACTCGGGATACTCAATTAAGCAGAGAATCTATGAGTTGGAAGTAATCTATCAGCATTAAAAGTTAGCGTTTATCAAAAGAGAAGCTAAAACTTCCATAGGAATCATTATTGACTCACATCATGAGAATCACGGAAAAAATAGAAACAAAATAATGCGTTTCAGGACTATATTCAAAGTCAATTGAGAGAAAAACAGCTCGATCGTAGAAATTCGAACAATAATCTAGCAATGTGCATAAACAAATGATAGAAATTTGAATTGAAGTATGATTACCGAACCAGATGGAGATAAAACGGGATTAGAAGCGCCGAAGAGGTATTTGAAGAAGGCTTCGAGATTGAAACCCTTGCGATGGAAGATAGAAGGGGAATTCTGCGTAATAATTGCTTCAGCTTCCTCGATCGTAGCTTTCTCTTGTTTCTGAACCTCAATAAGGAAGCGTTGGAGGTGATCTGCGGTCATGAAATCGTTAGCTGAATACTTATTGAACAGGGACTTGATTCCGGTGGGAGGTTCGGCGGGGGGGATCTTGAAACGTCGTCTGAAACAGAGACATACTGTGAATGTTTGCTTGGACATGGGTGCATTGAATCACAGGGAATTGGGGAAAGGAATGGGAGATTTGGGGACGAAGGTTTTGCGGAAATGGAAAGTATATGCTAATTCTTGCGATGGGTATTGGAATCGATAGCAAAGCTATATTCCGGCAAGCTCACGAATAAGGATTGTTTGGGGGTGGCACGTCGACGGTTGTGATCGTTGAAGAATGTGTCTTTCTCATTTCTCAACCGATTTTGCAGGACCCACGGATTTATGTAGATACATATTTTGGTTTGGATGCATAAAATTGTTTTCGAATTTAGTAAGTATCGTGTAGATGGGATTAAAAATGTTAAAATATACAAATATCAATTGACTAGTTTTAGAAACCAAGGATGAAAAAAAAAATTAGAAACTAAGGATGACAAAAAAAAAAAAAAAAATATGACTTGTAAAAATAATAAGCTTTTCGGTTTGTTTATATCTATTTTTTTTTTAAGTAACAATTATTTTGAAGGTGTTCATATATGATCATTATGATCTACTATAGTAGCAAGTTACATTCGATCATAATAATTATATGTGAAAAGTTTCAACAAGTTCGTTATATAGATTTGTATAAAAAAATAGTTACCAGATATGAACAAAATGAAAAATAAAAGTAAATTATACGAATGGTTCCTGTGGTTTGGGAGAATAGAATTTGTGTGTTTGATTCATAACTTTTTTTTTTTTTTTAAAACTCGGATGGTCTCTACTCTTTATTTTTGTTGCATGCTTGGCTGAAATTAGCATAGTTTTTCAATGATCTCATTCATCCAATCATATTTGAATTTAACTTCTAAAGTAGTTTATTCTTATTTTGTAGTAGATTGTGTCATTATGTTTTGCTTGGACTTCATTCCAACAAAAATTATCATCTATTCTATAATGAAGTCAAAATTCAATTATAATTCATAATTATTAATATTTGTTTAGAAATTAACATCTTGTGTAGCTCTTTCCATAAAGATCATTTCTAAATTGATTGTCTCATATACATTCTCTTAGTTCTTCTTAAGTACTCTTAGAATGTTTTCTTAATCATCCAGTGACTTAACCATGTATTCAATTAGTATCCTATGAGATGCTTACACCATGATCAAATACCATGTCATATGCATAATATGACATAAATGATGAATTTATTTGCCAAACGAATAGAATATAAATCATTTCATCTAGTTCAAGCCTATGAGTTATGTACTTTTAAGGCTAGCTCAATATGGTGTCATATAACAATGTCAAGAATTCTCTAAAAGAATCTTGTGTCTTGATCTCTTTCAAGATATTGCCAATATATGAATAAAGACATGAAACTTTTAAAATTCATTTTATCTATACCTTATAGATTTTACATTCCAAGAATGTATCTTCTCTTTCCTAAGTCTTTCATTTTAGAAACACTTTCTGAGTCAATGTGAAAGCGACCTTGCTTAATCAGAATGTGATTTCAAATGATTAAGTATGTCTCATTCTGTCACACCCCCGAACCAGACGGCGGAAACGTTCGGGGGCTGTCGTGACTCAATTGAATACCATCACAGTGAATATATATGAAACATAACATCAATCATTACCAATCATTTGAACATTACAACCGATAGAATTAACATCCATTACATCGTTACCAAAAATATTACATGCCCAAAAATAAAATTGTTTGTGGTAAATTAAACATTCGCAAAACATCACAGAGTAAAATTCCTTCTTCACTTTACTTGGTACCTGAGAATACAAGTATTTTGGAAAAACGTCAACATATGAAATGTTGGTGAGTTCATAAGTAATGTTTAAAATCCAATGTTTGTATTGTTTTGAAAACCACCAGAAAATCCGATATTTTCTGAAAATAATATAGCGTAAAAAAAATATGTGAAGATCCGTGAGTATGCTTGTTTGTTTTCTATAGATGTAAGCGTACGAGTTGTAAAATTCGGCATGTAGTTCGTATGTGTACTAGTTGAAAACCCTAGGAAAACCCGACGTTTTCCTATCACTTTGCTTTAATTAGTTTATGTGTTGTTGTTTTGTTACGTTAGAGGTATTCGTTGAGCTCCGGAGGCATTGGGTATACAGTGGGTTGTGAATTGTTGTAACGTACGTTAATGAAAACGTCCAGTAGACAACCGTACAAACGATCCCTTAGGCGTCGCTCGCACTTATTCACATAACCCAACCCTTCCGGACTTGTGTAGTCCCACGACCGAAGGAAAAAGGAGAAGGTGCGAAACCCTGAGTATTTCCCTACGTCGTTCAAGACCATAGCGAATGCGAAGGGCCCGAAGCCCAACTCGCAATCGTGAGTTCCCGACTTTACTAGCAGTACCGAAGGACCCTTGGGGACCAGCAGCATGTTTGCCATTGAAAGTCCTTTTACACGAGGTTAAGTCGTATTAGACCCAACTACATGTAAGCAAGTATCCTTTGGGCCTAAAGATCACGTCATCGGGCTAGCTAGGCCCAACAAGCATGATTTGAAACTTTTGGGCCTAAGGAAGGTACGTCGACGTATTGAGTAGTTCCACGAGAGTATAGAGTTCCGAGAGTTCCATGTGTGTATTGAGCGTCGTAGTGTTAGTGGTTTCGGATTTGTTACTGATTCGAGACCGAATCAATTCGTTTGATAACGATTGTTGGTGATATTGTGTATTGTAATTCATCGAGAGTCGTAGTGTCAGTATTTGTTCACAACGAGTGTATTGAATTATCATTGAAAATTTTCTGTTTACAACCCCTCTTTATTTTGTAAATTTACTTTTTCACCCCTTTAAGTAAATTAATTTCCGGTTTAGTCCTTAAACCATTTTTCTTGGCATTTTAACATCAAAACTTAATGAAATTGATATTTTTCAGCACCTTTTTAGTTGAAAACAGTTTTAGACCCTGAAAATACAACTTTCTCGGTTGTAGCCCCTTTATTTCGCAATTTTTACACTTTTGGCCCAAATTGGAAAATTTTTGCAACTTTGGTCCTTTTTCAACTATGGAAAGCATTTTTGACCTTTGAAAAGTACTTAGAACACTAATAACCCACTGTTTTACAGAAAAACAAGGTTCAGCCCCTCAAGTTTGGGTAATTTCGCATATTGGGCCCTATTGGGCCGAAAATGTCATTTTTAGCCCATTAAGCTTGAAATTTATGTTTTTAATCCTCCAAAAGAGTATATTTTCAGAAAATACATTATGGAAACTGTTTTGACTCATCTCACCCATCAGATTTCGAAATATTTCATTTTGGGCCCTTCAACTTTGTATTTTTGACATTTTATGTCTAAAAAATGAGTTTTTAGCCCAAAGTATGTGTTGTTAAGCCACTTAGCTATTTTTCTTGGTATACTTTGTATGTAGTAGTATATTTTATACTAGCATCATTTAATATAAAGTATATCTCGGTTTTTAGTGATTCATGACTAGATCTAACATCATAATTATACAAAACACACATATAAGCATAGAAATCATAAAAGGCATACACATAATGATAGATCTACACCTTTGCTTGTATTCTCCCCCACAAAAACTCATAAAAACCAAAAATAAGGGGGTATGAAGCTCACCTTAGGGGGTAGTTTTCGGTTCTTGAAGAAAAGATGGAAGAAAACTTGGTGATTTTCGACCCTAGCACCCCTTGATGAAGATCTCGAGTTTATGGAGTTCTAAGACACAAGTTTATGATTTCATGAGAGTTAAGAAGAGATTTTTGGATATAAGAAGAAGTCTAAAGTGTGGATCCAAGTTTCAACTTACCTAGATGATGATCTTTGTGGAAGAACTCCCTTGAATTCCTCTTAGATCTTCGAAAATTTGGAGAGAAATGGAGAGAGCTCCTTGAGAGAAAAGATGAGTGAAATGTTTGTGTGTGTGTTTGGGATTCGGCCGAGAGGGGGAAAGAGGAAAGAAGAGGGTGGCTTTGACAAGATAGATTCTTGGAAGTATGAGTTGCATGCATGGATATCCATTAAATAAAAGTGAGGTGGCAATCCAAAGTCAACTCCTCCGTATTCTTGGGCTTGGGCCGAGAATGGAGAGGGAAGAAAGAATTTTTGGGCTTTTTGCCCCTAAGCCCAATATTAGAGTTAGTTTGGGTGATCTTTGGCCTTATAAGATAAAATTGTGATTTTTATGCTTTATTAAGCTAGATTAGGTTAATTATGGATCAAAGCTTTTAATTCATTTCATTCTAGGCCCAAAATGACCCAAAATGTTGAATTAAATTAATGTGGGTCCAATTAGAGCCCACTTAAGGGTTCTAAGCCCATGATAGTCAAATTGGAAGCTTATTGGTCCATAGAGTCCAATAAGGAAGTCCTAGTCCAAAATGGACCTAATCAAGAACTTCTAGGGTTTCCAATTGCTTGATGTAGTGAATTGGGGTTTAGTTTTCCATTGAGTAAGCATCATACATGCTCTTGAGTTTTTGAATTCAACATTTACTGGAGTATAGTGATTACAAGACACAAAATTTCTAGTTGTGACACATTCATACAAGATTAGGAATGTCACTATGCTCCCACTAGTTCTTAGTAAACACACATGTTATATTCATTTTAATATAAAAACACACCTTGTGCTTTTACATAAAATGATGATTATAACGTTTAGATGTTTGCTTTATATCCTCAAGTGGATCTCAAGCTCTACACATTTTTTTAGGATAACATGGATTAAGAAAACCTCAAATCTAATCTATATAGATATCTTCTAATAGATGTCTATTAAGAAAAAGTGGTCTTTCTTGAAATCTATTTACTATATCTTATATTGAAAAATATGAATTTATAGTAAATTATATCCTTGTTGATCTAATCATAGTTACATGTGAAAAAGGTTTGATCACAGTCAATGTCATGAGTATGATGAGGACCATAGTCAATGCCATGAGTATGAGAAAATCATTTTACTACAAGTCCTGCTTTAAATGTGTGTGGTTATCCATGTAATTAATTATTTCTAGAAGAATCATTTACTCTTTCTAACCTTTGCTATAGCGATAAATTTTAATCAAGCCCATACTAGATTCTCATACATGGATTACATCTCATTATCATGACTCTAAGTCATTTACCAGATTTGAGATCTGACATAGCATCCTGGTATTTAATGTATTTTCCAGAAAACATCAACAAAAGCTCAGCAATGAGAGATTCCACATTTCTAAAGTCGTAGATGATTTCTACCATTAATGCGAATAATTTGTGTTTGTGAATAACTATTATTCAATTCTAACAATCCTTGTTAAAACTAGTGCCAATTTGTGTTTGTTATTAGAAGTTTGATTTCTACTAACTTAGCTTTCACAAGAATAAAAGAACTTATTCTTGGTGGGTTTGAATATGATAATCTAAGCCACATTTAGAGTATTACACAAATGTGTATTTAGTAGATTTTGCGTTTAGAAGCTTTATGTAACATCCCAAGTTCATGAATATAAGTTCGGGGTCTTATGTGAAAATAAAGGAGTTGACTCAGCGAGTATGTATCTTGACTCATTGAGTCAGAACGGGTTTTTGGCCACGTGTTAAGTGACCAACTCGCCGAGTCGGCGGTGTGACTCGACGAGTTGGTGCTAGAAAGAGAAAACCCTAAAATTTAGGGTTTGCACCCTATTTAAAGGATCTTATTTTCTCACCTCAGCCTCTTTGTTACCCCTTGAGAGTCAGTAAACCCTAAAATCGTGTGTGAGCCATTGGTGAGAGTTTTTGAGCTTTGGAAGGTGATTCTAGTGAAGGAAACTTGTAGATCAAGAGGCTAGCATCAAGGAATTCGTGTAGATCCAGAATCTACTTCATCTTGGGGGTAACAAGTCGTTGCCTTGAGCTCCTTCCTTCTCGATCTATTCTTGGCTAATGATTTGGGCCTATTTAGCATGTTTAGGATCCAATTCGGGTTTTAGGACTAGATATGGGGTTGCAACTTCAGATCTAGACTTATCTTGGTCCGTGGAGGCATAAAATATCATCCTTTTAGCTTGTTTGTGAGCATTCTTATCTTGAACCTTCTCTCTAACTTTTATTGAGCCAAATCACCTTGCATGCACATAAAGTTGGAAACTTTACGTGTAAAACTATCCCTAAGAGTCCAGATTCATGAGTTGGAAGCAGTGGGATGGACTGAAATCGTCTGAATAAGGATGACTTAAGTGAACTCGGCGAGTCTGTTCTGGGACTCGACGAGTTGGGTCGCAAACCCTAACCCATCTGGTTATGATGTGGATCAGTGAGTTGGACATGTTAGGGCTCGGCTTGAAGGACTCGACGAGTCATGGGGTGACTCGGCGAGTCGAGTCGCGAATTGTGGGGTTTCTAAGTTCATGAACTCAGCGAGTCACTAGGCTGACTCGACGAGTAGGTTCAATCAGGAAGGTTGAATTTGACCAGGACTTTGACTTTGACCAAGAGTTGACCAGTTTGACCTCCAAGGGTATTCTGGTAATTTGGGCACTTATAGATATGGTAAGTGTTAGGTGGTGGAGTTTGTGGCTGTGAGTAGAGGATTTGATCTTATCTCTTTAGTTCGACATGTCAAGGTGAGTTATCCTCATTATACTCAAGGGTCTAAGGCACCAAGGGCCGGCCTTTTGATTTGTTATTTGAGATAATTACTATTGTGATATGATAGCTCGGTATCCTGGTAGATAGGATGGTTACATGCTAGCACGATCGGTTATATTAGTATCCTGATAGATCAGATGTGGTTATGTTAATGACCTATAGTAGGTCTGACTATCTGTATGCTGGTAGGAGATTACCTGTTATATGTGCACATGATCGATTGGTAGTGTAGTGTATTCCATCCTGAGGATGATAGAGCCTTGGTATGGTGTTTTGGTAGACTGTTATATGATTATCTAATATAGGTGCACATGTTTGTTTGATAGTATGTGGGAAATCCAACCCGATGGTTGTGGGCTGAGAGTATTCCATCCCGAGGATGATTGGACTCATAGTAGGTGGGCATTCCAACCTGATGTTTGTGGGCCGAGAGTATTCCATCCCGATGATCATTGGACTCGTAGTATGTTGGTATTCCAACGCGATGGTTGAGGGCCTGGGGTATTCCATCCTAATGGATGATTAGACCCATAATAGTTATTGTATGTTTAGGAGTGTGGGCATTCCAACTCGATGGTTGTGGGTCAGGAGTATTCCATCCCGAGGATGATTGGGCTCGTCGTATGTTTGCATTCCAACCCGATAGTTGACGGCCATGGGTATTCCAACTCGATAGTTAACTGGACCCATTGTATGTTGTTTGTTACTATGTTTATGGGTATTTTGGGGGTAACTCACTAAGCCTTCGGGCTTACATTTATCGGTTATTGTTTCAGGTACATCAGGAGATCGTGGCAAGGCAAAGGCGTGATCGTACCACTCCTCACTTTTTATGATTTTGTTTCTGGGATACTCTGATAATAAACTATTTGGAAACCTTTTTTAATAACTAATGGAACTTGGGTTGTTTTTGAAAGTTTAAACTAGTTTGAAATTTTTGGGTGTTACACTTTAGTTCAATATCGACTTCAAATCCATAAAAAATTAAGTAAGATGAGGATGGAGACCTTCCATACTAAATCTTATAAAGTGTTTAATCTACTTATTAGTTGGTATTTGTATTCAAGATACAATGAATAGTGATTAAAGAATTATACCAAAAAGATTAAAGGAGGATATTTCTATCGATTAGAAAGTAAATCATACCAAGTAAGATAGTAAGTCATACCAAGTAAGATTTAATTCATCCTTTATTATCATTAAGGGCTTATATGGTTTCTTATCGATTTGTATCTCAATTTTTGAAACCTTCAACAAAGATTTCACAATTATGATTTACCACGTAAACTATAATTAAAACTACTATAGTTGTTAATAAAGTTGATTTAGTATCTTGTGCTTAATCTCAGACATTCATTAGAAAGAAAGTCGTACACCAAAGTGTATAGTTCGTTAATTATTTTCTCTACACTTTAGTGAAAATATCATTAGGAATCCTTTACATATAAATAAGGTTCACATATGTCAAATAAACTACATTATTTTCCTTCAAAGATCCCTTTCTTGAAGTTGGAATATGTGAATGCCATTTATATAATAAACACAACAATGTCAAAGATGAGTTTGAATTAAAACAAGTTTAAGTCAAAAGTGCTTGCATGTAGAACTTAATTTTATTTATAAAAATGTTGATATTTATTTTGTAACTCTATTAAGAGATTGAGTCTCATAAATAAAAGTTAATCATTTCAGAATCACAATTAAGTAAATGAACAAACATTTGAATAAATTAATTGAGACATAAATTTAGACATGCTAAATTAAAACATACATTGCTCCAAAACAAATATTGTTTTACATTACAAGTAATTTATGTTCTAAGCATAAATAATAAACTAAACTCCGAGAGTGTAGTTCCAACTTGATTGTGCTCAGCTGGTACTCTTCAATGAATATTTGCAAGTCATTTACAAATATTAGATTAACATTTAAGTACCAAGTACCTAAGTGTTATATGAAAAATTATGAGTTCTATCTAGGAGATATTAGAGGTACTAGTCTCTTCCACACTTTCTTTCCAAATAAGAAGAGTAAATCCTCTTCCAGTGTCCAGTTTCTTCACAAAAGAAACAAGATCCATCTATGTGGGCTTTAGTAGATATTTTGGGCTTAAAGGTGTTCAGTCCATAAAACATGGGTCTCCTGGATCACACTAGGTGAATCTTTTATCCTTGCATTATTCCAATGTTCAAACTAGCTTTAAATAAAATATCAATGTATTTATTGGAATATTGCTTGACCTGTTGTATCATCAAATATATGTTTAAATTATCCAAGATTTTCTAGAAGTCATGAATAATTATTCCTAGCTTGATGTTAGAAGTATCTTAAGCATCATAATGATGCTTTTACTAGGTATAATGTTCAGATTTAATTGCTCAAAACAAATAGTTTAGGACTAGGACCTTTAAGTGTATACAATTTCATATCTCTTACAAGATTGTCTCTTAAGACATGAACCCATTCATTGAAGTTGTATCTAGTGAATGTTATTGTTTCATTAAATCATTAAACAAAATGACAATTCATGATATTAAGAATGGATTATTTAACTACAAAATTTTAACAAAATTCATTTAGTATTTTCAATATTTAATCTTCAATAATTAATACCTTTTTAGTTTCCAAATACATTAATTATTAAAGTCTAGGGTCCAAGATGCATAACAAATGAATGGTTAGGTATCCTTTATCCCATCCATTTGAATTCAACTCGGTAGATATCGATTATCAATTATATATTTCTATATAATTCCTAGATTTATGGGATCGCTAATAACAAATTTAATTAGACATTTTTTATCCCATCTATGCATCGGATCTCTCTTGCTTAGGTATCGTTTATCACAAAAGATTTCTGATCAAATCGTCCAATTTGAAAAACTTGTGTAATCGTCCTATAACTTGGTTATAGAAATCACGAAGACACTCTGGCCATCAAAAGACAACACTAAGTGGTTAGGTATCATTTATCCCACTAGTGCATACAAGAGATGTGCGAGTGTTTTCAAAAGGATTGCATAGATTTAAGGTATGTAAAAAGGGTCTTTAAATGTTTTATAATTGTAGTTTAAAAAAATATAATATCATGGTTATTACATGCATATAATAAACCATAGTATCAATTTTCAAAAGAAAATTACATTTTTAAAGATTCTATATAAAAGCTAGTTTTTATATAATTTGATGCAATTCAATTTTAATAACCGGTATTAAGTTTGAGTGCATTTGAACCTTTTATATCTTTAATAAAACTTCATTTTATTACATATATATATATATATATATATATATATATATATATATATATATATATATATATATATATATATATATATATATATGGAAAAGTGAATATACCTAACAACCTTATATAAGCTTAGGTACCTAACTCCATAATACTACATCGGTTTGTATCATGTTTACATTGTAATTGCCTAAGGTTCTTAAACTTCAACCCTATAACTTTATTACTTCCAAAATCTTTGGACTTTCACCAATATCTTTCTTTTACATCACGTATTTTTATTAAATACCGCCTGATAGGCTTCATATCCTGCCGCTATAAATGAAATGATGTAGGAGAAATACAATGATGAATTTCCAAATTTTTTTGAAGTAAATCAAGTTTAGGGATAAAGTTTAAGAACCTTGCATGATTGCAATGAAAATTTAATGCAAAATGATCTAGTTTGATGAGGTTAGGTACCTAAGCTTATATAAGGTTGTTAGGTATATTCACTTTACCCATATATATATATATATATATATATATATATATATATATATATATATATATATATATATATATATATATATATATATATATATATATATATAGAGTTTGTATAAGTTACAAAAATCACCATTTTAAAACTTATAATGGAGTATTTGAAAATTTGCCGTTATTAACGATTTTATAAAACCGAGTTTTATTTTTAAAATAATAATTTGTTACATCTTATGTCCAATTTTAAAAAACACAAACTCCATGTGATGCTTATTTTGTCCAAAATTATTTTAGCATGTGAAAAACTAATTTTATCAACCACACAAAATAATGCATAAAATAAACAACACAAACATGCATGAAAATATATGTGAATAAACATAACCAACTAATGATATTTTTGTGAGCCAACACAAAAGATGCCTAGTCCATTCCTAAAGGGACATTTAAAGGGAACAAAAATCTTCTTGTAATGTTGTTGTAAATGCTCCCATTAAGTAAATACTCATTACTTGCAAAAGATTTGAAGATCTTCTTTAAAGGAAACATTCAGCCACATGCAACACTTTTCAGAAAAGGGTTGTAGAAAGTGTTGCATTAAGTCAACAGCCCTTTAAAGAAAATGCTACTGTTGACAGCATTCATGACACTTTTCAGAAAGTGTCATCTTTCTGCTCAGCACTTTAGTAGACTCGAAAATTGCTTTTTTTGTCTTCAAAAATCGTTCAAACTTCATTTCTTGTTACATTTTTGTACAAATAAATTATTTATAAAAACTAATCTATTACTTTACAAAAATAAACAAGAAAACTCAATATTATTCGCAAAGGAAATATACTCATGTTCCCGAAGGAATCTCAATCTCATTCTCGAAGGGAATATACTTATGTTCCTGAAGTAATCTCAATCTTGTTCCCGAAGGAAAACATTGAGGCGTCATAGAGGGCTATTCTGACGTTTTATAAGGCGTCATAGAGGGGATCGTATTGGGCGTTCTAGATGCTTACCAGTCTTCCAATCCAATTTTAGTTATAAAAATACCAAACTAGCAAAAACACAAAACATGAAAGTCGTAGTAATTTTGCTGAGTTTCTGAAACATCTTGACTCAAGTAAATCGAAGTTCTAGAACTTGAGATATGATCAAAAAATTAAAGAGGGGTCAAATTTTCCAGCAATATTCTTCTTCACAACTTTACAAAATTTGTCCCTCATGCTTGGTAGCCTATTTTTGCTCATTTTTCTTGCATATTCCACCCAATTCCTTCAACTTTGATTGCCTACACATTTGTTTAACATTATATCAAAGTAGAGCCATTCTTGGGTTATCAAACATCAAAATAAATGAATTAAAACATATTATATTAAACTAAAATGACCCGATCAAACCTCCCCAACTTTATTCCAAATTAATCCAAAGATTGGCCAAAAAATCACCAACATAGTCTTAACCTCTAATACTAAGAAAAACTCAATGAAATCATGAATTTCGTATAATTTGTCATAACGTTTCAAAGAACCACGATATATCGATTTTGTGTATCTAATTACTTATCCAGAACTTTTGAACATATAATGTTATTACTCTTATTTTACTTTGGTATTTAAAACCCTCTACTTTTTTAATCTTTTCCAATAATCAACCCCCTAAGTAATCAGTTGAACTCTTTGTCAAAAGTTCTTTTCCAAGGTTCACTAACAAAGTTAGCATGGCCGGTAACACTTAATGGACCAACTCATACACTCCTGTTATTGAGGGGTCACATACTGTTTCACAGTGTCTTCCAATTAAACTTTTCTTCATATTTGTTTTGATTGTGCATTCTTTGAGTTCTTTGATAACTTCTAGTATGGTAATGATTGAGTTACATCATATTTGATCAGATTCGTAAGATTCACATGAGCTAGAATCTTATTGAAAGTTTATTTTTTGATTAATAAAGTTTAAAGTATTCTGTTTTTTCTATGGTTTTGATTAGTTTTATAATTGCACGTACTCATTCTTTCTTTTTGACTATTCTAACACAGCGTTTAACCACAAACTTCCCGTGGATTCGACCCTTACTTAACCTAACTATCTAGTGGTTTTTGAGGTTATTTTTTATTAAGACAACCACCCCAAATACATGAGGAGTTTGCGGCGCCAAAATTTGATCGAGGTCGTTGTCTCAATCAAAAATAACTTCAATAACCACCCGATAGCTTGGGTAAGTAAGGGTCGAATCCACGAGGAGTTTGTGGTCAAACCTTGTGCTAAAATAGTCAAAATAAAAAAAAACTAATACTTTAAATTGTCATAAAATCACTTTTAATTAAGAACAAATAAAAAATATAGACTTTATCAACTATGAATTACTAAAATGAAACTCTCAATGAGAAAAGTAAGGCACTACCGGTTCAGTTATTGACAGGTTAGATTCACACACGTTCTTCCCTAAAATCCTAATTCAATTAATTAGATGCAATTCAGGTTTATTATCTTGTAACATATAATTTTGGGTACATTATATGTTCATTCAACTAGTTGTCTTACCCTATATCAGATTGGATTAGGAACAATTAGTGGATTGGCAATAAAGTATCTTGCAACTACCTATTATCATATTAAGTACTTAATATCACAAGTTGTTAGGATATATGTGGATTCAACCAATTGTCTTTGTTCCTAAACTACTTGAACTCGGAACAATCGATGAATTGACTATATACTATTTTAGTTACGAAATCAAATAAATTCACACAACCCAATTTCAATTACCATTACCAAATATCATCACATGAAGCGTAAAACAACAATTGAAATTAACAGAATCAAGTAATAATCAATTGTGTTCATCCAAAAGTCTTAAACATACCCGGAACTAACCCTAATGGTTTGGACTTTCATTGAATTCATAGAATAAATAACTTGGAGAAAAATAATGAATTGCATACTAGAATCCAAAAACAAACTTAGAATTATCAAAAAAAAATATAGCCTAATGATTATCAAAGTATGAAACAAGTAAACCTTGGGGAAGAAATAATAATTTCTGGAAATGAATGGAATTGATGATGATCCACCAATTGAACGATCTTCAAACTTTACTTGATGAGGAATTCAATGAAATTTCACATTAAATCCGGATTGGAGTGATCACAAACGTGTTTGGAGAATCTTTAAACGTGTTTGGAACCCTCAAATAATGAGGAAAGTTGTAGGGGAGAATTCCTCTTTTGATTAGGGTGGAATCCCCTTTAAATAAGTGCTATAAAACTGATTTTCGGAGCTCTTTTTCCCATGGGCGTCCTAGACGCCGACTAAAATGTTGGGGAGTCATAGAGGGCTATTATGGCATTTTAGACGACACCTTGGAAGTTGGGGCGTCATGTAGGGCGTCGTAGTGGGCATCCTAGACGCTGACCGGTCTTCCAAGCCAATTTTACTTATGAAAATCGTCAAACTAGCAGAAACACAAAACACGAAAGTCATTGGCAATTTTGTCTAGTTTCCGAATCATCTTGGTAAAAGGGCTAAAATTCTCTTTACTTTATATTGATTATTTGATATTTTTATTAATAACTAAAATATAAAATATAATTTTTAAGTAGTTAATGCAATATGGATTTTCGGTTTGGTTCGGTCTAAAGTTTATGAGACCTTCAAAATTCGGTTTGGTTTCAAACCAAACCACAAACGAATTTGAATATGGTTTAATCAGAAATCGATTTCGATTTGATTTGATTTAATTTTTGAGTTATTTGGTTCTGCACTAAATAATTCTCTTTATTATTACTTTTCAAATGGGAGGTTGATATGATTTATAGTCCAACATTATATAAATTTTTGGAAAATCTCAAACCGACATCGCAAAAGTTTTAAACCACATTATAAAGTGTGTTTTGTGTGGTTTCATAAACGGACTTATATATCATCCTTGTAAAGCTTGTGTTTGCTTTTTTTTTTTCGGATAATAACTTGTATTTGGATTTCTAGATCTATTAATAAAAGTTAGAAACTATACCTTTGGTTTCGTGGTTAAGTTGACTACGACAATCATTTATGAAAGATATCTTTTATAAGTAACTTATAACTTATTAGATCATTAATAATTGAGTTTTTTCTTTTCAAAACAAGCCATATATAATAACCACTTTTGTTTTGAAGAAAAAAATAATTATAATAGAACTTACAAATAATGACAATAGAAGTTAGTAACAAAAACCAACCCTAGAGGAACCTAATGTATACAAAGAGGAACTGTGGGTACCCTCTCCATGGGATTCAACCATCAACCAATATGCTTTTGGCCCAATAAGGATAAAGAGTGATTCTCTCAATTAAATGGAGTTAGTGTTAGTTATTCATTTAATAATAATAATAATTATTATTATAATAATAATTTTTATATAAAATTGATAAAAACTCAACTAATTATTATTTGTTTAATATGGATAGTCATCAACTTATTTAAAATCTTCAAGCCATTTATTATAATTTAAAGAATGGAAAACTAAAAGTAATATATATATATATATATATATATATATATATATATATATATATATATATATATATATATATATATATGTGTGTGTGGTGCAGTATGTTTGGAACTACAAAATTATAACTAGAAACAACAAAATTATATTGAATAGAATTGCAAACCACAATACATATATGTTCTAGCCCATATTATTCATGCGGTGTGGATGATTTATGCAGTTTATGTGATTTTATGAGCATCCTTACAATCTTCTTTTGATGGTTTACTTGGTAAGACATGTAGACGATGTGGCTCACTAACCATTTACACATATTCAAACCATGGGAGTTACATTCATGGCTGACAAGGAGAAGGATTTGCGATACCGTTCGTTACGATGTGGAAAAACCGTTATATACAGAGCCCTAATTTCCAAACTTTTTTCAAAGGAGCCTTTCTTTCCAAACAAAACCCTTCGAGCTAGCTCATCATTTCACAAAATGTTAGACTGTGATAATAATAAAACTTTTGAATTCAAGGGTCAACACTAAATTTCATACTACAGGAAATTTTAGTAGTGTCGTGATGATGAAAAAAAAATCAATTTTTTTTTGAGATTTTTTACACTGTGTTTGAAAACTAAATGTTGTCAGTATCACTACGAGCATCATAGTAAAATCGTGGTGCTTTTGATGTGGTGATGAATTAATGATTTGACATTATTCGGTCTATATCCATAATTTTCAAAGTGTAAACTCGGCTTTTGTTTTTGGGTACAATCGTTAACTCCATTATTTTACATTATTTTTCCATTTCACATTATATTGGTTTTAGGGCTTAAAGTTATTAAATTCCATTTCACTCACTCTATAGTCTTTCACTCTTAAAGACCCGTACATACCCATTACATGAAATTTGAAGTCTTGCTGTTATAGATTCTTTCAGATCTTTATGACCTTTTAAGCCCACAAACTTTCAAGTGTAACACAAGTACACAACATGCTCATAGGTCATATTTGAATCTTAGGTATCATTTTTTTAGAACGACTTTTTAGGTCACATGTCTTATAGTACCCTGCTTAAAAAAACAATATAATTGCGTTGCTAAAGCTAAATTTATTTAAGATATTTCCGAATCAAAATTATTGCAATTCTCATGATCATGAAGAGACTATATGTGTAGTCTTGTTTCTAAAATCCAAGACAGTGAATAGTACATGAAACCAAATATCTCTGTCGTCCTGACTAAAGACAAAACACACGAGACTCACTGATCAAACACGGACTCTAAACTATATCGAATTATAAGTAAAATTTTAGTGCAAATTAAAAAAACCAATTTGATTCTTGTTTATTTTAATTTCACAAAATTATTAATATATTAAATAAAATTATACAAACTATACTGGTAGAACAATAATATAACTTTTTTATTAAGCGATTTCGAAGTCATGGATATTTAAATACCAGCTTATGTTTTTTTGTACAAGTGCTTATTAGATTAACGCAATTTAAGAAAAAGTTTTGTTGATTAACTTATCTGATACAAACATTTAAATTAGCTTATTAATGATTCCAAACCATAATAATCTAAAAGTACCTTATATAAGCAATCTCATACACCCCCCTTAACCAATTTAAAATAAAATATAACTCAAATCAACCCATTTTTAGGTGAATTGGTCGAAATTACAAGAGAAGCGACCAATGAACTCAACAATATACACAATTTACATAACATGGCCATCAATTGAAGCAGTTAAAATTAAAACTTAAAACTTAAAATAAAATTCATAGAGGATTTTTTTTTTTTTTTTTTTTATTTGAACTCGTCTTGCCCTTTGATTCTTGAACAAGTGGCATGTAAATGCATCAAGAACTGTTGCAAGTATTTTTTTTTTATACTGCAATCGAGTTCATGGCCATTGCCAATGGAGTAGGATGATATACAAAAAGGCTTTGCGCGTCATCATTGATTATATCTGGGAAAGAAAGGGACCAATTATAAATACTTGTATTGTTAGGGTAAAGAAATGTAAATACATTGAGATAAATGATTTGCTATAATGAAAACATGGGTGGCGCTCTTAATTGCATCTAACCCCACTTCTTGTTTTGGCTAGGAATTAGGATAGTGACACATTATAAGAGATCTTTTCCAAGAGGTATTTTACCTTTTTACCCTCTTGTTAGGTATGGAACCTAATTTAGATTTTTTTTTTTTTTTTTTACTTAATCACAAACTCACCATCTATTTCACAAACTGATTTCGGGAAATACCTATTTTTTCATGCTTTATCAGTGGTCTCCACTACAAAAATCATCACGATTTTTGTAGAAGTTTTAAATGAGGACCACTGAAAAAGCAATTTCGTAAAAAATGGTATTTCCCGAAATCAATTTTCGAAATTGGGTGTCAAGTTTGTGAAAATGTTGAAAATGTGGTTATTTGGTGATATTATATTTTCCCAAATTTGGTAACTTTTTGTAATATAAATTTAAAAATAAAAAAATAAAAAAAAAGTATATGAATTGACTAACCTGCCTTCTTCTTTGCCTTAAAATCATCAACCATGAACGGCTAACCACATAACATGGAAGAAGAAACCCCGCCAGCTGAAGAACAGAAACCTGAAACTACATTCATAAATAGTCAACCAAAAAAGTCAAACTATATGTTATAGATCAAATTTAGCATTATTTATTATTTAATTCCAAATAAAAAAATATATATATATAAAAACTTACTTTAAAGATTTTGGATGACTCCGGCACCATTCCCAGGTCTCTTGTGATTAACAAAGCTTGGCGTACAAGTAATATTAACATCAACTGCATGTGTAACAATAAGTAAACAATTATACAAATATTTTGATACATAAACTTTTACAAAATTTTATTATTTTGAGTTTTGAACTTTTGACACTTTTTTATTACTTACAATGAGAGCCATAAAACGGAGGTAAGCAATGCTTGAATTACTTGATACATCATACTCTTCATAATCTTGTTCGAGAAACTGGTGCTCAGAAGCAAAAGCTAAAAAGTGAGTATCCCTGAGGTCAATTTGTGGGCCCCATGCATGTCTGAAAGAAAAGTTTTAAACATATAAATTTAACTTTATATTGGAAAAAAGAATATAAAACGTGATGTTTTGGGAAGAAAATAGAAAAGAAAAAGAATATAACCTGATATCAATAGTCATAACATCGGGATTAATTCTTGCGGGTGGAAGCGCATAATTTGGTGAATAAACCTATAAATTTAATCATAAATATATTACAGTTTTAATAATAATAATAATAATAAATTACTGAATTTTATAAATGGGAGTGAAAAAAGTTGAAAAGAATAAAACCTGATTGCATATCTCACAGGTTATATCCCCTTTCTTGTTGCACCATTTTTGAATGCATTTTCTATGAGCAAACTATATAAAAAATTACAATAAAAATCCGCATGTCAAATTCGTTTGGGAAAAAGTTCTCAAAGATCCCCAACAATCCGCCCAATTACTACTGATAGAAGAATTTGAACACAAGAATATACGTGGAAACTCCAAAACCGAAGACAAAATCCAATATATAACAAATTATTACAATCACATAGACTAATCTCTCAAGCCACCCCACTTTCCACAAGTTTAACACACTTTTTTATACACAAGAAGAAATAGAAAAGATTAGAATACTTAAAGTGTATTTGGTTGGGGTACATTGACACCCACCTTTTCTTTTGCCATCAACGCAAGAAAAGACAACCATTTGTGTTGTTTTAGTCAATTCACCAATACTAAAATAGAATACTTTAGGCATAAAGATGTTACAATGTTTGTATACAAGAATTCCACTTCGATTATTGTGGTTAAAGTGGATACTTTTATTTAGATTTAAGTTAAGTTTGTGTTTAAACTTTAAACTATACAATCAAACAAGTAAAAAGGAAAACCATATCATATCCATAATCCATACCATAACCCATAACCCATAACCCATAATCCATAATCCATAATCCAATTAGATATAAGGAAAATAAGAGGGCCCCTATCAAGTAGATATAACATAGAAGGAGCTATCAGCTGTGCCCTCATTAAATTATAGCTCTACTGTCCAAGTACACAACAGAACAACTTAGCATCATAAAGCTTTAACAAGATAAGATATTAGAATCAAACATGGACCCATTACCCATTGTGGGACCCATAAAACTACTTCCAACTTTTGCAATTGTAAAACATAAGATCAGAGTTCAAATCCCTAATTTTGGAAAAAGTTAGATTGAACACCCAAAGAAACTAAGAATAAGAATAAGAATAAGAAGCAGAATAAGAAAGAGAAATAAACCTTGAGGGTGCCATTACAGGCACAAGGAGATTCCAATTCGTGTTCTCCGTCTTCTTCTTGACATATTCTACACTCTCTGATCACCATCTTTGAGAAACCTTCTTCTTCTTCTATGTTGCGATTTAAATCATCAACATCGCCATCATTTCTGGTGTTGTTTTGAAACAATTTCACTACAGTTTTAAGTTCGTCTCCTGTGGTGATGTTGGAGGAGGAGTCTAAGCAAGATGATGCTGTCATTCGTTCGACGCAGACCATTAATTGTTCATAGAACACGCACTCAGTCACACACTTCTTGTGAAGCAGAAGTATGGGGAAGAAGGGGGAAGTGTGAAGTCTGAAAATTAGGAGAGAGAGAGAGAGAGAGAGAGAGAGAGAGAGAGAGAGAGGAAGAAGAAGAAGAAGAAGAAATGGGCCGAGAAAGACTCGAATGTTTTAAAAAGGTGGAGGTGTGCACTGGGAAAGTTACTAAAATGGACGTGTCCTCTTTTCGAAATGACAATATTGACCTCTCTTTTTACTTAATTCACTCTTTTACCATATATACGTATTCAACCTTAACACTAAAAATTATATTAAAATCAATTTATTTCTGAACAAATACTAAAAATATATTTTAATAAATATTAATATAATAATTATAAAAGTAAAAATTAATTAAAATAATATTATTTTTATGGAAAGAGGTTTTTATATAGATTATGCGTTTAATGGTCGATAATTGATAACTATGGTTCTATATAAAATAAAAATTTGTTGGAATTGCTTCTAATTCGTATGATTTGATGTACTGTTTTAAACATTATTCCAAAGAGTTATGTTTAGATTTTTAAGAATTGTGTATTCATATGTTTCAAAATCTATAGAAACGTATAAGAAGTTACATGAACTTAGATTTAAGATTAATCAAGAGATTATTCCGAAGAATTTTAGGAAAACATTGTTAACATGTATTATTGTATGTTCTATGAGATAAAATTTTGTACAAAATGCAAGAGAAAATTGGTCTTCTGTAAAAACTAAAAACTAAAAACCTGTAAACAAATATGTGTAGTTAAATTTGGGTTAGTTTTTAGCATGAAGAAACATATTTGTTGTTAAAAGACATTGTTGTTGCCAAAAAAAACAAATTTAGTCTTTAAAACACGTACACAGTTTCAAGCGGAGTTGATCATAGCCGACAAGAGCGGCTCATATTGACTCCAAACGTTGACCGGCTAATTGGCACCGCCAAGGGTTGTTCTATAGACTTTGTTAGGGCATTACTCATGGATTACATGCTCAAATGAACTTATATGAGTGTGCATCTCATATTTCTTTAACTTACAATATTTTAAAAGAAAAATAAAATCAACATGTCTCAAATTAATTTCGGTCACACTAAAGTGTTGTTTGTTTTTTGGGAAGAAAAAAAAATCTTTTGACCATTTTTTGTTGCGTCGCGTAACACTTGTTATATCACAGTTGTTTGTTTTTTTAAAAGAATTCAATTTATAAATCCTAATTGCGTGTTCTGCATCACATAACATTTGATTTGTTTCTTCAAACAAATTCTACCCTAGCCCCTCCTTCATCGGTGCCTTGCTCAACCCCTTCTTTGACAGTTTCTAAGCATATTAATACAGTAAAGCAGCATCATGTCTTCATTAAGTATCTTTTCAGACATAATAAGCACTTTCAAAAATATATAACAACACCAAACACATACTAACATCATCAAGGTCTTAACAATTAAGTTCATAACTACTTAACAATTACGCCATTAACAAATCATTAAGCACTTTCACATGCCTTATATAAACATACACATATACATTCATGCTAACACATACATACATACATTATAAATACATAAATTCTTCTTTGCATACAAATACATATATAAGTATATACATATAGCAAGTAAAAATGAGCTTGTGGCATGCAAATTTCGTCTAACAAAAGGTAGTGGTCGCAAGCATAAAGGGAGATGATATTGTTGTGGTGGAGGTTGCACTTACTTGATGAAAATAAGAAGTTAATTAAGGGTGACAAAAAGAAGGAGCTAAGGGCGTTTACCTGACGACAAAACTCTGATGGTGTATTAACACATAATATGAATTCCTCTTTGTTGTATTATGTATATTTATCACATGCTTTATTTATTTTGAATAATTAGATAAAGATAGAAATAGTCTTCCATAATTGTTGTAACAGATCCAATATTATCGGATCCCCCTGTATATGTATTAGACTTTTCATTCAATAAAAGATAAGTCTTCAATCACCACTTTTATATGGTATCAGCCAGGAGTCCTTAAATACATTTTCCCGGCAGCCATCTCTCATCATGAGCACCGGTAGTTCCTCTTCTTCTTCTTCTATCATTCATACTCTACCTCTCAACACTCCATCCCTCACTGTCATCCAATTCCCACCATCACTCAAATTACGATCCACCAATTACATGAGTTGGAAAACTCATATTGAAGCTCTTCTATATGGCTTGGATCTCTATAAATTCATTGATTGTTCCAACCCATCTCCCAAGCCCACTGTTGCAGAAAACGGCACCACCACTCCTCATCCCGACTATGATGCCTGGTTCCGTCAAGATCGATTACTTTTTGGAGAAATCGTTGGTACTCTATCTCCTTCCATTGTTCCTCTCATCACCAATGCATCCTCATCCCTAGATGCCTAAAAGATTTTATCAAACACTTATGCAAAACCATCCAGAGCCCATATCAAACAACTTCAACATCGCCTCAAACAAATCACAAAAGCCTCAGATCAATCCATCATAGATTACATGCAGTCCATTAAAACTATTGTGGATGAATTAAGTATATTGGGTAAACAAATGGATGAGGAAGACATCACAGATGCTGTTCTTACTGGTTTAGATTCTAAAGCTTACAAACATGTTATTGAAGCTATCCATGCTCGTGATGAAGCTATCCATGCTCGTGACATTCCCATATATTTTCATGAACTTCACGAAAAACTTATCAACCATGAACTCTCCCTAACTCAAGCCTCATCTATCCCTACAAATATTCATCAGCCTGAAACAGCCTTTTTAGAAACTAAACGCCCATCACATAAACCATGGAACAGTCAAAATTCCAATAATACCCCTCCCCTCCTACCCACCCCTCAACAGCCAAATAGCCCCACCGACAACTCCACTCGCTAATTCCTATGAAAATGCTAATTCTGCTTTACCAAAGGTCATCATCTTACCTCCTGTTATGCCTTCGAGAACAAATACCCACACATTAATCTGCCTTCCCTGCCACGAACCAGCTACAACAACAATTCCCCTCAGGCACATATCATGCATACCACTAACACACCCAACACGAAATGGCTCTTCGATAGAGGTGCATCACACCATATAACCAATGATCTAAATGCATTGTCTCTACATACTCCTTACGATGGCACATATGGACCTGTCATCGGTGATTGTTCGGCTCTTACTATTACTCATGTTGGCTCGTTATTTCTTAAATTCTCTAATACATCTTTCACTCTCACTAATGTTCTCTGTGTTCCATTTATTTCCAGAAATATCACCTATATCTCTTGTTTGTGTATTGACAATCACATACTAATCCAATTCTACTTTTTTCATTTTCTTATCAAGGACTTCAAAACCAAACAGATTCTACTCCGCGGAATGGCTAGCCGAGGGGTCTATGAACTTCGTTCTACATCACCACATCTCTCTTTTCATACACATTCCAATCAGTCCATTCCTTGGCATCATCGACTTGGACATCCACATCTTCGAGTTTTACAACATTTAGCTTCTACTATTCCTTCAATTACTTCTTTGAAAAACAATTTTAATTCTTGTTGCATCAATAAAAGTATCTCTTACTTTAAGTAATCCTCTAGAATTGATTTTCTCTGATGTATGGACATCACCCATTCATTCTTTTGATGGATACAAATACTATATAATATTTGTTGATTATTTCACTAAATACACATGGATTTACCCTTTAAAACGCAAATCTTACTCTCTTATTACCTTTACACGTTTTCAAAATCTTGTTGAGAATTTTTTTTAAACCAAAATCAAACAATTATTTTCTGACAATGGAGGTGAATATATCAAACTCACCTCCCACCTAGCCTCTTGTGGTATTTCCCATCTAACCTCACCTCCTCACACTCCCGAACATAATGGCTATGCTGAAAGACGACACTGTCACATAGTCGAGACTGCTTTGTCCTTACTCTCTCATGTAAACATGCCACTAAAATTTTGGACTTTTGCTATCTCCACCGCCACATACCTAATTAATCGATTACCCACTGCCACTCTCAACAACACCTCACCGTATTTTCAACTATTCCATGAACTACCAAATTATGACAAACTCAGAAGCTTTGGATGTCTTGCATATCCTTGGTTGTGTCCATATACTTATCATAAAGTCGAGCCCAAATCTAAACCATGTATTTTTGTTGGTTACTCTTCATCTCAAAGTGCTTACCACCTCTTCGATCCAATCACAAACAAAATTCATACATCTTATCACGTTTATTTTGTCAAGTCTGAATTTCCATACACATCTCTCACCAAAATAACCACACCACCCACCCTCGAACCTGATACTTGGCTTCCACTTAATCTTCTCTCACTCCCAAATCATCAAAATCAAATCTCATACCCAGCCCATCAGTTTGATCCTCCTCCGAATTCCCCTCTCAACATTCCAATCTCCACAAATAACACCAACACCCACACCCCTACCAATATATCTTCACAACCCACTGGTCTAAACAACTCCATCAATTCATCATCCTCTAGAAATCCTCCTATTCCTCCCACCCCCATTGAAACTACAAAAATAAAAACCAGAAAAAATCCCAAGTGCAATCCCAAACTATCACAACGGTAACTTCATTCTTTATCACTCTACCAAATCTTCTTTTCCAAAACCACAAAATATCACTCAAGCCTTAAAACATCCTGCATGGCACAAGGCAATGCAAGATGAACATGATGCCCTCATTCGTAATCAAACCTGGATCCTAGTCCCACGTGATTCAACCCCTAACATCGTGGGATGTAAATGGGTTTTTCGTACCAAATACCATCCAAATGGTACTATCAATCGCCTAAAAGCTCGCTTAGTAGCTAAGGGATTTCACCAATGACCAGGACTCGATTACATTGAAACTTTTAGTCCTGTTATCAAACCAACATCTCTCCGCCACATTCTTTCTCTAACAATCTCTCAAAATTGGTATTTACGACAACTTGACATTAATATTGCTTTTCTACAAGGACATCTCACATAATCTGTCTACATGTCTCAACCTCCCGGGTTTATTGACCCATCTTTCCATGATCATGTTTGTAAACTAAACAAAGCCATTTATGGCCTTCGTCAAGCGTCACGTGCTTGGTATAATGAACTCAAGACATTCCTCCTTTCCACCAAATTCAAACCCACAATTTCTGATTCATCTCTTTTTGTTCATCACTCAAACAATTCCTTTATCTATATTATTGTATACGTTGATGATATTATCATTACCGGCCCTAACTCCTCTCATGTCTCATCCTTCATCACTTCTCTTGATAAATGTTTCTCCTTAAAAGACTTAGGTAATCTTTCCTATTTTCTTGGAGTTGAAGTTTTTCCCTACTTTAATGGATTATTTCTCTCTTAAACAAAATACATTTCGGATCTTCTTCAAAAAGCCAACATGATTGATTGTAAATCAACCGCCACTCCGATGTCTAGTTCTTTACACCTTACCATTACTGATGGTAAACCCATACCAAACCCAACAAACTTGCAATATTTGTCACTTACACACCCAGATGTTGCATTTGCTGTTAACAAGCTCTCTTAATTCATGCATCGTCCCACAGATCTTCATTGGACAGCCCTCAAGCGATTATTGCGATACTTACATGGCACGATACATCATGGTCTTCTCATACGCTGCAACTCACCATTACATTTGCATGCTTTCACTAATGTTGATTGGGCAGGTGATAAACAAACATATCGAAGTACCACAGGATACATTGTATATCTTGGATCAAACTCAATCTCTTGGAGCTCAAAACGACAATCAACTTTAGCCCGCTCTTCAACAGAAGCTGAATTCAGAGTTGTCGCCTCAACTACCACAGAAGTGCAATGGTTAATATCTTTACTATCTGAACTTGGTTACAAATCTAACAAGATACCAACCATATTTTGCGACAACCTTAGTGCCACAAACTATTCTGCCAATCCAGTTTTTCATTCGTGAATGAAACAACTCGCACTTGACTTCCACTTTGTTCATGAAAAGGTCCAAGAAGGTTCCATCCTTGTTACTCATATCAATGGTGATGACCAGCTAGCAGATGCTTTAACAAAGCCTCTACTTAAACACAGATTCTGTCACACCCCAAAACCGAGAACGGCGGAAATGTTCTGGGGCGGAGGACGTCATGTATAATATCAACAACAATGTAAAGTAGTAAACAAGCAACAACATCATATGTTGCATTTATAAAATAATTATTATACAATTGTATTCTGTCAAATTTTGATAAACACTAAAGCATAAATCAAAATGAAAGATAAGTCTTGAACAAGCTCCATCTTCCTTTCTCCTTGCATCGGTACCTGTCTATGATGACCTGAGGATACAAGTAATTTTGAAAGCGAGTATCAGCTTTGAAGCTGGTGAGATCATAAGTATTTAGTGTCTTAATTTGTATGTAAGAATTTGTAAGTGAACTGTAAGTATGAAAATGTTTGTAAAACAACTGTAAACGTTTGAAAAACCTTAGAAATCCCTATGATTCCTACTATTATATAAAGTGCGTCTTCTACCAAGACCTAACTGTTCTAAATGTTCGTTTCTTGTAAAAGTGTGTAATTTTCCCAAGTGTAACTATCATTATCAAAATATAGTTTTTACATTTATAGTTTAAGTGAAAAGATCACTAAATATCTGAACAGGGAAAATTAATGTAGTACTAAAACGTAGCGCTATAAGAACTACTGTTGTACTAGTTACCTTAAACCGGATTTATATTAAGGCCTTATGTGATAAATTGCACCATACTATCGACTGGTAACAACGACAACGTATAGTCGAAAAATAAGGTATGACGTTTGGCACCCGCAGACCTGTCGGTCCCGCTGTAGCTAGCAACGAGGTGTAGGATAGTCAATCCAGTATAGATCTATACGCAAACTCACGCTCTCCCTCCAAGAGACTCTGGCTACAACCCGGGTCATGACAATTAAGGCATGCTCCCATACAGTGGATCACAATTTTATTAACGTATTAATGTAAGTGTAATGTAACGAACTGTTCTAGCTGAAATGTACGTGCTCTCTACATAGCAAGTATAGTAATGTAATCGTTCTAGAAAGTATTGACTCATGAATGAACTGACTCATTGTATGATATCGCGTTCTAGTAATTGTTCTAGTATCTTCCTAAACTACCCATATGGTAGTTTACTAGTAATCTATCTGGTAAGTATGAACATGGATGTATACCTTTGCTACCCAAGGGCATATGTTGAACTGGAAGGACCTTTTATGACTATATATGTACACATGATATATAACTAATATTTAAACGACTTTCGGACGATTACCCGATATCCCACCAGACCACATCTCAAGGCGCGAAAAGGAAATAGGGTGGATAGCCTTCCTAAGTCTTTTAAACATTTCTTATATAACTATACATATAGAGGCATGAAATTTATAATATTAAAGCATAAATAATTTTTGTAAGACATTGGAAACATAAATATTATTTCAAGAAAAGATCGACTTGATGTCGATCTATAAAACAATTTGAAGGCTTAAGTATGATAAAACAGTTTTGAGTATAAGGAAACATTTGATCGAAACACAGTTGTAAATAAGTTTGAAAGGTAATGTACCGAGTAAGATGTACAGTGTATTAAGTAGTTTAAAACATATAAAATGTCTATAAAAATCATTAGAAGGAAACTGTTTGGTAAAACGGCTAATGAGTAGCCAAATCTTTTGAATGTTGTATATTAATCACATGTGATTGATGTAATAACTAGCGTAATTCTACTTATTAATCGCATGTGATTTATATAATACTAGCATGATTCTACTTGTATCCCCCCCCCCATTAAACATTTAAAAGTAGTTTAAAACATTAGTTAAGGGGTATGAACTCACTTGATTGAAGTGGTCGATTTGAAATAGTCTAGAGAAGAATCGAGCAGAACTTTGACAGGAAGAGTTGAAAACGCGGGAAAATCTCGGGATTCTCGGGAATCTCGGGAATCTCGGGAACACAAAACCTTCCTTCGGGACTTGAAGGTGAAAAACCGGGGCGTTGGGAGGGTCTCGGGGGCTTAAACGCAGAGTTTCGGCGCGAGAAAGAGAAGAATGGAGCACCTAAACCCGACACCCCAAGAGTTGTATTTATAGGGGCATTTCTGGTGTGCCATGTCGTGGCAAGTGATGGCCACGTCGTGGGGAGTCAAGCTTATCCTCTTCCATTGATTGGACGCCCTCAGTCACTTGCCGGGTCGCGGCAAGCTTGTGCCACGTCGTGGCAAGCCTGACAGCCTCGGATTTCGGACCCCGAACTTGTAAAATCCGTAACTTTTGCATACGAGCTCCGTTTTCGACGTTCTTTATATGCACGCGTAGCTAAAAACATGATCTACAACTCTCGTTTAGACTTCATCGGCAAATTCTGACTTTATTTTTAATTATTTATTTTTAACGGACCGGGACACGATAATTCCGTTAAAAATCCATAACTTCTTCATCCGATGTCCGTTTTCGTCAGACTTTTCATCGTTGCGCTACTAATGTTGAGACCTTAGATTCTCATTTAGGTTGTTTTGGTCAAAAGTATATCGAGCTCTATTTCGAGTTTTTAGTTGTCTACTGCTATACCCGAATCTTGGAAAAATCATAACTTCCTCATACGAAGTCAGATTTGGACGTTCTTTTTATGTATGCTCACGGTTTGGGGTTATCTATAACTTCCATTTAGATACTTAAGGCTAAAAACTATCGTATTGAAACTTCGCATTTTTCGTTTAATCGGTGTTGCCGGTTTTGCCGAGAATCTTCGGTTGGTCATAACTTCTTCGTTATAACTCGGATTTTAGGGTTCTTTATATGTACGAAAACCTTGATACGATTCCTACTACTTTATTTAACCCAAATATGGTTTTAGTAAAGTTATATTTTGACCTAAATTTGATTGGTTTTACATTACATTGTCTCAAAATATCGGGTTGTCACAGATTCCATACCCTTGTTTCCAAGATTGGTCTTATCTCTCGATCGTCCATCTTGCGGGAGCCTATTAACACACAATCTGAATTCCTCTCTGTTGTATTATGTATATTTATCACATGCTTTATTTATTTTGAATAATTAGATAAAGATAGAAATAGTCTTCCATAATTGTTGTAACAAATCCAATATTATCGGATCCCCCTGTATATGTATTAGACTTTAGGGTTGTGCATGGGTTGTTTTTGGACCCAAACCCAAACCAACCCATAAATGGTCGGTTTCTGGTTTTCAAAACCCAATAGGATCGGTTTCTGGTCAGTTCGGTTTCTCGGGTTTTGATGTCGGTTTGGGCGGTTTTTCGGTTTCATGGGTTCAACCCATATACTCACGGGTTCTGGGTTTAAACCCATGGGTTTTGGGTTTTAACCCATTTTCCATAAATGAAGCAACAAATTAAATATTTTAAAAAACACCAAATAAAAGTTAAATACTTCAAAAAACATGAGTCTTACAACAAATAGTCTACTACAAGTTAAAACCAAAGCCCGAAATAATCTATTACAACCGAAACACAATCAAGTATGGGTGGTTTCTTGGGTTGGATGGGTCGGTTTCTTGGGGCGGTTTGTCGGTTTTAAGTATGGGTCGGTTTATTGGGTTGGATGGGTCGGTTTCTGAGTAAAACCGAAACCGAACCCGATTTTTTGGTTTTTAAAAATATCAAACCCAAACCGTCGGTTTTGCTTCGGTTTCGGTTTTTTCGGTTTCGGTTTCGTCGGTTTTAGTCAGTTTCTCGGTTTTTTGGTTTGGGTTTGCTCACCCCTATTAGACTTTTCATTCAATGAAAGTTAAGTTTTCAATCACCACTTTTATATGGTGCCCCGAAATCCTTGTTAGTGGAGAAGATAAGAGACAGAGAAAGGAGGTGTGGGTGGTGCCGATAATCAAAGGAATTGTCGTAGGAATAAAGAGAGAAGTAGACAGATTGTGTAATGGGAAAAATAGGGTAGAAGATGAACTAAAGGTAGAAGGCTTTAATGGTGATGCCCAAGCATTAGCGACGATTAATTGGTCAACATGGAGGGAATTTTTCCCGATCATTTTTTTGGGTATTAGCGGTAGGTACCACTGCTATTAACGTTCGACCATTGTTGAAAGATTGTCACCCATTGGATCGAGAAGTTTAATCAACGATTGCGGTTCATCCGTCATCGATCACACAGATTGTGGTTGAAAACCTTTAGCATCACAAACTATAATTGTAACCCTTAAACGCATAAATTAAGGTGATGTTTGTTTTTCTGTAAAAACTTTTCTTGACCTCTTATGTCTGCATCGTGCAAACAACACGCAGACGTTTGGTCTTGCAAACTGTTTGTTTTTTAGAAGACTGCATATTCTAACATCTTCTAATCTTTTCTTACCTATTCCACAATTTGTATTTAACTTCTAAAAACATTTTTTTAGTTATTATTAGTGTCGTTTTTTTATTTTTATTTTTTTGTCCTCCTCCTTTCTTTTTATTTATTTATTTGCTACTTTATTTATTGTTTTTTTTTTATATCATAATTATGAATTTGTATATGATTATGTACATGTTTTTTTATTCCGATATTATATTTATCCAAATAATTTTGACATAATTTTATACATATTATTATTTTTGTGCATATTTACATTTACTAGGTAAATCTGGTATTTTTTTAATGTTATTTAGATAGAAACAATATCATCGATTAATTAGTTTATATATATATATATATATATATATATATATATATATATATATATATATATATATATATATATATATATATATATATATATATATATATATATATATATAAAATATCAAAAATCTTAATGAAGTTTTATTTTCCATTTATAATCATTTACACAACATCAATAACAAAGTTCATTTAATTTATTGATTATCAAATCCCAACATAGTTTTAGCCATTCGAATCATAACATCATCGAATGTGGTATCAGTTTCAATTTATTATTTTTGGTTTGTTGTGTTTTTATCATATTTTTTTATCAATTCGGTTTTTACTCACCCCAAGCTATATTTGTGAATTAGTTGTATGCTTTATTTAGTTGCTTAAATTATAGTTGATGAAAATTTTAGTTTTTCGTAATATTTTTGCGTTTAAAAAAAAGATATATTTAAATTTAAGTTTATTTTAACAATATACAGATGTTAAAAAAACAAATATTTTCTAGACATTTGGTCTACATTTTCTACTACAAAGATTACAAATATAGTCCTTAGACCGGACATATTTTGTCTTCAATTCAATCCTAAATGTCACCAATATCGTTGGTGTCGTCGTTAAAACATCTGCTATCGATGAGAACTTTTGTTCTTGTACCGCTAGATAATAAAAAAGTACCAATGATTCCCTTTTTCAATAATTTATCTTTTTGTTTCGAAGATCACGTATGTAAAACCAAGATAGTACAAGATCCAAAATATATTAAATATAAAAAATTATAAATGATGGAAAATGACATAAAACGAAAGACTATCGTTGAGCTCATGTCGGACACTATCGTTCTTCGAGTCACACGTGTATATTTTCTGCATCAAAAAAATGCAGAAATGCCATCCTACACATAAATTATTTATCCATTGTCATATTTGAAAAAGAAATAAAGAATTACAAATTACGATCGAAAATTCTTCCAGATATTCACAAAACCTCAAACTGAAGGTAGATGTGAGTTTTATGTTACATGCAAAATTGCAAATCATTATATTCTTGGTAATTTAAAACATTAAATTCTAAATTCAATTTATTTATTTTAATATTTTATTGTATAATCTAAATGGTGAAATATATGATATTCGAAAAATAAGTAACTTAAGTTAAGGTTATTAAGCTACCCTTAAAAATAAATTTTAAGCATTTAAACAAATTTAGGTTAATGCATTTTTAAAAAGAAACTGATAATTAATTTTAAAAAATATTTTTTAATATCGTCTTGGTTAAATATATAAGCTATGATTTATTAGTTAATTCGTCATAATTCCTTTGGTACTACAATGATAATTTGGGGTGGGTATTTTGGTCCATTCTGGAACTGTAGGTGGGTGCTAGAGGATAATAGCTTTTATTTTATTAATCTTAAGGTTCAAGGAATGGGGGGTACACCATATGACTATCATATGGAATGATTGAGCATATAGATAATGGGTTGTTTTTATCATAATCAATGATAAATTAGAAAACCCCATTATATAAAGCTTTTGGGTTTGTTCTTGTCAACTCAGGAAAATATAAAACAATATCTAACATATAAAATTTAGTTTTTTCGTACTTTCAATTATTTAGTTGATAATATTAAGATATAATGTTCAAATTTAGGTTTAGAATTAAGGTTTTATTCAAGTTCAATAACATAGCATTATTGGTTCTTATTAAAAATAATTGTTATTCAAAAAGTGGGTAGTTGATATATATATATATATATATATATATATATATATATATATATATATATATATATATATATATATATATATATATATATATATATATATATATATATATATATATATATATATATATATACAAAGAGAGAGAGAGAAAGAGAGAACGCGTTAGGTTCAAATGTGGATTGACATCTATTGTGCAGACAATTTGTCCTATAAATAGCAATCAGTCTCTCCTGCTATCCCCTCACCCCTTTAGTCGATTCTTTCGAGTTCTACCCTATTTTAGCCTATTTTTCCTTCATTTATAGCTTACGGTGAAGCTTTGCAACACCCCCTGAGTGCTCAACTAGTTGTAACCTTCTTGTAGACGTTCCCAAGTTAGTATTTTGTCCGTTTAGATACTAGTTCTCATCAATAGTATTATGTAAGTGAGCTACCCTTACTCTGTCTCTGTGTAGTTTATAATTATAGTTGTAAATCGTTACTAGGAACCTATAGTTAAGATTTATCAGTATTTCTCATTCGTTATACTGATTGATCTACTTACGGGATAGGTGACTAGAATGGTCATGTTGGCTTGGATGTTGGATTTCATAATGGTTATAGGATGAAATGGTCTTGCCTCCCAACTGTCCTGCCTGACTGATCCTTATTTGATAAAACTATCGGTATTCATTGGGATTGGTGATAGGTCTAACATACTTTACCCAAATTACCATAAGAATTAATAAACTATAGTAATATAGGTTAATTCTTGTTGTAGTGTTGGTCGTCGGCTAAATTGTCCGATTAACTGTAAATCCTCTGAGAATTTGTCAATGTGAGTTCTTCTCACTATATTGTATACTCTGGTATGTATCCTTTGTATGTTAGGATATAGTTATCATGTAACAAGCACTTAGGCAACTAATCTAGGATAGTTAGTTGTATGTTATGTGGACTGTTGTTATATGTGTATGTTATTATATATGGAGTTGAGGGCGGATGATATGTGTATATCTATACACATAATTATACATCATATCTTAATACTTTAATTACTTTTATGACCTTATTAGAACAAAAGATACTTAATTTGTTATGAATTATGTTGTAGGGACCAAAAGATATGCTTGGAGAAAAAAGGAAGCTAGAAGCTGGATGCTGGAAGTTGGGAGTTTGAACCAAAGCTCTAAAATGAAAAAAAAAATATACCCCAACACGTCGTGGTGAATTCCCCACGGCATGGCAACTTGAAGAATCCCGATCAACTTCGAAGGCTTGGAAAACACGGGATAAACATTACCACGGCGTGGTGGACTTACCACGACGTGGTACTCTGATTTCGGGAAAAGTATAAATAGATCAACACAACCCCCGAATTGGAACTTTTGGCTCTGGAGGATTTGAAACTTTTGAAGGCTAAACAGTGGTTCTAAGGCTTGGAAGCAATAATTTCATTCACAAACCTTGGAAGAAGGAATATTAAGGCAACTAAACTTTACACTTCGATTTTTTTATTAGATTTTGCTATGTCAAATACTATGAATTTCGTTTTTGTGATTTTGCTTGCTGAAATCATGAGCTAAATACTCATGACTTTCGTTTAGCCTAGGATGATTTGCCTATTTGTGGTTGATTCCATGGATCGGATTTAGATATTTGGTTATTTATTGATTTAGCTTATTAAAGAACCTCAAGTACTTTTGATAACTATTTTCTCTACTTATTGCTGAATTTGATTGAGTTAGTATGACCATCTTTCTTAGTTAAATTTGAATCTTATGATCTTGTGATTTGCAAAATTGTAGGACTAGAGTTTTGAATAAAACCCACGGTTAAGTAGAAAAGTGGGTAAAAATGTATAGAAGTTAATATATGAAGACAAATCATGTATTAAATTGAGTCAATAAACTAAATTGGTCAGTTAATTATAAGTCTAATCAATTCAAACCGAACACTAGTGAACTTGTAAGTTTGTCCGCCTAATCACCAAATAAATAAGCTAGTTTGCTAAAGGATTAAATTAGTGAATACTAATTTGGTCATCTTAGGAATCGGTAACTAAAGAAACTGAGTTCATTGCACTTCCATAAATCAACCATAATAACAAATTAATCCAAAGCTAAACGAAAGTCTCTTACTCACATTGGTTAATTCATACTTGTTAATTTAGTGTTAGCATAATTAAGTGAATTTTAGTTAGTTGATAATTTAAGTATCTAGTCTTGCAAAATTAGGAAAACTAAACTTTTTTCATATTTAATTAGTAATTAGTTAATAGTAGACTAAAGTTAATTAAAAATACCGTTCCTTGAGTTCGACACTCGTTCTTATCATATATATATATATATATATATATATATATATATATATATATATATATATATAGTAATACACGATTAGGTACACTGTCTAGTGTGTTTAATAGTCTAGTGAAAGAAATAGCTTTTATAAATTTAAAACTTGAATAAAAATATAAACATATTAAATACACATCAAGTTTTTGGCAGCGTTGTTGGGGAACGATGAAATCTTAGTTGCCTTTATTGTGCTATTTTATTAAGATTAGTTATAATTTAGTTTTTTTTATTTATTTTTATTTTAGTATTTACTTGCTTTTTACTCACCACGACGTGATAATTTCTACCACGCCGTGGCAACGTAACAGTAGGATTTTATTTTTCGTTTTTGTTCTTTTTATGCGTTTCCTTTATTTATTTGCAGATTGTGTATGACCCGTGGATCAAATTCCTCTTTGATCCCACCACTCGAAGACCCAGAATCCGCTTTTCGCAAAAACAAAGGCAAAACTGAAGGAGAACCTGCTACACCAAAAAAATCACCTTTCAAGAATCACAAGTCGGTTTTTGGCAAGAAGAATGGAAAATTGGGAGAATCTAGCAAAACACTGAAGGTCAAAGACACAAAGAGCAGTCCAACTAAGGAGGACGCCGAGTACGAAACAAAAAAAAGAAGGAAGCGAAACCAAATCTGAATCAGAAAATGAGCTAAACAAAGAACCCGACAACACCATGGCGAACATTGTCGACCTCTCGATGGAGGCGTTGTAGCACCTAGTTCCTGGTACGTAAAATTTATCTTAATGTTTTTCATTTTTAGCCTTGGGCTCGGTGAGTTGTAGGTCCGACTCGCAGAGTAGAGACGGGATCCGGAGCATGTTTAAGTTGGCGACTCGGCGAGTCCATATTCCGGACTCGGCGAGTCTCTGCTGTCTGATGAAACCCTAATTCCAAGGGTTTGCCCCCTATTTAAGCTAGCTTGTACGGCCCAAGCTCGCCCCCTTTCACCCTCAGAGCGCCCTACATCAACCCTAACTCGTTTCTTGTGGGATTAAAGTGATTAGAGTGATTCCTTGAAGTTTTTGGGAGAAGGAGAGTGGATCAAGAAGAGGAGAAGAAGACCAGATATCTTGGTGCTATTTCAGAGTTCTCTGAGGTATATCTCTCCTCCATTCTGTTTGTATGCTTAAAACCCCATTAGAGCACCTTTTGAGCTCTTCTTGAACTTTTTTCCAAGCTTGTGCATGAAGTAGATTACGTAATAGGTTTATTATCCGCTAGATCTAGTCATGTTTGAGCTCCAGAAGCTCAGATTTATAACCTTAATGGGAGTAAATTGCTTGAATGTCCTAGATCTACCTTCTTAGCCCTTATTTCGCCTTTAATCCCCATTATATGCATTTCTACACGTAAAGTTGGAAACTTTACGTGAAAATCCTGCCCAAAGAACCCAGATCTGTAGATGGCATGAATTGGATTCGAACAAGATTGAGTGTATAGTATTTGCATGTGGAAGACTCGGTGAGTCACTCATCGAACTCGGCGAGTCGGGTCGCGAGTACCCGAGTTTTCCCCCTTTTTCGTTTATGCCGAGTAAAGTAGTGAGTCCTGGGTGAACTCGGTGAGTTGGAAGCCAAACTCATCCGGGAAGGAACTCGGCGAGTCAATGCTCTGACTCGGCAAGTTCGAGGCAACCTTCTTAGATCAAGAACAAACTCGACGAGTTGTTCATACAACTTGGCGAGTCACAGCATGAAGTGTTCATCGAATGAAGATGAACTCGGCGAGTTGTTCATACAACTCGGCGAGTAGGATGAAGGACTTGGACATCAGTTTAGAAGGCGAACTCGTCGAGTCAATGCATAGCTCGTCGAGTAAAGACGAGATTAAGGACACTTTGACTTTTGACTTGATCAGGGGTAAAAAGGTTATTTTACCCAAGGGGCAATTAGCGGTGTTTGACTGAGTATTTTGTGGGAATTATAGCCGGAGGATTTTCGGAGCAGCAACACCAGCAGATAGTCAATTCCCACACCGATCAGCAGCTACTTTGAGGTGAGTTACCTTCCAGTAGCGGTGGGTCTACGGCCACAATGCCGGCCCACCAGTAGGAGTCGTATGATGGATGATTATCTATGTGATATTCATCTAAGGTTGTTATTACCTGTGATATGTTTATGTGATAGTATGATATGCTGCTATGTGCTAGTGATAGTAGGGGGAGATAGTCCCCAGATTACCAGTCGATAGGGCCGAAGGGGTGGTCATGCCCAGCCATGCTAGATAGATTATGAGATATGTGTGTTATGTGGTAGTAGTAGGGGTGAAATAGTCCCCAGTATCCAGTCGAGAGGATCAAAGGGGAGACTTGCACCCAGCTATTCTAGTCGGTATCTAGTCGAGAGGACCGAAGGGGAGGCAAGCTCCCAATTATACTAGACAGTATCCGATCGAGAGGACCGAAGGAGTTGGTCGGGCACCCAGATATGCCTGACGATATATGCATGTTATGTGATTGTATGGTATGTGGTACGTTGGGGGAACTCACTAAGCTTCATGCTTACAGTTTTCAGTTTTGGTTTTAGGTACCTCTTCTTCGAAGGGGAAGGAGCTGGCGCGGTAGTGGTACATCACACACCTGCTTGTATTCCGCATTATGATATCTTCTTGGGAAATTGTACTCTGACACTTTTATGATTATGAAAATGTTTTTCTGACGTGCAACATCTTTTGTGAAATGAAATGATTGTTGAATGATTTATTCCTAAATGTTTTACTAAGTACACATTTTAAAAACGAAATTTTTGGCTCGTATTTTTGGGACGTTACAAGTTGGTATCAGAGCCCTAGTTTGAGGGATTCGAACACACCTTTGGGGGTGTTTGAACTCAAATCCAGGGATTAAAAGATTTTGGAAAAAGAAAATGTTTTCTAAAAAGGCTAGTAAAGGGTTCTAAGAAAGAACGAAGTGTGTGATGTGCGCGACCGGCCAAGCTCAAGTACGTATTCCCCAAAGTACCCATACAAGCTTATATGTTATGCTTATCAGTTTCAGTAGAACAGCATGCTATAATAGGACTAAGGATCTAGAAGTGATGCCTTATGTGCCTGCTTTATGTGTTTCAGTGTGTGAAAAGTTGCATGCTAGAATTGAGTAGACAGCAGTAGGATGGCCTGTTTAGGTTATGCCTGATAGTGCGAGTTTAGCATTGTATGCTAGTTCAGTTTTTTCTCTACGAGGATAGAGTTGCTTGAGATTGTTTTCTTTATGTCCAAATGTTGTTTGCTTTGTGCTATGTAGGCTTTGAAGTGATGGGAGTTAGTTGTTAGGTGAATACGTTAAATTCACATGTGAGGGTTGAATAATCTCAGAGTGTTAGATTTGACTCTATTGCGTAGCTCTTGTTTGAGTTCTAACCGTTGTAGGGATGAGTCCCTTACTCGAAGGATTATCCGATCCTTGTCACATGTGATTATATTCAGGTAATAGTTAATTGGCATCACCAAGAGGCCTTCAGCAGCTGAGGACTGGGTTGGGTGGAGTCAGAGGTTTCCTAGGGTAAGCCTAGGATAAGAGTAGCAGAGATCAGCGGTAGTGAAAGGGACTTGGTGGATTCAAGGCAGTCCTTGGAGAAGGTACGGATAGATGTGGAAAGTAGTATGGGCCGTACTACTGAAAGCAGAGGATCCGTACCCGAATCGAGGAATGCCAAGATAAGCCCATGGAACTTGTAGTAGGTGTGATCCTTCCAGAGGTATCAGTATCGCTAACAGTTGTTATTTCTTTTGTATTTCAGAATGGTGGTACTACGTTTGAGGCCAGCAGTTGGCAGTACAGGAGAGGGATCGGGTTCGGGATCAGGTTCCAAGCCAGTAAATGAGGGGCTACGTGAGTTCATCGCGTCTGAGATCACTAGAGGCATCCTTGAGTCGACCCCCATCATCTTCGGGTCGATCAAGGAAGGAATATTGGAGTTGATGGAGGATCGCCTCCGGGCATTCAGGAGCGACATGGCATCTGGCCAGTCGGGAGATCGCATGCAATCCTTCAAGGACTTTCGGGGCAGTGGTGCGCCGGATTTTCATGGGGCGAAGGACCCCATAGCTTCCAGACGATGGATTGCAGACATTGAGTCTGCACAGTTGACTAGCTTCTGCCTTGAAGGGTCAAAGGTGAGGTATGCAGCAGGATGTTTGAGAGATCGAGCTAGGGATTGGTGGGAGTCCGTCGGTGACTCGTTGGGAGCCTCGACTGTCGAGGCTATGACCTGGTCGGACTTCGTGACCAGGTTCAGGGCAGAGTTTGCGCCGGCTGTCGAGCTTCAGCAGCTGGCCAGGGAGTTCCTAGATATGAGACAGACGATGAAGACTGTGGCAGAGATCACCGCCAAGTTTCGGGAGAGGGCGTTGCTGGTGCCCCAGTACACGGGTGACGAGGATATGAGGAGGACCCGCTATCATGATATGCTACGAGCTGATATTCGGGAGCATGTCAGTTTTTCAGCTTGCCCTACCCTGGACTCTATGATTGCCAGGGCAAGGGAGAGGGAGATAGATCTGGAGCACATCTGGAAGAGGAAGGCGGAGGAGGGGCATGTTATGGGGGCTTCGGGGAAGAAGCCCAAGGGATCCGATGCGGGGTCGAAAAGCCAACAGGGACGGGGCCGTTGCAGGAAATGCGACAAGACGCACGAGGGAGCGTGCAAGTTGGGATCGTCAGGCTGCTACAAGTGCGGCAAGTTAGGGCACTTCAGCAGGGATTGTACGACCCCTGCACCTGTGATTAAGACATCGAAGTTGTTGTGTTTTCACTGCAACCAGAGGGGCCACAAGAAGGTCAATTGCCCCCAGTTGACAGCATCAGCGCCGGTTAAGGCGCCTGCTCCAGCTACCCTGCGGATTACCGATGGTCGGCATGGCAAGGTAGAGGCTCCATTGGTGAGGAGTCGGGCGTTTCAGTTGACGGCAGAGGAGGCACACGCCGCACCCGATGTGTTGACGGGTATGATTCTTTCCCTCTACTTTATTTTTATGATGTTATGTTATTGATATGTTCTTTTTGTATATGCATTAGGATCGTTCCATGTGAACGGTATTCCTGTTCAGGTGTTGTTCGACTCGGGTGCCACCCGATCATTTTTTTCCCTTGTGCTTAGCAAGAGGTTTACTGAGTCCTCGGGCATGTTGGATTGCCCTTTAGAGGTAGAGACTGTCGATGATCGATCGGTGCGAGCATCATCAATATTAAGGGATTGTGTCCTAAGGATATTTGAGGAGCACTATTTGGTGGATTTAGTTCCCATTCCTTTACGGGGGAACAAGGTGATTATAGGCATGGATTGGTTGAGTCCTAATGGGACGGTGATAGATTGCGCACAACAGCTAGTGCTGGTCAGGACCCCAAGCGGGGGAGAGTTGGTGATCCACGACGAGAGGCCACATCGTGGACCTATAGTATGTTCAGCAGCGAGAGCTAGGCACTACCTTCAGCAGGGATGCGCGGGGTATGTCGCATATGTTATGGATACCCGGGAGACGGGTAAGGCGACGGTGAGTGAGGTTCCAGTGGTGCGAGACTACGCTGATGTGTTCCCGGAGGAGCTTCCTGGAATACCTCCGGAGCGTCAGGTGGAGTTCAGGATCGATCTAGTTCCTAGTGCGGCTCCAATAGCCAAGGCACCCTATCAGTTGGCTCCTCCCGAGATGCAGGAGTTGTCTACGCAGCTGCAGGAGCTACTAGACAAGGGGTTTATTCGACCGAGGAGTTCACCCTGGGGAGCCCCGATCCTGTTTGTAAGGAAGAAGGATGGGTCGCACCGGATGTGTATAGATTACCGAGAGCTGAATAAGGTAACGGTGAAGAACCGTTACCTACTCCCGAGAATTGATGACCTCTTTGATCAGTTGCAGGGAGCATCTTGGTTCTCCAAGATAGATTTGTGTTCAGGTTATCATCAGATGAGGGTCAGAGAGGAGGATGTGCAGAAGACCACGTTTCGGACGCGTTACGACCATTATGAGTTCGTGGTGATGCCGTTTGGGCTCACCAATGCCCCTGCCGCATTCATGGACCTCATGAACCACGTGTACAGGCCGATGCTGGATCGGATGTGATAGTTTTCATTGATGACATCCTGGTTTATTCCAAGACTGAGGAGGAACATGAGGAGCACCTGAGAGAGGTTTTGGAGACCCTGAGGAGGGAGAGCTTACACGCCAAGTTCTCCAAATTTGAGTTTTGGTTGCGCGAGGTGCAGTTTCTTGGGCACCTCATCAACCAGAACGGGATTTCAGTAGACCCGGCCAAGGTGGAGACCGTGATGAGGTGGGAGGTTCCGAAGTCTCCATCTGAGATTCAGAGTTTCCTAGGATTAGCAGGCTACTATCGGAGGTATTTCTCCAAGATAGTCGTACCCCTGACACGGTTGACTAGGAAAACTGTGGTCTTTCGATGGGGGCCTGAGCAGCAGGTAGCGTTCGAGACTCTGAGGTATAGATTGTGCGAGGCGCCGATCTTAGCCCTGCCCGAGGGCGTGGAGGATTTTGTGGTATATTGCGATGCGTCGATCTCAGGCTTAGGCGCAATGTTGATGCAGAGGGGGCATGTCATTGCTTATGCCTCGAGGCAGCTGAAGCCTCACGAGGCGAACTACCTGACGCATGATTTAGAGTTGGGGGCGGTAGTTTTCGCCCTCAAGATTTGGCGGCATTACCTCTACGGGGTTCGATGTACCATTTACACGGACCACAAGAGTTTGAGGTACCTCATGGATCAGCCGAATCTGAACATGAGGCAACGTCGGTGGTTGGACGTGGTGAAGGATTATGATTGCGAGATCCTTTACCACCCAGGGAAGGCCAATGTGGTGGACGATGCGCTTAGCCGCAGGGCGGCGCCGATCAGGGATATTTGCATGAGGATGATTGTGGTGACTCCCCTGTTGGAGCAGATTCGGGAGGTTCAACAGGAGGCTATGAAGGAGGAACATTGGAAGAGTGAGCGAATAGTGGGTCAAGTCACCTCCTTCGATTATGATAGCCAGCGGTTATTGACACTACACCGTAGGGTGTGGGTGCCATATCATGGAGGCGTGCACCAGATCTTGATGGAAGAGGCGCACAAATCTCGATTCTCTATTCATCCAGGGGCGACGAAGATGTATAAGGATCTTCGTCTAGACTATTGGTAGCCCTGCATGAAGCGGGACGTGGCGTGGTACGTCGAGCGGTGTTTGAACTGTAGAAAGGTCAAGGCCGAGCATCAGAGACCGCATGACAAGATGCAGCCATTGGATATCCCATTATGGAAATGGGAGGATATTACGATGGATTTTATCACAAAGCTTCCCCGGACGGCGCGAGGAGTGGATTCGATTTGGGTCATCGTGGATCGATTGACCAAGAGCGCCCATTTTATTCCGATTCAGGAAAGTATCTCGGCCGAAAAGTTGGACGATATCTACATCAGGGAGATAGTGGCACGGCACGGGGTGCCAGTGTCAGTGATATCAGATCGAGATGTGTGGTTCACTTCCAGGTTTTGGAAGAAGTTTCATGATGAGTTGGGCACTCGTCTGCACTTTAGCACCGCCTTTCACACGCATATGGATGGTCAGAGTGAGTGGACCATCCAGACTTTAAAGGATATGTTGTGGGCTTGCTTGCTAGACTTCGGTGGTAGCTGGGATACCTATCTTCCGTTGGTTGAGTTCTCGTACAACAACAACTACCACGCGAGTATTGACCGTCCTCTATTCGAGATGTTGTACGGTCGGAGGTGCAGGACCCCGATATGTTGGGGTGAAGTTGGACAGATGGTCATGGGGAGCACCGAGGTGGTGCTCAAGACGACCGAGAGAATCCAATAGGTTCGGAGCAGGCTTCAGACTGTGCAGAGTCGGCAGAAAAGTGATGCCGACAAGTGTCACAATTAGGAATTTTTGTGCCTTGTACCAACACTTAAACCAAATTATGAATCAAAAACATAAGAGCATGTATGATGCATACTCTATGACAACAAAACTTCAATCAAACACCCCATGCAAGCAATTCAAATAGTCATTAAGCAATTGGAAACCCTATAAGTTCTTGTTTAAGTCCATTTTTGGACTAGGACTTCCTTATTGGGCCCAATGGACCGATAAGCTTCCAATTTGGCTATCTTGGGCTTAGAACTCTTAAATGGGCTCTAATTGGACCAACTTCCATTTAATTCAATATTTTTGGCCATATTGGGCCTAGAGGGTAATAGATTAATTATATGAACAATTTTGGACCATAATTAACCTAATCTAGCCTAATGGGTCATAAAAATCACATTTATATTTTTTAGGGCAAAAAAAAAATCATCTAACCTAGCTATAATATGGGCTTAAGGGCAAAAAGCCCAAAAACCTCCTCTCACCCTCCCCATTCTCGGCCCAAGCCCAAAAGAAGAGGAGAGTTGACTTTGTGAGTGCCACCTCACAATTATTCAAGGGACTTCCATGCAAGGAGACTCAAACATCCATGCACTCATATACTTCCATGACTAGCTAACTCTTTTTCTCTCTCTCTCTCTCTCTCTCTCTCTCTTGCTCTCAGCCGAGTCCAAGCACTCACACACACATTTCACTCTCTTTTCTCTCAAGGAAACTCTCTCATATCTCATCCATATTTTGAGATCTAAGGAGGATTCAAGGGGATTTTTACACAAAAATCATCAACTAAGGTAAGAAATCTCTTAGATCCTTAAGCTAGCTACTTCATTTCATCCAACAATCACCTCTTAATTCATTCAAACTCATGATCTAGCACCTAAGAAGCATCCAAGTTCGAAATCTTCCAAGGAAGGTTGCTAAGGCCGAATTTCTTCTCATTTTCTTCCAAAAACCGAAACCACACCCAAAGGTGAGCTTCATACCCCCTCTTTTTTGGTTTTTATAAGTTTTTGTGGGGGAGAATACAAGCAAATGTGTAGATCTATGAGTATATGTATGTCTTGTGTGATTTTTATGCTTATATGTATGATCTTATGTGATTGTGATGTTTATACTAGTCAAAGAACTTAAAAATCGAGATCTACAATAAGAAGAATGAAATAAGTATAAATTATACCACTTCACACTAATCAAGTCTAGAAAAATAACCTAGTTGGTTAATATGAACATTTTTGGACTTAAAACCCATTTTTGGGCTCAAAATGCCAAAAATACAAAACTAAGGGGCCCAAAACGACAAAATATAAATTCTGAAGGTTGAGATGAGTCTAAACAGTTTCTAATATGTATTTTATGAATATCAACACTTTCAAAGGGTTAAAAATGTAAAATTTAAACATAATGGGCCAAAATGGGCTTTTCGGCCCAATGAAGCCCCAAATTGCGAGATTTTTGATTTGGAGGGGCTGAAACTGCACATTTCTGTAAAACATGGGGTTACTTGTGTACTAAAACTATTTCAAGGGCCGAAAATGCTTTTCAAATTAAAAAGGGACCAAAGATGCAAAAATTTTCCATCTTGGACCAAAATTGGAAAAGTTGCGAAAATGGAGGTTTTACCGAGAAAATTTCATTTCTGAAGGACTCAAGTTGTTTATCAAGTAAATTTGTGCTAAAAATATCTTTCCAATAAGTTTTGATACTAAAGTGTCAAGAAAAATAGTTTAAGGACTAAAATGGGAATTCTTTTATACACAAAGGGTTAGAAGTGTAAATTTTATCCAAAAAGGGGCTTAAAAAGATAAACTCTAATTCTTAAAACAACAAACCCCTTAAAATAAAAATACGAGTACTACGTCTACCGGCGATACGTAATAATAATTACACTTTCAACATCAATATCATTACCAAACGAATTGATTCGGTCTCGAATCAATAATGAATCAAAAATCAATAAACAATGGTACTTCAATACACACGCGGTAATTTACGAGAAGTCAATACACAATCTTTGGGCTCAAAAGTTTCAAATCGTGCTTGTTGGTCCTAGCTAGCCCAATGACATGATCTTTTGGCCCGAAGGGAACGCGCTTCCATGTTATTAGGCCTTATATGACCTAATTCCGTGTAAAAGGACTTTCAATAGATTTATTGTGTTGTTGGGCCCCAAGGGTCCTTTGGTACTGCTAGCAAAGTCGAGAAGTCAAATGCGAGTCGGGCCAAGTGCCTTTCGCATTCCCGATAGCCTTGAACGACTTATGGAAATAACGGGGGCTTCGTACCCTCTTTTCTCCTCGGTTGTGGGGCTATGAGAAGTCAGGGTGGTTGGATTAAGTGAGTAGTACGGACGATGCCTAAGGGATCATTTGTATTTGTTAGTTGTAAACTAGTCATTTTCATTAATGCGTGATTATAACGACTCACAACCCATAATTAATCCAATGTCACCTGGAACTATCGAAAACAACGTCGTATCGGAATAACACAAACTAAGCCACGTAATTTGATGTATTGGGAAAACATCGGGTTTTCCCTGGGGAATTCAACACTCTTAACTATGTGATGTATACAAAGTTTAACAATTATTCACGTTTACAATAATCAACAAGCATACTTACGGATCTTCACACATTTTTTTATATACAACATTTTTTTTTATAGAAAATATCGGATTTTCTGTGGTTTTCAAAACTATACAAATCATTTATTTTCAAACCTTACTTAAGAACTCACCAACATTTCATATGTTGACGTTTTTCCAAAATACTTGTATTCTCAGGTAACAGGTAAATCGAAGAAAAATGTATCCAGTGATGTCATCATGTTTGTTTAATTAGTATTGAACAGTTTATGTTTTGGGAATGTAATGTTTTGAACAATGTACTGAATGTAAACAATATCGGTTGTAATATTTCAATGCATGGTGACGAATGATGTTATGATTCATGTATACTCATTGTGATGGTATTCAATTGAGTCACAAGATCCCTTGGGTGTTTCCGCCGTTTGGTTCGGGGGTGTGACAACAAGCGTCGATCGGACCTGGAGTTCCAGGTCAGGGATATGGTTCTCCTGAAAGTGTCGCCTTGGAAAGGCGTCATCCAATTCAGGAAGTGGGGCAAATTGGGGCCGAGATACATTGGACTATTCAGGGTTGTAGCCCGGGTGGGCAAGGTGGCATATAGGCTGGATCTGCCAGCTGAACTTAGCCAGATCCACAACACCTTCCATGTCTCCCAACTGCGGAAGTGTCTCGTGGATGATTCAGCGGTGGTGCCATTAGAGGATATACAGGTTGATGACAGCCTGAATTACATTGAGCGCCCAGTCGCAATCCTCGACCGGAAGTCGAAGGATCTAAGAAACAAGAGGGTGGAGTTAGTGAAGGTGTAGTGGCAGCACCGAAAGGGGTCCGAGTGGACTTGGGAGCTGGTGGAAGAAATGACGGAGCATTACCCCGAGCTGTTTTAGGATCGGGCAACAGACTTCGAGGACGAAGTCTAAAATAAGTGGGGGAGATTTGTAGCACCTAGTTCCTGGTACGTAAAATTTATCTTAGTGTTTTTCATTTTTAGCCTTGGACTCGGCGAGTTGTAGGTCCGACTCGCCGAGTAGAGACGGGATCCGAAGCATGTTTAAGTTGGCGACTCGGCGAGTCTATATTCCGGACTTGGCGAGTCCCCGTTGTCTGATGAAACCCTAATTCCAAGGGTTTTCCCCCTATTTAAGCTAGCTTGTGCGGCCCAAGCTCGCCCCCTTTCACCCTCAGAGCGCCCTACATCAACCCTAACTCGTTTCTTGTGGGACTGAAGTGATTAGAGTGATTCCTTGAAGTTTTTGGGAGAAGAAGGAGAGTGGATCAAGAAGAGGAGAAGGAGACCAAATATCTTGGTTCTATTTCAGAGTTCTTTGAGGTATATCTCTGCTCCATTCTGTTTGTATGCTTAAAACCCCATTAGAGCACCTTTTGAGCTCTTCTTGAACTTTTTTCCAAGCTTGTGCATGAAGTAGATTTTGTAATGGGTTGATTATCCGCTAGATCTAGTCATGTTTGAGCTCCAGAAGCTCAGATCTATAACCTTTATGGGAGTAAATTGTTTGAATGTCCTAGATCTACCTTCTTAGCCCTTATTTCGCCTTTAATCCCCATTTTATGCATTTCTACACGTAAAGTTGGAAACTTTACGTGAAAATCCTGCCCTAAGAACCCAGATCTGTAGATGGCATGAACTGGATTTGAACAAGATCAAGTGTACAGTATTTGCATGTGGCAGACTCGGCGAGTCGCTCATCGAACTCGGCGAGTCGGGTCACGAGTCCCCGAGTTTTCCCCCTTTTTCGTTTATGCCGAGTAGAGTAGTGAGTCCTGGGTGAACTCGGTGAGTTGGAAGCCGAACTCATCCGGGAAGGAACTCGGCGAGTCAATGCCCTGACTCGGTGAGTTCAAGGCAACCTTCTTAGATCAAGAACAGACTCGATGAGTTGTTCATACAACTTGGCGAGTCACATCATAAAGTGTTCATCGGATGAAAATGAACTCGACGAGTTGTTCATACAACTCGGCGAGTAGGATGAAGGACTTGGACATCAGTTTAGAAGGCGAACTCGTCGAGTCAATGCATAGCTCGACGAGTAAAGACGAGATTAAGGACACTTTGACTTTTGACTTGATCAGGGGTAAAAGGGTTATTTTACCCAAGGGGCAATTAGAGGTGTTTGACTGAGTATTTTGTGGGAATTATAGCCGGAGGATTTTCGGAGCAGCAACAGCAGCAAACAGTCAATTCCCACACTGATCAGCAGCTACTTTGAAGTGAGTTACCTTCCAGTAGCGGTGGGTCTACGACCACAATGTCGGCCCACCAGTAGGAGTCGTATGATGGATGATTGTCTCTGTGATATTCATTTAAGGTTGTTATTACCTGTGATATGTTTATGTGCTAGTATGATATGCTGCTATTTGCTAGTGACAGTAGGGGGAGATAATCCCCAGATTACTGGTCGATAGGGCCGAAGGGGCGGTCATGCCCAGCCATGCTAGATAGATTATGAGATATGTGTGTTATGTGGTAGTAGTAGGGGGTGAAATAGTCCCCAGTATCCGGTCGAGAGGACCGAAGGGGAGACTTTCACCCAGATATGCTAGTCGGTATCCGGTCGAGAGGACCGAAGGGGTAGGTCGGGCACCCAGATATACCTGATGATATATGCATGTTATGTGATTGTATGGTATGTGGTACGTTGGGGGAACTCACTAAGCTTCGTGGTAGTAGTAGGGGGTGAAATAGTCCCCAGTATCCGGTCGAGAGGACCGAAGGGGAGACTTGCACCCAGATATGCTAGTCGGTATCCGGAAGGGGAGGCAAGCTCCCAGTTATACTAGACAATATCCGGTCGAGAGGACCGAAGGGGTAGGTCGGGCACCCAGATATACCTGACGATATATGCATGTTATGTGATTGTATGGTATGTGGTACGTTGGGGGAACTCACTAAGTTTCGTGCTTACAGTTTTCAGTTTTGGTTTTAGGTACCTCTTCTTCGAAGGGGAAGGAGCTGGCACGGTAGCGGTACATCACACACCTGCTTGTATTCCGCATTATGATATCTTCCTGGGAAATTGTACTCTGACACTTTTATGATTATAACAATGTTTTTCCGACGTGCAACATCTTTTGTGAAATGAAATGATTGTAGAATGATTTATTCCTAAATGTTTTACTAAGTACACGTTTTAAAAACGAAATTTGAACTCAAGGGGCACATCTTTTCTGCATTAAAGGAGATACCTTTCACCGAAAAGGATCGTTAAGATGCTTATAAGTATTTAGATGAAGTCAACGACACCGCCGACTACTTTAACATTCCTAATGTACCAAGAGAAACAATTTTGTTAAGGATGCTCCCTGTCACTTTCAAGGGAGTCGCGAAGGATTGGCTTAAAGCACTACCACCTCACGCGATTACTACGTGGGAAAAATGTGTGAATTGTTTTTGGAACAGTTTTTCCCACCATCCAAGGTGGCTAAGCTCAAAAAGTTCATTGCTAAATTTGAACAACAAATGGGGGAGTCGTTGTACGAAGCATGGGAGCGCTACAAAGGCCTGATGAGGAATTGCCCACAAAATTACCTCAATGTGCAACAAGAAGTGTCAATCTTGTATGATGGGGTAAACGTCACCACTAGACAACTCCTTGACTCTCAAGGCCCCTTAACAAAGAAGAATCTAACCAAAGTTAAGGAACTCATTGAAGAATTCTCTAAGCACTCTAGAGAATACCATAATCCGAGGAATGACGTAACTAGGGATTCAGCAAATGCTGCTTCAAAAGAAATGTCGACGGTAATGGCGATGCTACAAAACATGGATATAATAATGACTAAAATGGATCATACAATCCATGTTATTCGGGTTGGGTGTGAAAACTGCAACGGACCACATTTGACTAAGGATTGTGACCTTGATGAAAATGGAAAACGAAAGGTTCAAGCTTGCTACTCAAGTGGTGATCGTTTTGATGAAGACTGGAGAAAACCTAAGAAAAAAATGGTTACCCTATGATGAGTATAAGAAGGCCAAGGAAGAAAAGTATGAAAAAAAAGGGAGAGGCTTCTACCAAAAAGAGGAACCATCGGTTGAAAAGAAATCTGATTTTGAGACTATGTTCACCCGATTTGCAGCAACATCTGAAAAAAGGCACGCGGGAACTGAAGCAACAATTGAAGAACAACAATTAATGATGAAAGAGCAACAAATAATGATGAAGGAACAAAAAGAGATGATGAAAAACTAGCAAGCACTGTTTAGAAATCAACAAGATTCTATCCTCAACATAAAACAACAACTCGGGCAACTAGCTAAGCAATTCAATGAAAGACCCATGGGAGGACTTCCGGGGAACACCGAACAAAACCCAATAGGAGCTCATATCCAAGCCATTACAATGAGAAGTAGGAAAATTATTACTCATTTAACGCCTATAGATAGAAACAACCCGGAAGTGGAAAAAAAAGATCAAGAAGAAAGTAAAAAACAAGGATCTGAACAATCACCACGACGTGGTACAAATGCCACGTCGTGGCCAGAAGTAGAAAAAAAAATGATGAACTCGTGAAGTGTTATCGGCCACCATTGCCAAACCCAAGTAGAGTAATTCAAGAGAAACATGTTGAAGAATATGGGAGGTTCATAGACCATATAAAGTCTCTTGAAATAAACATTCCCTTCCTTGAGGCTCTAATTGAAATGCCAAAGTATGCCAAGCTTCTCAAAGACCTATTGAAAACCCGCAAGAAGATGGAAGGATTATCAAAAGTAGTACTAAATGAAACTTTCTCTGTTGCAATGCTAAACATGTTACCGAAGAAGATGGGGGGTCCAGGAAGCATAACTTTACCATACCAATTCAGGAATCTAGCAACCAGTCATGCTCTAGCCGACTCGGGAGCAAGTGTCAACTTGATGCCATACTCATTCTTCAAAAAGCTTGATCTTCTCGAACCAAGACCGGTTCGCATGGTTATCCATCTAGCCAATAAAACTATGACCTTTCCAAGGGGTATATGTGAAGATTTGCTCGTCAAAGTGGACAAACTTGTCTTCCCCGCGGATTTTATTGTGTTAGATACAGAGGAAGACAAACAGGTCCCTATAATCCTTGGAAGACCCTTCTTGAGCACTGCCCAAGCCTTAGTTGATATTATTGAATCCAAAATCACTTTCCGAGTAGGAGAAGAAGCGGTCACCTTTGGGGTAAATCGAGCAAATAAACATTCAAGAACAAGTGATGATACAACCTTTTCTGTCGATGTGCTTGATGAATTGTTTGAAAAGGAGCTAGGAGGATGGAAGGAAAAGGAAACCGAGGGGTTTATGGTGCTTGGAGAAGGTAATTTTGATGTCGAACAAGATCTGCAAGAATTAGAGAAGCTATTGGAAGAAAGTGAATATAATGAAGCAATAAAAGAGGTAGAAGAGGCAACACGGCGTGGTGATGAGAACACACCGTGGCAAAGTTTTTTTTTCACGAACAATAATTAAAAGTTACGACAACACGACGTGGCAGGATGCCCACGTCGTGGTAACTGACGAAAGACAGAAAATCGAGCTGAAAGCTCTCCCCGAACACTTGGAGTATGGATTTTGGAAGAAGGACAACAAAAACCAATAATCATAGCTTCCGATCTTGAAATACATGAAAAAGAAAGCCTCGTAGAGGTACTAAAGAAAAGACAAGGTGTGATAGCATGGAAGATTACTGACATCAAGGGGATTAGTCCAGCCTACTGTTCTCATAAGATCAGCTTAAAAGAAAGAGCAAAGCCCATAGTTCAACGCCAAGGAAGACTCAACCCCAATACACAATAAGTATTTAAAAAGGAGGTTGTTAAACTTTTAGATTCCGGTATACTTTATTCAATCTCCGATAGCCTATGGGTGAGTCTGGTACACGTTGTATGTCACAACTCGCAATTTAGCTAGGAAATTCTACACTTTTGTAAACGTTAACAATGGCAACAATTGTAACCATAACTTGAAAATGTGTATGATGTTCCAGAAAAATTCAATTGTAAAGCCTAAAACTTTATACAAAACATTTCAAATAGTCAACTTAGGATTGGAAACCCTAAGAATCTCGGTTTAAGTCCATTATGGACTAGGATCTCCTTATTAGGCCTAATGGACCAATAAGCTTCCAATTTGACAAATTTGGGATTACGACCCCTAAACGGGCTCTACTTGGACCCACTTTCATGAAACATAGCATTTTGGGCCATTTTTGTAATACCCCGTTTATTTATTTAATAGATAAATAAAGTAATAAATACATAATAGCCCTAAAAGCGGAATAGTGTAGCAAGAAGTTCGTTGCGGGGGTTAAAAAGTCATAATTGAAAGTTTAAGGGGCTAAAAATACCATTTTCAGATTAATTTATAAAGGATTTTGAAGTCAGGGGCTGAAAGGTAAGTATTGGATTAAGGTTGAAAATATTTTATGGAGTAAGGGGCTAAAAGTAAATTCTAAACTTAAAATGTAAATGATTTAAGAAGTGGGGTTTAAAGTGTAAATTATGGGGTGATATTGAAAGGAAATTGGATGGGAGGGAGCTATCCTGCCAATATAGCAATATCTTTGTGTGTGTCGGATATATATGCATGCGCTATGAAACCCTAACCTTATTTTCGCTATTTCCAGCTGTCACCCTCCTCTCAATGAAAGAAATAATGAAACGTGAAAAGAAATGTCTTTTAAATTATGTTATAACTAATGAAATGTTTTGATATGGAACGATATGTGGAAAATGTCTACTTGAAATATGTTTTACAACGATGAATTGTTTTTGATGAAAATGTGATAAATGTTTTGGGTCACAAACCTCTGTAGCTCACGGGATATTAATGTCTTACCTATCTCTTTTATGCCATGTATCCCATATTGTACTTAGGGAGAAAAGACGATAGATAGAAGTTAGAAGTTAAAAAATAGAGAATGGAGTGGAGCTTTTCAAGTTCCTTTTTAATGGTACTGATGTAATTCATATATGATTGCTATGGTTTGTATAATGTTTAATGATAACATTCAATGTTTTATTCATAAATGTTTTTTTTGGAACCGATTTTTGTTAATTGTGAGTTAATACCCAAAATGATTTTGTTTAAACCATAACATTTAAAAGTTTGAAAGAGTTTCAAAATTTTTGGGTGTTATAATTTATTTATTTTCTCTGATCAATATACATATTATAAATCATCTGAAAATGTTTTTACAAGTAAAGAGGATCCCACATGGCCATGTCAGCACAAACACCATAGCACACTACATTGGCAGTAAGGGCGAAATTGAACAAACTACTTGTTTTTTTTTGGGATTTTTTATTACAAAAAATTAGAAATTAATCGTTAAATTTCCCAAAATTGTAGGACTTTTTTGTTGATTTCCCAACAAATAAACCCTAAAATTAACCAATTATTTCATCAAAATTTTAAGAGAAAATTACTAATCTAGCCAAATTTCTTAATGAGTTTTCAGTTTTTAACCAAAAATTAGCATTTATCAAAAAATAATCACCGAAACCATAGACCATTAAAATTGTCTACTATTTCGCCTTAAATGGTCTACGGTTTCTGTTAGGTACATAAAGTTTTTTTTTTTTTTTTTTTTTTTTTTTTCAAAACTAAAACGTAGTTTATTGTTCGAAAGAGTAATCAACGAAGGGTTGACCATAGTCAACAAAGGGTTGATGTTAGACGATCCTAATCTATGATTTGGATGAATATTTTGGAACGATTATTAATTATTAGTTAAAAAAGGATAAATAAGAAAAGTGACTTGTTTAATTCTTAAATTTAAACCCTAAAATTAACCAATTATTCATCAAATTACATGTAAGACCTTATGGAGTTGCCTATTGCACATCTAGACCTTATATTTTTGCTTAGAGCGTGTTTGGTTTAGCTTTTAAAAGCTAAAAGTTCTTTTCCAAAAAGTTACAAAAAGTTAGGAAATTCTGACTTTTCCAAAAAATTGTTTTTTCTTGTATGAAAGCTCCAAAAGTTACTAGCTTGCCAAACATTTTTTGTTTTTTTTTTCTTTTTTATTGTTCGAAAGAGTAATCAACGAAGGGTTGACCATAGTCAACAAAGGGTTGATGTTAGACGATCTTAATCTATGATTTGGATGAATATTTTGGAACGATTATTAATTATTAGTTAAAAAAGGATAAATAAGAAAAGTGGCTTGTTTAATTCTTAAATTTAAACCCTAAAATTAACCAATTATTCATCAAATTACATGTAAGACCTTACGGAGTTGCCTATTGCACATCTAGACCTTATATTTTTGCTTAGAGCGTGTTTGGTTTAACTTTTAAAAGCTAAAAGTTCATTTCCAAAAAGTTAGAAAATTCTGATTTTTTCAAAAAATTACTTTTTCTTGTATTAAAGCTCAAAAAGTTACTAGCTTGCCAAACATTTTTTTTTTTTTTTCTTTTAAAAAAAGGATTTTGGCTGTGAAAACTAAACCAACACCCCTTAGTATCAAGCCATCAGCCGATTACCCAGCAAAGGCAATCGAAGCTTAAACCCTACCGCTCTTTCTAAAGGTCTACTGCCATATCTCCGGTAAGATTCTCCATTTGTACTAGAAATCAGCCTCTCAATTTGCTTTATAGATTGAAATTGATTTCACCACCTCCATAATCATTCCTGCTCAATTAGGGCTTATATTGTTTATTGTTGCTGCTGAATAGTTGCACCATTTGTAATTCCTTTTCATTCAACGCAACTGCTAGAACTCGTAATTTTATGTATCAGATAAGAAATTGTTAGTTTGCAAGTTGAATTGAAGACATCTTTTTTTCATTTTTGATCATTATGTTTAGGTAGATTGCAGTCGAGCTCGTAATGTCAGTTGCAAACTCATCGCCGCCATTGGAGATATTAGGTATAAGTTATTTCGAAGCTCCTGAACATCAATAAGTCAATCTCGGTTGCAGCTAATTGATTACTTACTTAGTAACTTTTATAAACCTGAATCATGAATTTGATTGAACTTTCAATCGGCGTCATATATTCATTTCCGATTTAATTTCAGTTAGAGAACCGGAGGGTTTCGTTATATGGAATGGACCACCTTTCAGTAGTAATCAGCCCAGTATCAAGCTCGACAGAGTTCCTTGCACAAGTGCAAAATTCAGCGAAGATGGATCCAAACTCATGGTGATAAAATCCGAATCTTCAATTAGCATCTACGATTCCAAAACCTCAAAAGAGATAAGATCATTTGAATCCCCCAACATTCTAGCTGCCTCTCTATCTCCATGTGGAACTTACCTTCAGACCTTTCAGAAACTATCATCACCACAAGAAAAAAACGTCACATTGTGGAAAACAGAAACAGGAGAATCAGTTTACACTACGTCCCAGAAGAACATGACCAAAGCAACATGGTAAAAAAGTAGTTTATCCTTCTGGTTTTATAATTGTATAAGCTGCAAACATCTCTACTTGAACTTGACTTATATCTTCTTCTTCTTCAGGCCATCAATTAGATTTAGCTCTGATGAAGCTGTTGCTTCTCGTATGGCTACAAATGAAATTCAATTCTTTGATGCTGGTGATTTTTCAAAAGGCATGGTGCATAAGATTAGAATTCCTGGAATAGCTGCAGCAGAGCTTTCTAAGCAACCTGGATCCCATGTTGCTGTATTTGTTCCAGAATCTAAGGTTTGTCGTTATAATTCAATACTCACCTTGACTTCTTAGTATTCATTTTTTAAATGCTTCCATTTCTTAGTATACTCACCATGCCCTTTTTTCCTTCTTTTTTCTTTCTCCCAAACTCCTCTCATGTTGTAATTGTTGAATATTGTGAAATTGTTTTTTCGAATGCAAGGGTAAAATGGTGATTTTACCTTATTAATCTTGATCTATAGGGAACACCTAGTAGTGTTCAGATATACGCATGTGCACAGGCTTCCCAAAGTGAACCCATTAGTAGAAGAACTTTCTTCAGGTGTTCAACAGTTCAACAACATTGGAACCATGGTTCTACAGGGCTTCTGGTTGTGGTTCAATCAGATGTTGATAAAACTAACCAGAGTTACTATGGAGAGTCAAAGTTGTATTATTTGACTTTAGATGGAACTCATAATGGGCTTGTACCCTTAAGTAAGTTTTATCTTTGAATGTAACATTTCATTTGACAATATTTTTTAAATAATTAATTATTATAATTTTTGCAGGAAAAGAAGGACCTGTACATGATGTTCAATGGTCATATTCAGGGAAAGAATTTGCAGTTGTTTATGGATGTATCCTTTTTTTTATTTTAAATTTTAAATTACATATGAATTAAATCTAAGATAATATAGGTAATAGTTCAAGGTTAATCAATGCCAAGTCAGATGCCAAATGGACGCCATGTCATCCTGTTTTTTAGTCCTATATAAATAAAGCGAATGAATTGGTAATGACAACTGTCTGGATAAAGTGCTGTATCTTTCTTTTCTAGTCTGAACGAGAGACTAAATGACTACCCTACCCTTACGCTCCAACAAATAAATTTAACAGTTTTTATTATTTTTTTTACATTTGTTTCCTTGACAAGCAACAGTTATGCCTGCAATGGTGACAATTTTTGACAAAAAGTGCAATCCTCTACTGGAGCTTGGAACAGGCCCTTACAATACCATTCGCTGGAACCCAAAGGGAAAGTGTATCCTTTAAAAAATTTACTTTTTGAATTTTTTTTCCAAAGAAAAAAAATAAAAAGACTGTTTTGCCCTTAATCATTTCTTCTGTAGTTATATGTGTAGCAGGCTATGGTAACCTGCCAGGTGACATGGTATGTCGATATCATCTTTCCCCTAAATATTTTTTTTCAAAAGTTATAGTGTTTGTTTTTGAGTTACAATTGAAGGGTATTTTAGACATTTGAGTAATAATATAAATATTGTTCAGGCGTTCTGGGACTATGTTGAGAAAAAGCAACTTGGAGCCACTAAAGCTGAATGGTCAGTAACAAGCGAATGGTCTCCTGATGGACTTTATTTCATGACTGCTACAACAGCTCCAAGAAGACAAATTGACAATGGGTATTATTATTTCTTGAGTAAATTACACAAATGGTCCCTATGGTTTTGGGTAATTTGCACGGTTGGTTCCTAACTTATTTTTTTTAACTTGGAAGGTCCCTACTGTTTGTTTTTGTTGCGTGTTTGGTCCCTGTCTTATCTAAAAAGACTATTTTGCCCTTGATTTTTTAATTTATTTAAATAAACACACCCCCAACCCCAACCCCACCTACACCTCACCTTACCTACCCCATTTTATTTAAATAAATTAAAAAATCAAGGGCAAAATAGTCTTTTTAGGTAAGACAGGGACCAAACACGCAACAAAAACAAACAGTAGGGACCTTCCAAGTTAAAAAAATAAGTTAGGGACCAAACATGCAAATTACCCAAAACCCTAGGGACCATTCGTGTAACTTACTCTTATTTTTTTATAACATTTTTTTTTTATAATTAATCAATTTGCTAATAGTTTTTTTAAAATTGTTGTAGGATTAAGATATTTCACTACAATGGATCGTTATGCTTCAAAAAGAAGTTTGAGAAATTGTATCAGATCGATTGGAAAGCAGATTCACCTGACAAATTTGGTGAAATTGAAGAACTTGTGAAATCTGTTACCTCATTAAAAGTAGACAACAAAACACAAGGATCAAAACCTGTGAAACCAATATCCACAAATCCACCTGTTCTGAAGAAACCTTCTGCATATCAACCACCTCATGCAAAGGTGGCAGCTGCTAAACAGGCACAGGTGGAACACCATACATTTTCGATTTATTTTTTATTTTTTTTTATTTTTTTGGTGTATTTTTGACATGGGTTCTTTGGTTAAATTGTTAATGCAGCTTTTTGGGGAAAGCCCAAGCCCTTCAACGTAAGTACATGAATAGAATTGTTTTCATGTATATAATATTTTATATTTGTAACGATGTTTTGTTATTTGTATGATTTATGAAGGGAAATGAGCAAGAATGCATTGAAAAACAAGAAAAAGAGGGAGAAACAAAGGGAGAAGAAGGCTGCTGAAGCTGGTTCTGGTTAAATTATGAGGTTAGTAAATCTTGTTTTCTTGAGGCATTTTGGACATTTATTAAGGTCTTCACTTTCACTATGAGGTATTTTGGCATAATCTCAACATGTACCAATATATTTATATGATTATTTAAGTCTTATATGTTCTTATTAATTAGAGAAACTTGGTTTGGACTTTGGAAACTTTCTAACACAAGCCAACTTTATCTAACTTTTGACTTTCATTTAATAGACATTGAATCTTTTGCAAACGAAACATTATTGTCGTCTATAGATAATGAATTTTAACTTGTTGAGCTTTGTTTCTCACTACAACACAATGTTCATCCATTTTGATTCCATGAACTAATATTGTACAAAATATGGTCTTATTAACAAGTGTGTATACATTGTTTCTCTGAAACTCACTAAGTTCATGCATAAGTTCAAGTCAATAATTTTCTAGGGATTTATAGAGACAAAAATTCACATATAAGTACACTTGATTACTAGTTTTGACTATAGAATCCAAATTTCCTACGGTTTTAGTTATAATATGATTTCTTTGAGTCGTTTAACACCATGGGTTTGATATTAAGTAAGAGAGTCTGTTGTGGATGCTAGTCCATGTGATTTCCAAGTGATAAAAAAAAAAAAGAAGATTTCTTGTCTCATTTCTTGTACTTGGTAGTCGCAAAAACCAGAGAAGAATTTCTCATCTTTCTCGACCCATATAGAAACCATATATTTCTCAACCCATTCAACTTATTCAATTTTTAATTTTAAAGTAAACATAAACTAATAAACATTATACAAAATAATTTATAAAATATAAAAATTTATAAAAGCAAAATATTAATTATATTTTTGTAAATTAATGGGTTGGTAAAATCTTTAAGCCCATCAAAATCCCACAAAACATCCCTTCCCACCGGCAACTGTTTCCTCCCTTAGGCTAAGGGTTGGTAAGTCACTACTTCACATTTGTTTTTTCATTTTCATTTTTTATTTTTTTAACATTAAATAATTTAAAATATAATTATTAAACAAAAATATTAATTAAAAACATTTTACATTAATTTAAAAAACAGAAATTTAAAATCTACATTACTTAAAAAAAAGTAATCATTTAAAACCTAAAGTACTAAAAAAAACATAGAAAATATTACTCGTCGTCCTTCTCGTCGTCGTCATTGCCACCGTGTTGCTGGAATTGCATTTGCCATATATGATCGGTCAAATCATAACGTAAATTGTAATGTGTTTCACTGTTTTGTATTTCCAAAAGTCGTGTGAAATATGCAGGGCTACCGACTTGTATTACTGCAGGTGGGTTAAGAATATCTTCCGGATTATACATACAAATAACTCTACCATCTTCTTCAATTATCATGTTATGTAAAATAACTCAAGCAGTCAACACCTTTGTCAATTTCGCCCTATCTCATGCCCGTGCCGGATGTTCGATAATGTGCCACTTTACTTTGAGGACCCCAAACGCCTGTTCCACATCCTTCCTTGCCGATTTTTGTGCTAACTTGAACAATTTTCGTTTTTCATCGGCCGAAAATGAATACAACTATCTCATGACCGTGCCGGATGTTTGATAATGTGTTACTTTTGTTTGAGGACCCCAAACGCATGTTCCGCATTCTTCCTTGCCGATTCTTGTGCTAACTTGAACAATTTTCGTTTTTCATCGGCCGGAAATGAGTACGATTTGACAAACGTAGCGTACTCTGGATATATCCCATCACCAATGTAATATCCATAATTATATTGATGTTCGTTCACAACAAATGACATGTTTGAGGGTTTACCCTAAAAAATATCATTAAATATCGGAGCGGCTCCAAGCACATTCATGTTTTTGTTTGACTCGCCATACCAAAGAATGCATGCCACATAGGTCATGTGAAGCAACGACCTCTAGTATAATAGTCGGCACGCCATAATCACCTCGTGTGAATTGACACCGACATGCATTGGGACAATTTGTCCACTCCCAATGTGTACAATCAATGCTGTCAAGCATTCCTGGCAAGCCATGCTTAGCTTCATGTGCGGCATACAACTGTTCGATATCATTTCTAGTTGGATGTCGTAAGTATATATCACCATAAAGCTGAATGATATACTCACAAAAAAGATAAGTACAATCTCGCCCAGTCCTCTCAGACATTTTCAGATACTCATCTGACGCGTCTACTGCTATGTCGTATGCTAATTGTCTAAAGGCTCTTGTGCATTTTTGTATTGTACTAAAACCACGTTTATCTCTTGCATCACATCTCAATTGAAAAAACTCATAATTGTTTTTCAAATCTCTAGCTATATGTAAAAATAAATTTCTACTAATAGGGAATCGGTCTTCAAATTTGATAGGTCGTACAAACTATCAGGAGCAAAGTAATCACGTATCAAAAGCTCGTGTGCCGTCATACGATCCCGAACTATCGAAATTCTATGCTTCTTGTCGGTATTTGAACTTTCGATTCTTTATTGCACCCTATTGCGTGCCACGAACAATATGTGCAACACCAAGTCATCTTCATCAGAGCTACCATCATCATCAGATGAAGAAGAAATCGAATTCGCAAAATTATATATATATATATATATATATATATATATATATATATATATATATATATATATATTTGCAAGTGTGTTTGAAAGAGAGAATAGAAATATGTTTGTGATGTGAATGGAAATGTGTTTGTTTATATTTATTTGTATGTGTTTCGCAGTTTTTTTTTTTGTTTTTATATATTTAAACGTTGGTAAACGGTCAAAGAAAGAAAAAAGCAACGGTAAAAAATGCTAGCCACACCCACGCCACAAGGCACCTACGCACATTTGGAGCGGCGTTCACGTGTAGGTGGCCTTGCCGCGTAGGCACTACGTGTAGCCAAGCACAATCCATACCGCAAAGCCTTATGGATAACTTTGATATCTTCTAAAAGTACCAAAATAAATTCTTAGTTCAATGTCCTAAACCTGATGTCTTAAGATATGATATTGACATGAATTTTACAAAACTTATATGATATCATTTTATGGGCGAGATCAATTATTACTTGTCATCATCAAATCACTAAACGAATTTGGGACTAACGACATTGGCAATTTCACAACACGTGCATAATTGTTCAAATTCTTTAAGACGCCTTTTTTTTTTTTTCCTTCTGTCAAATCAGTTTTCCATTTATTCATCTTTCACTCTTTAAAATCTAGAAAATGGTTATCTTTTACTTCTTTTTACTTTTATTTTTTGAAAATAAACTTAATTTAATTTTAAAGATTATAATTCAAAAAATATATAAAATTAATTAAAAAATGATTAATAAACACAAAATTAATAAAAGTAAAAATACTTCATTACTTAAACATAAAAATTACATAATAAAACCTAGTAAATGTAATAAAAACTCACATAATAAAAATAGCAAACCGTTTTAAAAAAACTACATCACTCCGAATTGTCGTCCTCGTTATTTGAATCCTCGTCCGAGTCCTCGATAAACATATTTGAATCTTCATCTTATTCGTCGAACAAATCATCGTGCCAATACATGACCCCAGACTGTATGTTGGCCCTATAAATATGCTCTATCAAATCCACATGAAGGGAGTGATGAATGTTGCGATCATGTACTTATCTTCTAGTTGCTTTATACTCCTGCATACCAACAACTAGTCCTTCGACGTTTGGCAAAATTTCATTTTTGTCGTAGCGACATATCGTTTTTCCTTCACTTTCTAGAATTATATTATGTAATATGATGCACATGTACATTATATGTTGCAACCTTTTGACTTCATATGACCATGTTCCAACTTGTAGTACTTGCCAATACCTCTTGAATACACCAAATGTTTGCTCCACGTCCTTCCTAGCTGACTCTTGTGTCTGCTAAACTTTTTTCTTTTTTCGTCTTTCAAACATATAAATAATTTCACAAAAACAGATAAAGGTAGGATATATCCCACTAGTAAGATAATACCTATGCTTATTTGCTACCCCATTTTCCTGAAACGATACATTGTGCGCCTTTCCAAGATAGATGTTGAATACAAACAATTGGTCAAAAACATTCATATCGTTGTTTGCACTAACTCGACCAACGAATGTATTCCATATCCAAAGATGGCTCTCTATGATCGCCTCACATGTATTGATCATGCCATGTGTTAGGGCATAATGCTGAAGACTAGTGCATGCAATCGATGCTACCTAACATTCCTGAGAACCCATGCTTATTTTCATGCACCGTGTACAATTAGTGGATATCATTGATCGTTGGTTTGTGCAAATGTCGTTCGCTGTAAACCAAAGAAATAACTTTTGCCAAGAATACGTAAAAATAACCATTTCCTCATTAGAAACTGCCGTCGAAAATTTTCAGCGTACACGATATCATCTGCAATATAATCTTCTATCAGACAACTGTGCCTTGCGATTTCTCTTCAATGAAGGTCTTCTCGTTCGAAAACGTGAATTTGGAGCTTTCGGTTTTGGTAATACGCAACTGATTTACCATTAGGGAACCGACAAATGTTGATTCTTCTTGTGCCATTGAATCCGACGAACTAGATGACGATGACGACATTGTGGATTTGTGATTGAATGAATTTTTGAGAGAAAATATAGAAATAGGTGTAAAAGAAAAAACATTTTGCAACATGGCCCAATTAGATGTGGAGGTAGAGGGCGGTGAAGAGAAACCACAAGGGGCTACACTGCAAACTAAATTGCATCCAGGGTGTGGTGTTTTTAGGTGTGGTTCTAACTATCATATGAGAATTGCTCATGTATACCGTCTGGCTTGCATCTGATAGGTTACTTTGTACCAAAATTTATAGAACTTAAGAAAGACTTCCTAATAAAATATGAAAAATTACCAAAGAAAAAATGAAATTAAAACCTAATAAAGTTTCGTTTGATCTAATTCTATACTATACAGGAAGTAAATGGTTCAAGTCTTAACACATTTAAAATCTTATTAGTCTCCCACGTAAATACTAAGGCACGTTTATTCTGGACCACTGAGATGGTGAACTAGTTTGTTTTTTTTTTTTTTTTTTTTTTTTTTTTTTTTTTTTTGACAACTTTATTCGTTCACTTATGTTTAATATTAGTGAAAGGAACGAAGCATCAAATACTCCGAAGCACTTGAAAAGCCCCACCCAAGCCGAAGTTTATTACCTACAAAAGCATTGAACATTTGAAACGTACGTATCTAAATCTATTAATCCGAAGTTTTTTTCTTTTTTAAGTAGAAAAGAAAAATGAATTAAATCTTCCACCATCTTATAAAAGGTTTTCTATCAACTGGTTATCCTTTTTTTGAAAATAAAAGGTTTTCTATAAACTTATGTTTTTTACCTACAAAAAAAAGTCGGAGTTTTTCTTTTGTTCGAAAATAGTGTTCAAAATCATTAACTATTGATAATATTCTTAAATAATAACAAGACCTTTTTGGAGTGACCTCGTGACACAATTATCAGTAAGAAAAAAAATATTGTTACTTTGTTATGAATTAATAAATTAAATAGAAATTATTTTGGAATTAATTAAATAGTTTTAATTAATCAAACTGCTTGAATATAAATTAATTCTTAAAGATTAATTGGAATATTGTAGAAGCCTCTTGGAAGAGGAAGTGAACGAAATTAGGATAAATATCCTAAGATAAGACAAATTTTGATAATGAGAAGGATTATCCTTGAGAATCTGATCAACTTAAGGATTCTAGCTGATACCTATAGATAAAGGCATAAGGATTAAACCCTAGATGATCTTTCCTTTCAAAATTTCGTTTTTCCATTTTATGACTCTCTCCATATTTTGAAATTTATATACCCTCTAATCAACTTAAGGATTCTAGCTGATACCTATAGATAGAAGCATAAGGATTAAACCCTAGATGATCTTTCCTTTTAAAATTTCCTTCTGCCATTTTATGACTCTCTCCATATTTTGAAGTTTATATCCCCTCCTCTGGGAGATATAACTTTCGGCTTATCCCTTTTTAAGGTTTTCCTTGTATGCTTCTTGGAGTCTTTGGTTTGACTACATGAGAGGGATTCTCTTTTAGGTCATTCATCCTTTACAAGATTTGTCAATAATGATAAGGATTATCCTTAAGAATCTGATCAACTTAAGGATTCTAGTTGATGCATATAGATAGAGACATAAGGATTAAACCCTAGATGATCTTTCCCTTCAAAATTTCGTTCTACCCTTTTTTGACTCTCTCCATATTTTGAAATTTATATCCCCTCCCTTGGGATATAGAAATTTCGACTTATCCCACTTTAAGGTTTTCCTTGTTTGCTTCTTGGAGTCTTGGGTCTGACTACATTAGAGGGATTCTCTTTTGAGTCCTTCATCATTTGCAAGATTTGTCAATTACATGGACTAAAGATCAAGATGTTAGTGTTCTTACCTTTCTTTGGTTCGATTTCAAAGTAGGTTGCTATAATTAATAAAACCTAGATCCTAGGGTTCATGTACACATAAGTATTTGTTTTGTTTCCGCTGCCTTGGTCGTGTGTATAGATGCATAGATATACAACAATGATATCAAAGCCTAATTGCTTTTAGTTGTTTATACTGTTTAAAATCGAAAAATCATGAAACCTGCTAGACGTAGATGCGATGCACCCTTGCTGAACGCGACACGTCATCAGATTTTGGATTTTGTTTGTTTATTGAAAACTTGGGGATAACCTCTTGATTAAAAGATAATTATTATTATTATTTTAATTTGAATATTCAAATCTAGGATTAATTTGAAATATTATTTAATAAGAAATTAAATATGGATATTTAATTAATTAAATTTGAATATTATACAAAATTGAATTTAAAATTTGAATATCTATCTTCGAATATTATTTAATATGAGAAGTAAATTAGAATATTTAAATAGAAAAGAATATAAATTTAAAAGGTTTAAATTTTGGTATATGGTATGATTACTATATCGATAACAATCATACAACATGTGTCCTCACAAGCTTAATTAAAACATTATCGTTGAATCAAGACTTGGCGTACCCATTATTAGGGGTGTTCGTTGGGATGAGTCGGTTTGATCCAATCCAATCAAGTGAATCCAAATTATTTTCGGTTTTCAAAACATGAATCCAAATAGCAATGTTTTAAAAACCGGTTTGAATCGGCTGATCGAACTGGTTGGACCGGGAATCGGTGGAGGGAGTGGTTCAATTATTACCAGTTTTATGTCGATTTCTGAACCTGATTGAACAGGCCGGTTTTTAGAAAAACCCAGTTGAACCGCTTAAACCAAATAAAAACACATGAAAAAGAACCATTTACATAATAAACTTTGATGATCATTTTTTTCAAATCTATTTAGTTTTTTCTAAATAAACACATATGGTAAAAGCTATAAAGTTTTTTGATGTGTTTGTATTCATCTAAAATTATATTTTGTTTCGGTATTATACTTTATTTTCTTTTTGACAAATATGGATTGATGTAAAACACTAAAACTTATGGTTATGTGTTATTTTAATGTATTTTGATTTATCTACAACTTATTTGTATGTGTATTTTTAATGTTTGAACTTGTAAACATCAAATTCATGATTTATATATGTATGTATGTGTAGAAAAATAGGAAAAAACATGAAAAATAGTGAAACCGGTTGACCCGGCGGTAGAACCGAGAACCGATCACCATACCGGTTTTTAAAACATTGCCAAATAGTCTAAACTAATTCAAATCTGATCCGAATCAACCAAATTACAATTCGGGTTTCAAAAGGTGGAACATTTAAGAAAATATGTAACATGAATATTAATCATCTCTAAACAAAAATAAATTGTTTGGTTGAGAATTAAAATTTATGAATAAGTATTCAAGAAATATATTATAATTTAATATTTTACAGGTAAAACTCTTTTGAGAAGTAAACATTAAGGTATTTTATTGGATCGTACTATTTAAAAATATAATTTAGTAAATTAATAAATAATTAAAGATGTATATTGAAAACAAATATATAAAAATAATAAATAATAAACTCTTATTTTGTTTTTTTTAGACTATTTGGCTCTAATTTATAAACCATAACTAATCCGAAATAATAATTCGGTTTTGCTGAAAACTCATCAAAAAATTAGAATATCCGAACCCAATAGTCAAATCCGAAATTTCTAATTGGATAATTCGGTTCCGTCCGAATAGTGAACAACCCTACCGGCCACTATAATACTATAAGAGAGGTTTAAGGAGGTTTCTTTGATTCCTCATGAGTTCGGTTTTTAAAAACATCATTGCTTACCATCCTTACCACGTTTTTGTGAAAGTGGAGTTATCGAAAAGGGTTCGATCAAATTTTGTTTCAAGATTAAAAGTATTAATCAAGTAATAATAAAAAAAAATTCTACTTTTATATTAAAAACGTGAGTCATGTATAACCATGAAAACACACATATTGTTTATATTTTGAATTTTTGATGATGGAGCGTGTGTGGTTAACCAAAACGTAATTATGAAAATATAAGATAATATGATGTGTCACTCGTAAAATTATTCTGTTGATGGAGTGTATATGGTTAACCGACATGTCAATATGAGAATAATTTAAGTCGAGGGTCACACAGTTTTGCATGGTTGATTCATTATCTATTTAATGATATGTGTCATCCTTGTCATTGAATCAAGATGAGCATAATTCGAGATTAACATGCCATTGAATGCCAATGAATCTCAAATGATCTACGAGTGTCTAAAAGATTGAAACCGACAAAGTGCATTGCCTACCTAAATAAATTTTTTGTGTGGTTACGACATCCCTTTACACATTGTAAAGCCTAATATGTATCCTAGCCTTAGTAAATAATTAACTAGGGTTAAAATTATTTTAAAGATTAATAAAACAAACAAGAATGAAATTAAAAATGAATGATGTCTATAAAATAAATCCACTAAAATCTACTTCTATAAGACATCTCAAAAGGATTAGCTAGTAGGATGATCAATCTAGTCCAAATTCGTAGTTTGGGAATAATTCTATTAGATGAATAGAAAGATCATGCCTTTGATGAAGCTCTTCTTGAGGTTCCTTCAAAAACTACATTCCAAAACGATGAAGTGAAATGGAAAGTTGACTATGGTTATCATAATCAACTAGCTGACATGTATATATAACCAGTTCAATTTGATTTTGATATAAACTACCTTGAAATGTACATAAAGGAGTTGCATGGCATGTTGAGACACTTTTGGGACCAACATGGCTAATCATAGAAACTCCAACTTCATATGCTCTTACATTTGCTATCATAAATAAAAGTGTTAAGAAGAAGAAAGCTAGTTGCCAATGGGTAAAATCCGATTAGTGTTGAAATACCTAATTCGACCCTAAACACCAAGGATACTAGGTAGTCTTATTCTGAGACATGTTCTAATAGACTATTCATTTCCAAAATAAGAAAAGGAATTAGAAAGCATTCATGCCCAATATTTCTATGAGAGACTGAAACATAGAAAATAGACTTTGATCAAGGATACTAAGCTATTAGTACTATCTTTAGGATCAAGAGGCAACTCATTTCATAATGTTTAGCTACAATCAGATATACAAATTCATAATACCATTGGAACATTACTTCATATCCTTGAGTATTTTACTAAGGATAAAGTACTAAAATTTTCAAGAATGTGTAGTGCCTAAAAGAGAGTAAGAAGATTGAAAAAAAGAAAAGGGAATTTGATCATGAATATTGCCCCCCGTTACTATTCATAGGTTCAAAAGACAATCCTGTTCGTGTAAATGTTTAATCTATGGTCTTATGATTCAAAAATTGTTTATACAAAATTTCATAAGATTGTTATGACTTATTTATAATGTCTTTAACATGTTTAAAAGAAAGTAATGAAATCTATGAAACTAGTATAGTAACAATGGTTCAAAAGGTTGATTCAAATATTTGAATGATATTTACTATTGTGGAATCATTTTAATGGGCATTAAAACTTGCATTACCAAAGATCCAGTTGGATAGGATTTTGGAATTCATTTCATCGCGAGTCTTGTGATAAATGCAAGCATTATTTGTCAAGATAAATGAATATCTATTGGAATTAGTTTTAGCTAATGGTCCGTTCAGATTTCCACAATACATATTTATTCAAATACATCCAAAAGTTTGGATAAAATGTATTTGTGGATTCATACACTTAAAAAACGAGAAATACATTACCAAGTGTCTAGTTGGATTGGATTTTGGATATCATTTGACAGCAAGTCTTATAATCAATGCAAATCTTGTTTATCAAAACTTTATCGATCATCTAAGTAATTGTGAAAAAATTTCATATGCTATCTCCACCCAGAACCCTGCCACAAGGAGTGTAATTGGATAGAGAAACTAATCATTGGTTGATTTCGCACTTGATGAGTCGTACTATGCTTACCAACTATTTATGGATTGTACCATGAATAGTGTTACAAGAGTCCTTGATCTTGAACCAACTAAGAAGGTTTATGAGACACTCTCATAGATGTGGAGTAGGTGTTTTGTTGGATTAGGTGTCTAAGCCCATAACTATATTTGATATGTACTTGATCTGATAGTAGCATGGTCCTTTTGAGTTGCCTTCACCATAACAACTTAACTGGATGAATAATGGAGAAAGAGGTTAAATGTGATTTATTAATATATTATGGAAATTATATATTAAAAGATAAATCATATTATTTAATTAATATCGGTCAATAATCGATTTAGAATTAATTTTGTGGTCAAAAGAGGTTTATTAAATTAAGGGGAACGATATTGTAATTATAAGATTATTGAAAAATGGGCTGAGGATCCCTAAGTTAAGGGATGGATGAATTCTTATGGATAGCCCATATGGAATTTGTCCATGGTGAGGTTTTGGAAGGATCCTATGGGCTGCTTAAGGCCTAAGCAACCAGATTAGGTATTTGACTGAAACACTAACACCTCAGTTATATAAGGACCCGTTAGGCATCATAACTTCGGTCACTTGAACCCTAGAGGATCTTATAGCCAAAATTAGTATCCACTCTTCCTCTCTATCATATTCTCCAATTGCTTTTGGTGTTTGTGATCGATTAGAGGTATTATACTTGTGATACTAAGCTCTTGAAGGTTGAAGATTCTACAAGCTACATAGAAAGGTCATTCTAACCATGTATTAGATGGATTTCGATTTGAGTATGCTAGCTTAGGGCTTATAGCTTTGTATTATTTTGTTGCATGTACAATTAGAGAAAACCTAGATTCAAAGCTTTATGGTTGCATGTGCACCACAGTATTGATGTTATGTTCAAAAACCCAACAGTGGTATCAGAGCCTACGTCGTTTTTCTATTGTATTTGATGCATAGCTAAATTGTTCAAAGCTGGAAAAGTCGAAAAATATGCTTCTGCCTGATGATATCATCGAGTCCTTATGATGAACTCGACGAGTCCAAAGTGTGACTCGGCGAGTTGGCTCGTCAGTTGACAATTTTTTCGGGATTTTGACCAGAATTGGATTGGGATAATTATCAAAAACGTTTTTAACTAATAAAATTTGATTTTTTCAATAAGGTAATGATTATCCTCATCCAATTAGAAGATAATTGTCAAACTATAAGTTATTAGTTTATGTGATAAATATAATTATTTGTATTGTTTGATGTGAATTATCTTGCCATAAACTGGATTAAGTCAAATTTAGATAATGACTAATTATTTGATTAATTAAATTATTTTAAATTTGATCTAAAATGTTTTGAATAGTTTCAGAACTTGTCCTCAAATTTTGGAGTTTTAATTTTGATTAAAAGTTTTAATATTTAAATTATAAACCCTAGAGTTTTGAAAGTTTAAAATTCAACCCTTATACTATTATAATATAATAAGATTAATATATATATATATATATATATATATATATATATATATATATATATATATATATATATATAAAAGACGAGCCAGTCTTACCATTATTAGGCGTCGTTCACGAAGCCGATCTATAAGGGGGATATAAGGAAACAGCCTATAAAATGGCGGTTGAATGGGTGTCCGCTCTCATCCACCGCTTCCTTGATTGGTGGATGGTCGTTAGTCGAACGGGTAGGATAGGACAATCTAATTCCTCATTAAAAGTATAATGATTTATAAAGTAACTAAATGTTTTCATAAATTCCCAATCTTATTTACTTTAGGAAAAATGTGAAAATGATGTTATTCCATGAAATTGCACTTTGCACATTGCCAAGTCGTTAGTGGAGTGTGTGTGGCTAACTGACACACTAATTTGGGACTAGCAAGGGTGACAAAGGCTAGCTCGATGTTTATCATAGATTGATGGAGCGTGTGTGGTTAGCCGACACATTGATTAGGTGATAAATGACATCGAGAGTACCAAGCACATTTGTATGGTTATTCATACCTTGTTTGTGATTCTTGGTATGCCAGTTACAAACTTGAAGGACATATCGAGATTTAAACATGCCATTGAAAAGTTCAAGGAATCTCAAAAGAATCGAGGAATTTCAATTCATTTAAAACTTAATATTAATTTTCATTTTTCATGGTGGGAATTGGTAAATTATCATTTACTTACCTTCAAATTATTTGCAATTAGACTACGACATCCCTCTTCTGAATTGTAAATAATTGTGTTGGGTCCTAGCCCTAATTTTTTCATTTGGGTGTTAAATTGGGGATTCTTATCTAATCTAAACTTTATCTCTTTTCTTTTTTAGATGTCGACTTCAAACAACGCTACAAACCCAAAACGCTTCCGGCTCTTTCTCCCTCACGAACCTATGTGGGAGGGTGATCTTTGATGGATCCACAACTTTAACGATTGGATTCACAACATTCGCACGATCACCTGCTACAAGGACAAGGAGTATGTTCTCGACAAGGAGCTAAAGGAGATTGGCCACAACACTGCTACTCCCGAGCAAATCATTCAATATGATGCTCATAAGAGGGACACGACAAAGGTGTCGTGTATCATGATTGCAACCATGACCGCCGAACTCCAGAAGTCATACGAGGACTACTATCCCTACTAGATGCACCAAGATTTGATGGAAATGTACCATCATAGTGCAAGGCAGGAAAGGTACGAGATCATCGCCTCTATGATCACTACGAAGATGAAGGATGCAGAGTCCATTACCGCCCATATGCAAAAGATGCATAGATTCGTGGACCGCTTGCTGAAATTGAATGTCAACTTTGATGAAGGGTTGTGATTAATATCATTCCCCACTCTTTGCTTCCTTGTTATGATCAGTTTTGTATGACCTATCATATGAACAAGGAGGAAGTTACCCTAAGCAAGCTCCATGGTCTACTAAGGACTGCTGAGAGTAGTCTGAAAGGAAAATCTGTTGCATCTACTCTTGCTGCTGCTACTGCCTCTGTCTTGGTAATTGGAAAATGGAAAGGGAAGAAGAGGAAGGCTCCTTCTAAGAGCCACAAGGGAAAGTCCCATGATGGATCCTTTTCTAGTGGAACCAAAGGTGGTCCTGCTGCTCCCTCCTCCAATCCGAAGGATGCAGAGTGCTTCTACTGTCACGACAAAAGGAATTGGAAACGAAGTTGCCCGTAGTATCTACAAGACATCAATGATGGGAAGATAAAGCCCACCTTCGCAGGTATTTATAATTTTCAATCTAATAACTCATCACATGCTATTTCTTGGGTCCTTGATATAGGATGTGGTTTTCACATTTGTTCTGATTTGCAGGGGCTAAGAAGAAGTAGGGATGTCGAGCATGGGAGATGAACTTGATCATGGGGAATATGAAAGTGTTGTCTGTCACCAAGATTGAAGCTTATTCTTTAGTGCTTAGTAGTGGGTTAGGTTTAGAGTTGAATAATTGTTGCTACTCGTCAAAAATGACACAAAACATTATTTCTTTTCATGGTTTGTATAAACAAGGTTTTAGATTTTCGTTTAATAATGAAATTGGTTCTATTAATGCTTTCTTGAATGGTACTTTCTATTTTGAAGCATTGCCTTGTAATGGTATATATGAAACTGTGATGGTTTTAGACAACTTAGGAAATAATGTGTTGCATATCGATTCATCAAATGGTTTGGACAAAGCATGCTTGTGGCTTTGTTGTCCTGGACATGTCAACAAGAAGCGCATAACCCAACTCCAAAAGGATGGAGTGTTAGAGTCATTCGACCTTAGGGACGATGACACGTAAGAGTCTTGTTTGCTTGGAAAGATGACCAAGTCACCCTTCACTGGTACTTGTGAAAGGGGTGAGGGTTTATTAGATCTCATATATAACGATGTATGTGGGCCCTTTCGATCCACCACAAGGGATGTAAACCGCTTCTATATGACTTTTACCGATGATTATAGCAGATACGGGTATATCTACTTAATCAAGTACAAGTCAGAAACCTTTGAAAAGTTCAAAGAGTTAAAGCAAGAAGTGGAGAATCACCTGAGCAGGAAGATAAAGATGTTCTGATTCGATTGAGGTGGTGACTATCTTAGTATCGAGTCCCACGACTATCTCAAGGAATGTGGAATTGTTTCGCAATTGACACCACCTAGGACACCACAGTTGAATGGTGTGGCTGAGAGGCGCAATTGAACCTTGTTGGACATGGTTCATTCTATGATGAGTCAAGCTTCATTACCTATCTCATTCTGGGGGTATGCCTTAGAGACTGCCACCTATATCCTTAATCTAGTCCCAACTATGAAGGTTGCCAAAGCACCTCATGAGATGTGGATAGGGAAGGCTCCCTCGTTAGCACATATCAATTTTTGGGGTTGCGAGGCTTTCGTAAGATGAGAGACTCACGACAAGCTCGAACCTTGTAGTGAGCGATGTATTTACATCAGTTATCCACATAAGTCCTTTGGATATCTCTAATAGACCAAGTGACAATGTTGTCTTCGTTGCTAAGAGAGGGGTTTTCCGAGAGCGAGAACTTATATTCCACAAGGACAGTGGGAGGAAAATTGATCTTGAAGAGCTTCAAGAATCAAGCGATGAAGGAACCTCTAGTACTGGCACTCAATCCGAGGAGGAAACTCATGTTGAACCGATTGATGAGTCCTTACCTCTTAGACGTTCCAGTAGAGTTAGTGTTCTGACCATATTATATGGTTTCCATATAATAGCGGAGGGTGATACGTTTATTAGTGATAATACACTAATTAATATGGATGAACCTAACAACTACAAGGAATCCATGGCGGGCCTGGAGTCAGCAAAATGGAAAGAGGCTATGGACAGTGAGATTCAGTCTATGTATGACAATCAAGTTTGGAACTTTGTTGACAATGTACCAGGTCGTAAGACGGTCCATCACAAATGGATCTTCAAGAAGACGACCGACATGGATGGGAAAGTACACACATATAAGGCACAATTGGTTGTGAATGGCTTTGTTCAAGCTCCCCGAGTTGACTATGATGAGACCTTCTCACCAGTAGCAAAGATTAAGTGTATAAGGGTTATAGACTGATTCAACGTGTGAATCAGAGTACATAGCAACAAGTGAAGCGTTGAAGGAGGCAATATGGCTAAAGAACTTCATCGGAGACCTTGGATTTGTACTGGCCATAAAGGAGCCTATGAAAATTTTCTGTGACAACGAGGGTGCGGTCACCTTAGCCAAGGAACCAAGGGATCATGGTAGATCTAGGAACATCGATTGGAAATATCACTTCATTAGACATCGGGTCGAAGAGGGACTGCTCGTAGTAATGAGGGTATCATCAGAAGAGAATCCAACATATCCCCTTACGAAGGGACTGAGTAGGGTTAAACACTTGCAGCATACTAGGAGTATCGGGCTGAAGGACGATATTAATTTTAGTGATTAGATAGCTATTTAGAAACTTGTAATAGATAAAATGTAATTGACTTTTGATGATTAAATAAAGGTGTTTTATTTATAAGTAATGTTATTGTCTTGTGTCAATTGTTTACTATTGTTTCACTTTGCATGTTTTGACTTCCTGAATAATAAGATTATTTAAATTATCCGCAGTCGATCATATGTTGGAAGTAGGTATGAATCAAGACTATCATGAATTGGCTTGTAGATTGTCTAAGCATTTAGACATAGGAAAGGTTTGCTGCAACATTCATGAGTGCTCCTGAAAAAAGATTTGAGTATTGGATTAAACCCGTGCTCACATGAATCACTTCATGGAATTAATCACTAGTAATTGTGAGACGATAATATCGTATAGTCTTTAAACCGAAATATATGAGTTGTTATTTACAAGTTGGTTATGATTTGATAATGCGTAAACGCATCAGTAACTTGATGTTATAAAACATATTGTTGTGTATGATTTAATGATTAAATAGTACAAACATATAAGTCAATGTTTATTTGTTCCTTTTATCCTAAGAGGTTAAAAGCATATCTTGGGCCCCACGATGATTTTGTGTTGACTTATGTGCCGGGCCCGGTCAAAACTAAGTTGACGTGTTCAATTAAGTTCTATGTCAGACAAATCAAAAATCTGGAAACAAACTGATGGACAATAAGTATGACTATATGTTCCATTTATTTGTCTGGATTATATCTTGAGAATGGAGGACTACATGATTCCTTATCTATAGGCCGTGTCAGAGTTTGACAACGGATTTTGAGAGCAACAATTGCTAATCGGATTTTGAAGTTTTACTCGCATTTATAGTTATTAGACTTATCCAAGTCGGAGACTGTTGAATTATGTATCTAAGCCCATAACTATATTTGGTATGTACTTAATCCGATAGTAGCCTGATCCTTTTGGGATAACTTCACTATAGCAACTTGATTGGATGAATAATGGAGAAAGAGGTTACATGTGATTTATTAATATATTATGGAAATTATATATTAAAATAGAAATCATATTATTTAATTAATATTGATCAAGAATTAATTTAGAATTAATTTTATGGTCAAAAGAGGTTAATTAAATTAAAGGGACTGATATTGTAATTATAAGATAATTGCAAAATGAGTTGAGGATCCCTAAGTTAAGGGATGGACGAATTCTTATGGATAGCCCATATAGAATTCGTCCATGGTGAGGTTCTGGAAGGATCCTATGGGCTGCTTAAGGCCTAAGCAACTGGATTAGTTATTTGATTGAAACCCTAACACCTCAGCTATATAAGGACCCCTTGGGCATCATAATTTCGGTCACTTGAACCCTAGAGGATCTTATAGCCGAAATTAGTATCCCTTCCTCCTCTCTCTTATATTCTCCAATTGCTTTTGGTGTTTGTGATCGATTAGAGGTATTATACTTGTGATACTAAGCTCTTGAAGGTTGAAGATTCTACAAGCTACATAGAAAGGTCATTCTAACCATGTATCAGATGGATTTTGATTTGAGTATGCTAGCTTAGGGCTTATAGCTTTGGATTATTTTGTTGCATGTACAATTAGAGAAAACCTAGATCCAAAGCTTTAGGGTTGCATGTGCACCATAAGATTGATGTTGTGTTCAAAACCCAACAAGTTCATCTCTCACTAGCATATATGGATATCTACAATTATGAGGCTTGTTGGGATTTATTCAAAATTGTTTTCCCAAAAATGCTAATAACGACAACATAAGATTAAAAATAGAATAAACGTAAAACTCCTTTTAACACACCAATGATCATTTTGCAAAGCTTCGAAAGATTAACAACAACCATAGAAGGAAAAAAAATGGTATAACCTTTGAAGACTTTGATTCCTCTCGGGAGATTGGAAGTTGATTCAGATTAGGAAAGACTCAAAAGAGAGTTTCTCTAGAAGTATCCACTAAGAAAGAGTAAACCACTACAAGATGCTAGTATTCACTTGTATTAAGTTGTTCTTAAGCCAATAAGACTTATACCAAATATGTGTTAAGGAGAAACAACTTATGAACCTTCATATCAAGCTCCAAATTGCAAGAAAGAAGAGAGAGAGAGAGAGAGAGAGAGAGAGAGAGAGAGAGAGAGAGAGAGAGAAAGAGAATGAAAAGCTCAGAATTTGGTAGCCCTTTTAAGAGGACTTTTGTGAATAGAAACTAGCTAGTTTTTCATCCTAACACTCCTTTATATACCATCTTACATGTACTAAAGCACCCATACTTTCAATAAGTCAAAGCATGACCCTTTCAAGACATGAATGTGTTGTAAGAAGCAAGACTACAAGCAAACTCTAACCATCTCATGATCGTGATAGTTTTTGTGATAAAAGTCAATCCTTGGAATATGTTTCACGTAATCTCCTAACTAGTAGTTACATGTATAACTAAGTGGTTACTCAAAGTTCTCACTTATTTGTACATGACTTATATATTCATGCCTTATGAATATAACTAGTTACATGCTCTCTTTTATTATTATTTCCTAGAAACAATAATTCTCAATATGTTGGTAAAATATTATTTTCATAAAATAATGTTTTTCCAATTATAAAATATTATTTTCATAAAATAATGTTATTCCAATTAAATAAAAATGTTGATTATATTTATTAATGATCAAATTACTTTATTAAATAATCAATTAGTAGTAACTTTTTATAAGGCGTGACCCAATAAGATCATATTTCATTAGAAAATATCATTCTATAATGACTATTGGGCATGCAGATATTTCAAGGCTTACGTTCTTCATGAAGCTGTAACACTTATAAAAATCAAGCCAATTTAAAACTTTTTAAATCATTCAAAAATCGATAATTATTACAAATATGTTTTCAAAATGGTTTAATGTCAGAGTATCCCATAATCAAATCATAAAAACATAAGGAGGTGCACGATCACGCCTTCGCCTTCTTGCGATCATTAGAAGTACCTGAAACAAAATCAACGATTATAAGCTCGAAGCTTAATGAGTTTTCCTAAAATACCAATGTCATACAATCATAATCATATCATATAAACAAACAACATGCATAATGAGCCATCAACCTGACTGGGCCGCCTTGCAGACCATTAGTCTATCTGGACGACTCTTTGAACCTTCGTCAAGTCTGGACCGCTTCTCAGGGCCTTCAACCTATCCAGACCGCTCGCCGGGTCTTTGGCCTGACTAGTTTGCCGTATCTGGGTCTGCAGTCTATCCGGTCCACCTTGGGTATGTTGGCCTTCAACACAAAGCAGATCCGCCTCAACCCAACCCTAACCAAACAATCATGTGTACATAAATATAATACGCTAGCATGTATATAACAGTCAAACCGATTTAACAGATTACTAAACATAGCGACATACTGTAACCTTGATATCGACCTAACCGGTCACTAACATAAAATTATCCTATATACCAGGATACCGATATAACTAGGTCACTAAGCATATCACCATCCAAACTACCAGGATGTAAATCAATAAGAATATCATGCAATAAACCCGGATACAAATCCGAAAGGGCCGATATTGGTGCCTTCGACCCTGTTAGTAAAGTGAGGACAACTCACCTCACAAGTAGCTCGGAATGATAATGTCAAACTCCTCCAAATATATCTCCAACTCCAACACCTACATCCACCAATGATCCACTTCCACAAATTCCCAAATTACTAAAACACCCCCATAAGTCAAACTGGTTAACCCTTGGTCAAAGTCAAAGTCAACGGTCAAGGTCAACAGTCCATGTTGACCCAACTCGTCGAGTACAGTTTACTGACTCGTCAAGTCCTTCCAGAACTCGAGAAATCGTGAAAACCCTAGTTGACTCGCTGAGTTTCCAGACAACTCGTCCAGTCCATGCGTGTCTAAATGTCAGGAAAACCCTAACCGACTTGTCGAGTCCTCTCATTGACTCGCCGAGTCCATGCAGAAACCCACCATGGACAATCTTCATACGAATCGTCAAGTTGACCATGCAAATCATCGATTCCCTTCAGTCAATTTCTCGTTCAGACGACTTTAATCTACCCCAAAGCTCCAAATTGCAGATCTAAGCTCCTAGGGTCTGGTTTCCACGTAAAGTTGTAAACCTTACGTACATGCATGGTACTAAGTGCCAAAACCAAGCCAAGGGAAAGGTTTAAACCAAGAAAAGGAGCCAAAGCTTGCTAAATTTGATAACTTTATGACTATAGGGACTTAGAGGAGTCTAGATATGAATTTACAAATTCAGATCATGCCCAATGCACGAAATAACTCACAACCAACTAGAAAATTCCCCTAAACCTTTACATGAAGAGATCTAGCTAAAGATAAGTCAAGGTAATAACTTGTTATCTTCAAAATGATGCCAAGATGAAGTAGAGTCAGATCCACAAGCTTCTCTTTGGTCCAAGCTCGTTAGACTTCAAGCCTTTTTGACAAAAACCACCTTCTAAGCTTCTTTACACACAAAAATGGAGAGTAGGCGAGATTAGGGTTTTCTGAGCTTAAGGGGGATGGTAAGGGAGGCTGAGGGAGGATAATGACCCTTTAAAAACCCTGGAAATTAGGTTTTCATTTTACAGCTCATACTCGTCGAGTTGGGGTCCTCCAACTCGTTGAGTAGACATCATAAAGTCACGTGGCTTGAATCTCTTGTACATGACGAGTTAGTGCGTCTAACTCGTCGAGTAGGTCTAAGAACATGACCATAAAATTTAAATTTTATACCTGGGAGTCGGGATGTTACAGAAGCGCTCGATAATCTAGGACTTAGAATGAAGATGTATGGTCTCGTTAGACATCCTAACATGACTTTTTGGATAATTATTTTACAAACCTTTTGAGAACAAAATGTTTGTTGCTCGAATGACATTCTTCTAAGAGAGGGAGTTGATATCTAAAGGTCAAGTAAGAGCTACACTGGTCTTAATAAGATCCAAGAGTCAACTAATGAAGAACCCAAAGTTGGCCCTAACATTCAACACAAGGTTAAATTGGCTATTAAGGAAACTGGCATTCCTCAAAATCTTCCTAATAGATTTGACAGAGGATGTCATAGAACTAGTCATATATAATTTATATTACTAAGGAATATGAGTCGTTAGTAGACAATAGTCAGGGTATGCCAGCTATCGGAAGCTATGACAGACCTTAGAAGGCTGCAAGATGTAAGAGGGACTTGGTGAGAATGATTCAATCTATGGATGTTTGAAAACTTGCTTGATCAAACAAGTAACCTTAAAGCCGTAAGTGTCATTGGATCTTAAAGAAGATAACAAACATGAATGGAAACTAACACATAGTCAAACCAAGATAGTTTGGGAAGAATGTATAAGCTTATTAAGTTTATTTATGAACTGAAAGAATCATCTCGCAAAATGGAATCTTTGCTTCAATGATAGAATTCAAGGAGTTTGATTTCCAAGAAACAAAGGTGGATAGTAAGTATGTCAAATCCAGTGGGAGTAACTAGAATCCTTGTTTCAATGAAAGAGTTCAAAAGATGAGCCATATATGTGTCAATGTTGGTGGGAGCACTGTTGTCACCCATGTAATGTATTTGGATAATATATAGTTAATAGGAAACAATGTATTAATGTAGAAAGTGTAAAAGCTTAACTTTGTTTGGGAATTGTTTCGCCTTGAAACACATAGGACAAGCAACACACATGAATAATGTAAATAATCTTTGGAGATAGATCTTACTGATTCATTAGATTAAGCCAAATTATATAAGAAATCACGAGGAAACTCAAGATGCAGAACTTCAAGAGAGTCCATGCTTATAAAATATGGCATGACATTAAGCAATGCTAATGTCCTAGCTATACTATTGAGCTAGAAGAAATGATTCGTGTCCCACATGCTTCTGCTTATGGGATAGATCATGTATTTCATGACATGTACTAGATCTGATGACTTGTATGCCTCGAGCATGACAGGTCAGATCAGATCAATTTGGTGAGAATCAATGAATCAAATTTGAGTACGTTCCTTAGTATCCTGGGAGGACAAGGTGGATGATCTTAGTATGGAAAAGATCAATGAAAAGGCTACATTGATGTTAAGTTCCACACTAATAGAGACAATTCAGTTCGCAGTCGGGATTCGTGCTTTTACTAATTGAATAGGTATTATGTTAGAAGAGTGTGACATACCCATTTTTACGGTCATTTTAAAACTTTTAATTAATGCTTATTTAATACAGATTCTATTTCATTAATGCGAAATTTAGTCTAGTAAAAGTATTTCGGAAGAAATGTTTCCATTAGTTTATTAAGGCTGGGAATGCCATAACTGATACAAGAACATAAGCATAAACATGATTATTACTGGCCTTACAACATCTAATGGCATATATTTCCTTTAACCTCTCATCAGGTCCAAACGTCAAATATCTTCGTACTGTTACCTTGTATACATAGAAATTGAGTAAATCAGGTTGGAAAACCTGGTGAGTACATATAGATTTCAATCCCAGAATGTTATAATATATATATATATATATATATATATATATATATATATATATATATATATATATATATATATATATATATATATATATTAAAAGTTTTAAGATTACTTCTCATCATTACGTAAGTATATCTCATATAAGCAATCTACCCATTGATCCTTACATGTTGACCCTATACAACTTTTCGACATTAATCAATAAGGATTAATGTGAACAATGAATTGATTATTGCATCAGGAATTCCTTAGCAGTAGATGAGGATCAACGGAGACAACAGAGAATAGAATGGAATACTCGAATTATCATACTTCATCCATAATCCCGTATTAGTGATGAATGACTATACTTAATCCATACTCCCGGATTAGTAATGAATGGCTATACCTAATCTACACTCTTGGATTAGGAATGAATGATTGTACTTAATCCGTACTACCGGATTTGTGATGAATAACTATACTTAATCCATACTCCTAGGTTAGTGATAAGTGACTATACTTAATCCACACTCTTGGTTTAGGAATGAATGATTGTACTTAATCCATACTCCTAGATTATCATTGTCAGAATTCTACCCTCTGTTCACACCTCTCACGGACTCTTAGGAAGATGATACCCAATATCCCAACTTAGTTAAACTTAAGCCTCATTTGCAAGTCTTATATTACCTCTTGGTAAGACTACAATACTTAATTAGTAGAACCGACTTTACTATAGATAACACTATTCTACCTTAGTGTGTTTTGTTTGATACTAAGTATTTTAGGTATTAGTACACTTTTTCTAATAACATTCTTATTATTGTTATTATCATGAAATAATAGATATATATGTTAAGACATATTGAATCATATCTGGTTCACATGTCAAGTATTATTAAATACGGTTCTAACACATATTCCAGGAAATAAGAATATAGCTCACATATAAACTCTTTGAAATACATTTTAATACTTTAATTGATACTTGTATTAAAATAATGCTCGTGAAAAGGACTATGCACTCACCTGACTTAGGTGGGTGACTGGAGAATTCAACGGTGCTCTACCAAAACTCATTGACTTTTCCTCTGATGTGACCAAGATACGAATGTCACTAAGTCCTAGTTTAATATTCCTGGCAACTAACGATAGTATAGATTCCCCACTAATTCTAATGTCAGATAGGATCATATCGGAGGAAGGGTACGTTTGGTATACACAGCATACTCTTTGGAAATCCCATTTTAAACACCTCACTAAATCCAACCTAGACATCATCCCCATAAATAGATTAATAAATATATTGAATTGGAATTATTGATAAGTCTTATTTGTGGATTCATTACAACAACTTATGAATATAAATATAAATTACACTAACATAACTATAACAACCCAAAAATACGGATAAAATTTTGTTTTTAAATTCATTCTAATCATACAATACTAATATCAAAAAGGTCACAAGAGTATCATAGTAACATGTTACCAGAGTACGAATTCCCAAAATCTCTAGATAGGGAAAATCATAGTGTGATGTGGTGTGATCAGGTCGGGCCCTTCCCCTTCGAACTAGAAGTACCTGAAACATAAACTGAAAACTGTGAGCACAAAGCTTAGTGAGTTCCCCCAAAATACCATATACTAAACAAACTTATAGCTAAGCATATATAGGTACTTGCCTACCCTTCAGTCTATTTCAAAAGGATACTATCAAGTATATATGGGTGCTTGCAATCCACATTGGTATATTTCAACCGGATACCGTCAAGCATATATGGGTGGTTGCAATCCCCTTTCGGTCTATTTCAATTGGATACCAGGTCTATTTCACCCCTACCCACTACCACATAACATCATAAAGAGAGTCACAAAGTCATCTAACAAATACAAGCATAACTAACAATTGTCACAAAGATAATCATCACACTACAACATATACTAGTGGGCCGATATTGGTGCCTTCGATCCACATATACAATAAAGGAAAACTCACATTTGGATCGACAATCAACTACTGCTACTATCATAATCGGCTACACCGGTGCTCCACACCAAGATAATCATACAAGTCAAACCTTAAACATGCCCTTCAAAACCAAGAGTTGACCAAAAGTCAACTTAGGTCAAAATTCAATGCCTAGGGTCAAAGGTCAACTTTCTCCTTGGCTTACCCTCACGTCATGACCACTAAGGCTCATGTTGTGAGGATAGACTCCACCCGAAGCCACTCAGTGAGTCGACTCAGTTTCACTCATCCAACATGATCATCAGATCGTGACAACCACATAACTCACGTCCTAAGGTTCCATTTCTCACGTCGTGAGATCGGTTTTGACCAACTTTGAGCATTAAGCTCTTAATTCTTTAAGACATACATTGGGACTTCTAGAACACCTTCCTCGACCCTAAAGACCATAAAAATCATAGCTTTTCAGTCATGCATGTACAATACATGACTTAGACACTAACTAGGTCAAAAGAAGGGTATTAAGATGAAGACTTAAGCTTGGAGTCTAAAACCCACACCAAAACTCAGAACCAAGGGCTCACATAGAGAAAATGTGTCAATGATCCATAAAGTTGCCAATTATGGATCTCATGCATGTTACACAACCCAACCATGCAAAGAAAGGTTCCAAAGCTTAGATCTAGCTTTCTTAAGGCAAAAAGATAAGAGCTTTATGACTTAAAAATGCTCACAAGCTTAGGAAATCCAAGAGGTAGAAGCTAGATTGCCAAAATGAATCACTACAAGTCCCTTCTTCGACTTCAAAGAACCAAAACATCCAAGTAAGCTCTTTAAAATCACCAACAATGGCTAAAGTCTCAAAGAGGTCGAAGTTAGGGTTTCCGGGGGATAGAGAGTGAGAGTGGCTGAGGACGGGCAATCCTAGCTCTCTCATTCCATTAAATACTCTCAAATTAGGTTTTACTTTTTAGGGTCATTAGACCTGACTCACGTCATGAGACCTTATGCCTCACGTCGTGAGGCCTGAGGATACGGGTCAACTGGTCAATGGGCATTCTCATGTCGTGACCACTATGACTTACATCGTGAGCTTCCTACAAAATGCAAAAGTTCAAGAATTTAAGTACCTCAAGGATTTAGATGCTACAAATCTCCATCACTTTAATCAGAATTCATCTTCGAAGTTCGTCACTGCAAATAACTCTGGGTAATGTTCCATCATCTCATCTTCAGGCTCCCACGTCCATTCTGAACCCTTTCGGTGTTGCCACTGCATGTGTACCAAATCTACAACTTTGTTCCTCGAGGCCTTCATTCCTGTCGAGGATCACTACCGATCTCTCAATGTAGTTTAGGCGGTCATCCACATGTATGTCCTCCAATGGAACCACTATGGAATCATCATCCAAACACTTCCATAGCTAAGATACGTGAAAAGTACTTTGAATCTGACTTAGTTCCTCCGGGAGATCCAACTGGTATGCTACCCTTCTAACCTGGGCTATAACCTTGAACGGACCAGTATACCTAGGGCAGTTTCTTGAATCGGATGACACATTTCCAAGGTGACACCCTTAGGAGAACCATTCCTTAAACTTAAACTCTAGGTCTAATCGGTGCTTGTCGGCATAGCTTTTCTGCCGACTCTGAGTTGCTTGAAGTCTACTCTGAACCTGCTGAATCAACTCGGTGGTCTTGAGTACCACTTCGGTACTCCCCATGACTCATTGAATGACCTCATCCGAGGATATTGGGGTCCTACATTTCCTCCCGTAGAACATCTCAAAAGGAGGTCGATCGATGCTAGCATGGTAACTATTGTTATACGAAAATTCCACTAACAGAAGATATGTATCCCAACTACCTACGATGTCTAGAACACATGGCCGCAATATATCCTCCAATGTATGGATGTTCCACTCGCTCTGAGCATTCGTCCGTGGGTGAAAGGTCGTGATGAAATGCAGGCAGGTACCCAACTCATCGTGAAACCTCTTCCAAAACCTGGAAGTGAATCGGGCATCCTTGTCTGATACCACTGAAACCAGCACCCCATGCCACACCACAACCTCCCTGATATAAATGCCATCCAACTTCTCCTCAGAGATACTCTCCTGAGTCGGAATAAAGTACGCGCTCTTGGTCAATCGATCGGAGATGACCCAAATCGAATCCACTCCATGTGCTATCCGAGGTAACTTCATAATAAAATCCGTGGTAATCTCCTCCGATTTCCAAACGGGAATATCTAACAATTGCATCTCACCGTGGGGCCTCTAATGTTCAGCTTTGAATTTCCTACAAGTCAAGCACTCTCCACATACCAAGCAACGTCCTACCTCATCACGGTCTCGACCATGGCCGGATCGACCAGAATACTATTCTAGTTGACAAGGTGCCCTAGAAACTGCACCTCGTGCAACCAGAACTCACACTTGGAGAACTTCACATACAACCTCTCCCTCCTCAGGGTCTCAAAAACCTCTCTTAAGTGCTCCTCATGTAGCTCCTAGGTCTTGGGATAGACCAGGATGTCATCGATGAATACAATCATAGACCAATCCAACATCGGTCGGCACACGCGGTTTATGAGGTCCATGAATGTGGCTGGAGCATTAGTGTGCCCGAAGGGCATCACCACGAACTCGTTATGATTATAATGAGTCCAGAAGGCCGTCGTCTACACATCATCCTTTCTGACCCTCATGTGATGATAATCCAAACGAAGATCAATCTTGGAAAATGAAGATCAATCTTGGAAAACCAAGATGCATCACCACAAACTTGTTATGATTATAAGTTTGTTTCCACACAAAGGAATAGAAACCAAGTTGATCGAATACCACTCACTAAGAATCTATAGAACACAATCCTGATGAACCTTCGATACCCAGACAGATCGATCATCTGCAATATCAACCTCTATAGGATAATCAAGCTCACTTGGAGCTCCAACAAACCTCTTGCTGAGAACAAGAGACAAGAAGAACCGGGTAGCCATCAAATTAAATAACATCAAAGCAGAGATGCCGTTCACAAGGAATGATCCTAAAACAAAACACACAAATATTAGTAGAGAAATCAGCATAAACAAAGAGTTAAGGAGAAGAGACATACTCTTTACCACATCTGGTGTAGCACGCGCCTCCTCGACAGTCAGCTGAAAATCCCTTCTCCTCACAACAGGCACATTCACCTTGCCATGACGACCATCTGTAATTCGTAGGGTCACTGGTGTAGGTGCTGCTATTGGTCCTCCCGATGCTAAACTATGGCAATTGGCCTTCTTGTGACCCCTCTGATTGCAATGAAAGCAAATAAGATCTGATTTCTGGGTGATGGTGATAACAACAGTACAATCCTTGCTAAAGTGTCTCATCTTGCTACAATTATAGTAGCCCAAACCACCCAACCTACAAAACCCATCATGCGACCTGCCGCATTTTCCACAGAAACTCCAGCCCTGCTGGCCTTATGTGCTCCAAATCAATATCATGCTCCCGCGCCCTGGATATCATGTTATCCAGAGTCGGGCAGGCAGAAAAATTAACGAACTACATGATGTCAGATCTCAGCATATCATGGTATCGGGTCTTCCTCATCTCTTCACCAGCTATATACTGGGGGTACCAACAATGCTCTCTTTCTGAACTTATCGGTGATCTCTATCATAGTCTCGATCGTCTGTATCATGTTAAGAAACTGTCTAGCTAACTATTGCACCTCAATAGCCAGTGCAAACTCTGCTCAAAACCGGGTCACAAAATCTGGCTAGGTCATAGCCTCAATGGCTGTGGCTTCTAAAGCATAGCCGAACTCCTCCCACTAGTCTCGGACTCGCTCCCTCATACATCCTGCAGCAAACCTGACCTTTGACCCCTCTGGGTAGAATCTCGTCATCTGAGCACATGCAATGTCAGCTATCCAACTCTTGGCTGTGATGGGGCCCTTTACCCAAAGAAAATATGGTGCCGCACATTCCCTGAAATCCTTAAAGGAGAGTGTGCAGATCCCTAACTAGTTAGCGGCCAGATCGGCTCTGAAGATCCAAAGGAAATCCTCCATCAGCTCGATGATACCCTCCTTAATCGACTCGAACATCATCGAGGTTGCGTCAAGGATGCCTCTAGTAACCTCAGATGTAATGAATTCTCATAGCCTCTCATCAATCATTTTAGTGCTCGTGCCCAAACCAGATCCATCATGATGTGTCATCACCATGAAGAAACATAACCATATAAACAATTAGCAAGCATACAAGAAGGTTCACACTCTCGAGTTCCCTAGATTCATCGGGGTCTTCCTGGTCTCGGGTATAAATCATGTGCTTTCAGTAGTACGAGCCCAATACTACCTTCCACACTTATTTATACCTTCCTCAAGGATTAACCCGACTCCTCTAAGTCACTGCTCCTAACTTATACATTCCTCTAACTATAAGGCTTCCTACACACCAAAGCATATCATAGGGACTCCCTAAGAATCCCTTCCTCTCCCCTCTCTACTATCAGCTGCAGAAGGAACTTCTGCAAATACTACCTAATTACTGCATGAACACAATTCCATATTACTAGTACTAGATAAATATTCGAATGATAGGTCCCACATTACAACGGTTGGACTCAAACAAGAGCTGCTCAATAGAGTTAACTTTATCATTTTAAAATGATCCAATCACAATATTATGTAATCCAACGCATTCATCCACTAATTAACTAGTATCAACATAATTTCCTATACCACAAAGCATGCAACATTCGAGCATCAAGCAATTCAACTCAAAACATACCCTATACATGCTATCCTGACAAGTAACTGAACTGGTACTAGCATGAAAATCTAAAAGCTCATATAGATAGGTACATGAAGGCATCTCTCTTAGCATTCTATCATGCAATTTTGAGTAGATCCTTAGCCCCTAATCTAGCATTCAAATCTCATATCATGACATAAAACATATAACTTGTGTGGGTATTTTGGGAAGACTTACTTGAGCTTGGTTGATTGCAGGAATTGCACCCTGTTTCTTTTATTAAAAACTTTTGATTAAAATGTTTCTTTTTATGAAAAACCTACCAAACCGTCGATTTGAGTCCAGGCACACCGAAGAGTATGTCCGAATCCCTCAAACCAAGACTCGGATACCAACTTGTAACAACCTAAAAATACGGATAATTTTTTTTTTTGAAATTCATTCTAATCATACAATACTAATATCAAAATAGTCAAAAGAGTATCATAGTAACATATTATCAGAGTACAAATTCCCAAAATCTCTAAATGCAGAAAACCATAGGGTGATATGGTGCGATCAGGTCGGACCCTTCCCCTTCGAACTGGAAGTACCTGAAACATAAACCGAAAAGTATAAGCACAAAGCTTAGTGAGTTCCACCAAAATACCACATACTAAACAAACATACAACCAAGCATATATGGGTGCTTGCGTACCCCTTCAGTCTATTTCAACCAGATACTATGAAGCATATATGGGTGCTTGCAATCCCCTTCGGTCTATTTCAACATGATACTGTCAAGCATATCTAGGTGCTTGCAATCCCCTTTGGTCTATTTCAAGTGGATACTGCCAATCATATATGGGTGCTTGTGATCCCCTTTCGGTCTATTTCAATCGGATACCGGGCCTATTTCACCCCTAACACTACCACATAACATCATAACAAGAATCATAGAGTCATCTGGAAAATATAGGCATAACTAACAATTCTCACAAAAAAAATCATCGTAATACATCATAAAGTAGTGGGCCGGCATTGGTGCCTTCGACCTATAGATACAGTGAAGGATAACTCACCTCTCGATCGACAATCAACTACTACTGCTATCACAATCAGCTACACCCGTGCTACTCCACACCTAGATAATCGTGCAAGGAAAACCTTAGATCTACCATTCAAAACCAAGAGTTGACCAAAAGTCAACTCTTGTCAAAATTCAACGCCTAGGGTCAAAGGTCAACTTTCTCCTTAGCTCACCCTCACGTCGTGATCACTAAGGCTCTCGTCGTGAGGATAGACTCCGACCCGAAGCCATTCAATGAGTCGACTCAATTTCACTCATCCAACAGGTGTTGGGTTATGAGCATTCTAACACTCCTAAGTGTACATGCAACCTTAAATACCTTGGATCTATGTTTTCTCTATTATACATGCAAATATGAACATCCAAGGTATTATCCTAATCTAGCATACGAAACTATCAATATAACAAGATAGAATACATACCTCTTTGATGTAGAATGTCTTCATGTAGCTTGAGTGCCTAGTGCCCCAAGTGTGACACCTCAAATGGTTCACACAACACCATAAACACTTAGAATAACTTAGAGAGAATTCTACACTTCATGAAATCGGCTAGCCCTTTCTTGCTCTCTCTAGTGGCCGATTTTGGTCAAGAATAAGATCTATATATAGTGTTACAATTAGGGTAAACTCTAATTGTCATGACTTTCCATTTCCTTGGATCCATGGGTTCAAATACACCATGGAGCATCCATGGAGCATCATATGGGTTTTGGCCCAACTAGATAATCCATGGAGCATTAGCCCACTATATAAGTATGGATGATTTACACAATCAACCCATATATTTAATTAGTCTTCTTTTGATCACTTAATTAATCCTAGATTAATTCTTGATCAATACTAATTAAATAATCTCATTATTCTTATTATTAATATACTAGAACTTATAATATATTAATAACCATAAGTGTCTTATTTCTCTCATTATAGTCTATCCAAGTGCATGATGCCATGCAACCCAAATGGACCATGCCGGGTCGGGTCAAGTCTTACCAATTATAGTTATGGACTTAGACATTAATCCAACAGTCTCCCACTTGGATAAGTCTAAAACTATTATTGCGTATGACTTCAGGAACCAACTGGCAATCGTAGCTCTCAAAAGCTTCTGTCGAACTCTAACCTTGTCGATAAACGCTGACCTTTATCAATGACTTGTCCATTAGATAAGGGATCATATATTCCTCCATTCTAGATATCATATGGACTGAGACATGGATTATAATCATTCTCTCTGTCCATTTGTTGTTTCCCGATTTCCGATTTATGACGACTGACTAATTGAACAAATCAAATCAGTCCTGGCCCGGCTGAGCACTTCCATTTGTCATCATCAAATCATCGAGGGGCCCACAGATATCGCTTTTATCCCGAAGGTAAAAGGAATGGATAAACTTCGACTCATATGGCTTGTTCTACTACTTGTTGAATCATACACAAAGACACGTTTTATAGCACCGAGTTACCAAATGCGGTTTCGTGTAATCAATGTACTATCAACTCATAGTAACAACTCATATCTCTAGGTTTGAAGAATATAAGATATTATCGTCTCATGATCACTCGTGATAAAATCCATGAAGTGATTCCAATGAGCGCGGGTTGAATCCAATACTCAGAACTTATGAGCACTCATGAGTGTTGTAGCCCTTTGTCCAACACCTTAGACATCTACAAGCCAACCCATGACAGTCTTAATTCATATCTACTTCCAACATATGACCGACTGTAGATGGTTTGAATAACTTAGTTATTCCGGAAGAATAACCTAGTTTATTCGGGAAGTCAAAACATGAAAAGTGAAACACAATAATAATTGAATCCAAGATGGTATCAAAACCTATGAACATAAATAAAACACCTTTTATTTATCACCATATGATTACCCATTATTCATTGTATACTGTTTCAGCTATCAACTTTATTCTTGAATTTAAAACAATAGTTGTCCCATGCTCCAAGCATGTACACTATGTTTTCTAAACACTAGTCATGCCATACACCAAGTATGCATACTATGTTTGTCTATGATCTTTACTTTGTGAACTAGATCATTTGAACATAACTTCAATGATTCTCTTTTCACACTCCCAAATCCTTACTGCAAATGCAAGAATTCCAAATTCATGCCATTTACTGAAATCTGTTAGATTCTAAACTTATATGCATTGTTACTCTTGTAATGATTATGCACAAAGTCAGAAAGACTTGACAACAATCATTACAGAGTATTCCAAAGGAGATCAGCTCCTTGGAAACAACCTTCTTGCATTAAGTTTCCTAATCTTAAACAGATTGAAATTTCTGACTTTGAAACATCTCCAGATTCATTTTGACTATCACTTCTGAATAAGAGTTGCCTCCTTACAGATTATGTCAATATGGTCCTTCCAGAATTATCACTATACTTCAAACTATCCTTGAGCACCCAATCTTTGGTAAACCTTAGATTGTCCTCGATAATTGTTTAATCCTTTTAGTCATATCCAGTTCTAAACCTTTTTCCCTTCTTAATGCCCCAGGCATTTGGAAAATTTTAGAAAGGATGAATATTATAGCACGTGAAATCGATCCTATATCCGAAGCATATGGGACACGATTCATGATGTTTGACATAAAGACATGATACTAGACCAGTCTTTTGCTACAATATTTTTTATTTGCCATGTTTTCAAAATTTAACTATGAAGAGGGATGCTGTAATCATAATTGAATTTTGAAAATGCAATATATATAGAATTTCTTCAGGTTGAACCATTCCAACACAAAATTCATATATATACTTGACTAAAGATGATTAAAATCTCAATCTAAGCTTTAGAATTGAAATGAAGTATAATTTAGCAAAACAACTTTTCAACCCTTGCAACTTCACGGATTGAAACTTTGTTTTCTATAATTAACATTGCTAGCTTTCAATACTAATAATAATAATCATGCTCCCACTAACATGATGATTATCAGCATAACACTTATGCTCCCAGTAGCTCTGACATATTTCCAGAAATCTGCTGGACTTCTGAAATTTAGATTCATACACCTTTTCGTAGATAGTTCAGCTGTGTGTCTAAGCAATTTCAAGAACTATGAAAAGGGATGCCGTAATCATAGTCTCAATTGCTTAGGCATTTTCCATTTCTCACAAGTCCATGTTAGTGTGCCGGTTAACCACACGCGCTCCACTAACGACTTTTGAAAATGCAAATAATACAATTGATATCTACGTAAAATCTACTTAGTGAAAGCGTTTCCTCACCATCATTTTCATGAATCGGAGAGAAACCTTATGACACTTATAGTGTATGAGTTCCTATCCATGTGAATTTGTCAATACCATAATCACAAGATAAGGTTAGTGACAAATTCAGCCTTACATGGATTAAACTTATTCAATCTTACTTTCTTGTCACCTTGGTAGCACAAGGCCCACCAATGCTTCCAAGTTGAACTCTGATAACTCACATGCAAATTCAACTTATTTGAAGTAGGTACAGAAATAAGAATTATGTCAACACGATAGGTTGCAAACCTTAAGTCGTGTGCTAGTGATAAATTACAGGTTTCACTCTTGATTAAATCTTGAAACTCTTTCAGGATCTTTAAGGCTCCCACTGTCCCCTTGACATATAAGTTTTCCTAGTCAATAACCATTCCTTGACAAAACAAATATTCAAGGGATAGTGCGGATTCTTATCAAGACTAACACTTCACACAATTGGTCTTAGTTGGTCTTTGTCTCATCCAAGACATCACAACTTATCAATCTCAAATGTACAAGAGTAGAAAACATTTTACTCTTACATTTGACTAGTGTTATTAAATCTTCCTTTATGTCACTCAATGTCACAATCTTGGAGTATGATTCTAAGAATTGTTTTGGAACGAAGTATGACTCATCTTCTTGATTTAACCATTTCAACAATTCAATATCCCTTCTTCTTAGTCATAAGAATGCACTAAGACTTCCTTAGAGAACTAATTTTGATATGGTTTCTTAATCATTAAGATGATCACAAAACTGATACTAAAGTACTCTCCCATATTTTCAGATTTGAGAAACTTTTATCCTTCTGCCTAATTTGATTCTTCTTATTCGCTCTGCCTTACATTGGAACCTTTTCCAATGTCTCAGAGTTACACTTAAGCTTGTAACTATAACCATATTTACTAAGCTTTAGTAAGCTATGACGAATAGTCTTATCGATCTTTTGTGGTGGACTTAATCAGTGCACATGACTATGTACTCGATCCCTTAGTCCATTACTTGACTCACACATCCATGTGAACAAGTAATTAGTCTTGATATTTCCAATACTTGAAAGTTCTCATTCATCATGCTATACAACTTCCATGATTCCAAGTCCTGGTCCAATTGAGACTTTGGATGATGAGACTCTTTCCTTATTTGGTAAATTTAGACATTGCCACAAATGAAGGAATCAATTTCATATTTCCACTCTTGCTATTAATGGAATCATATAAGCAACAATTTTTCCTCAAATGCCATTGTAAGGATATTTTAAAATAACTAAAATCAAAATTTTCTTTTATTTTTAAAACTAAGCGGAAAAACTTATCCTTACAATCCATATGAAAACTTGTTGTTATCTATTCCTAAGCAATATCTCATAACTCCTAAGAAGTAGCTCAAGAATCCGATCTTCAAACTACGCGATAGAAATCCATCTATGCGATCAGATTCAGCATATTCTTTCTTTAAGTTCCTTTACTTTTCTTTGATTCTTAAAACATCACCATGTGACCCAGTCACATCATGTATCAAAAATCTCAGAATAGAAACTTAGCAGAGTTAGATAGTGGACTTTACCTGAAGTAGAGTCAAACTTATTGACTTTAACATCCTTAGGTAAATTTGGCAGCTTCGCAACCAATGCCCCATCAAGTTTTAAGGAAGTTGATCTTAACAAATAGATAAGATCATTAAGGGTCTTGTCATAGTCTATTTCATAGGTGTCCCAAAGGAACTCACTATGTGACTTAGAAAGTGATTGAACCACCAACTTTCTCAAGACTTTGACACCCAACTCTCCCAGCTTGTCAATATGTGACTACATCTCCAAGATGTGATCACACCTAGACCTTGCCTTGCCAATAGGGCTTGAGTGACCTTAAACTTTTCAAGAACTTGTGGGTTAGGGAGAATAATTGGAGGAGGAGAAAGAAGTATGATATCCATGGGACATAATCTTCATTAGGAAAGCTTGTTTCAAGAGATTTGGGAAGATCATAAATGTCTAAACCAGACATCTTTTAGGAGATATTCAAGATAGTTGATCTTAAGTCCTTAATATGACACCCAATATGAAATATTAAGGCTAGGACCCAACAAACTATTTTATAACTTAGAAGAGGTATACCGTAATCCAAGCTATAAAATATTTGAAGGTAGGTGAATGACGATTCACCAATTTCCACCAAGATAAACGAAATGTATTATTAGGTTTTAATTGGATTTGAAACTCCTAGATCTTTGAGATTCATTGAACTGTTCAATGGCATGTTTCAATCTCGAGTGTGCCCTTCAGGTTTTGTGACTGGGATGCCGAGGATCACAAAACAAGGTGTGAAGTAACCATGCAAATCACTTGGTACCCTTAAGTGTTTACCCCTTAATCGATGTGCCGGTTAACCACACACGCTCCATCGATACTATGATAAATATTAAGTCACCCTTTACCTACCTTGTTAAGTCCAAGTTAGTGTGCCGGTTAACCACACACACTCCACTAACGACTTAGACAAAGTGTAAAGTGTAATTTCATGGATTAGCACCTTATTCACATTTTTCCTAAGTAACTAAGATTGGGAATTATTAAGAGTTTAGTTACTTAGTATTTATCATTAATACTTTTAATGAAGGGAGAATTATAGCCCTGTCAAACCCGTTCGGCTAACGACCCTCCACCGGTCAAGCAAGCGGTGGGTGAGAGTGGACACCCATTAAGTTGCCATTTTATAGGCAACAACCTTATACCCACCTTATAGACCGGCTTCGTGAATGAGGCGTACTAGCGGTAAGACTGACTTTACTCTTATACATATATATATATTATTAACTTATAATATTATAAAGTATAAGGGTTGAATTTTAACTTTTAAAATTCTAAGGGCTAACTTGGAATTAAAGTATTCATAAGAGACAACTTTTCAAATTCCAAAACTTGAGGGCAAGTTTTGAAACTATTCAAAACTAATTAATTCCATAACTTATGTGTTTAAAGTAGTTTTAATCCAAAAACTCTTCAAGTTCCATAACTTATGGAAGACTTTAAACTAATAAAAGAATTAACTTTTCTTTATTTTTATAACTTATGGAATTAATTAAGGTTACATTATTTTTTTTTATTTATTTAATGAAGAGACTCTTGGTCCTCCATAACTTGAGGACAAATTATGGAGTCATAACTCCAATTAATTAGAACTAGACTCTTCATTTTTTGTAACCTTTGCCAATTTTATGAGTTTTATGAGTCTTTAATGTGACTCTTCATGTAACTTGAGGACAAGTTACACAAACACATTTTATACTCAACTCTTAGATTAAAATGGATTGAAAACAACTATTTCAATTAACTTTTCTATTAATCTAAGCAACTCATAAGAACAAGATAATTCAAATCAAACTTTTTCATGTAATTAGTCTAAACCTTAAACTAATACAAAACATGAATCTATTGACAATTATCTTTGAAAATGGATTAGCATGAACATTACCACATTAAAAAACAAGTTTATAAGTTCAAAAACAACTTAGGGTAATGTTCCTAGTCCATTTCTAGCCAAAAAACTCAAAAATATGCTGTCTGGGGTCCAACTCGTTGAGAGCATGAACATAACTCGGCGAGTTGGATGCATTTTGCCTTGGACTCGTCGAGTCCCTTCATGGACTCGGCGAGTCTGCTGGGCTGACAGCACCAATTTCGATTTTTCAGCTTCTATTGCAGGTATAACAAGAAAACAAGCCTAGGCTCTGATACCACTGTTGGGTTATGAGCATTCTAACACTCCTAAGTGTACATGCAACCCTAAATACCTTGGATATATGTTTTCTCTATTATACATGCAAATATGAACATCCAAGGTATTATCCTAATGGTTCACACAACACCATAAACACTTAGAATAACTTAGAGAGAATTCTACACTTCATGAAATCGGCTAGCCCTTTCTTGCTCTCTCTAGTGGCCGATTTTGGTCAAGAATAAGATCTATATATAGTGTTACAATTAGGGTAAACTCTAATTGTCGTGACTTTCCATTTCCTTGGATCCATGGGTTCAAATACACCATGGAGCATCCATGGAGCATCATATGAGTTTTGGCCCAACTAGATAATCCATGGAGCATTAGCCCACTATATAAGTATGGATGATTTACACAATCAACCCATATATTTAATTAGTCTTCTTTTGATCACTTAATTAATCCTAGATTAATTCTTGATCAATACTAATTAAATAATCTCATTATTCTTATTATTAATATACTAGAACTTATAATATATTAATAACCATAAGTGTCTTATTTCTCTCATTATAGTCTATCCAAGTGCATGATGCCATGCAACCCAAATGGACCATGCCGGGTCGGGTCAAGTCTTACCAATTATAGTTATGGACTTAGACATTAATCCAACAACAGGATCCTCAGATCAGGACAACCACCTAGCTCACATTATGAGGTTCCATTTCTCATGTCGTGAGATTGGTTCTGACCAACTTTGAGCATTAAGCTCTTAATCCTTTAAAACATATATTGGGACTTTCCAGAATACCTTCCTCGACCCAAAGACCATAAAAATTGTAGTTTTTTAGTCTTGTATGTCCAATACATTACCTAGACACTAACTAGGTCAAAAGAAGGGTATTAAGATCAAGACTCAACCTTGGAGTCCAAAACCCACACCAAATCTCAGATCCAAGGGATCACATAGAGAACATGTCTCAATGATCCATATGGTTGCCAACTCTATGGATCTCATTCATATCATACAACCCAACCATGTAAAGAACGGTTCCAAAGCTTAGATCTAGCACATTTAAGGAAAAAAGATAAGAGCTTTATGACTTACAAATGCTCACAAGCTTAGCAAATCCAAGAGGTAGAAGCTAAATTGCCAAAATGAAGCACCACAAGAGCCTTCTTCTACTTCAAAGAACCAAAAATATCCAAGTAAGCTCTTCAAAATCACCAATAATAGCCTAAAGTCTCAAGGAGGTCGAGGTTAGGGTTTCCGGGGGCTAAAGAGTGAGAGAGGTTGAGGATGGGTGATTGTAGCCCTCTTATTCCATTAAATACTCAAAAATTAGGGTTTTTGGTCATTAGACCTGGCTCATATCATGAGACCTTATGCCTCACGCCGTGAGGCTCAAGGGTACATGTCAACTGGTCAATGGCCATTCTTACGTCGTGACCACTATGGATCACATCGTGAGCCTCCTGCAAAATGAAAAAAATTCAGGACTTTAAGTACCTCAAGGATTCAGATGCTACAATAACTTTACATGTAATTTAACTTATATAGATTCCCTAGACAAAAGTTTGGGAAATGCACTAGCAGAACTCCGGTATGCTAGATTCAAGATGTGGGGATATCTGGGACCTTAGGGCTTTTCTAGATACATAAAACTAAGGAAAAATGTGCTCAAAGTTGAGAGAAACTCAAGAGAATGGTGTGAATGTTGAATAAGGGGTTGTTACCTTTTATAGGCTTGAATTCGACATGCACACAGCACATCGGACCCACACGCCACACATCTGGTCGGGGCGGGTGACGTGGCTCCAACAGATGTGTGAAACATGGCGAAAATCCAGTGGTCTGCATCCAAGTGTCAGTGCGCGTCGTGTACCCTATCTGTGCGCGTAGGCGTATGCGAGGATTGTAGGTTTCTTCAAAAATTCATATTTTCTTCGTACGAGCTCCATTTTCTACAGGTTTTATATCCACACTTAGGTATCGATGAGATCTACAACTTTCATTTAGACTCTTTTGGCTAATTTTGACTTTACTTTTAAAGTTATTGTAACGCCTGATTTTGAGAAGCTTTCTATTATGGGAATCATGGACATTAATGGATCAAGTATTGGCCCTGGACTTTGTGGGTTTGGGTTTAAGACCTAATTGGGTGTGGAATATATATAATTTGTGTAATCAAAGATTTCAGTTCGTGTTTTGGGAGTCCAACGGTATAATGGTAAAAGTTATGCTTTAGATCTTTTCTTGGATTAAGGATTCTAGTTCGGAAGGTTTTAAGTCGAAGGAGATTAAATGGGATTTTATGGTTTTTCGTTACCTTTCTGAGCATACAAAGAATGCCAAAAATGGAGTTGGGCACAAAATTTATGGCCTTCGGAAGTTGGAATGGAGAAGGGGTTTGGCATGTACACTGGGCTTACAGGGCATGTACGCTGGGTGTATGCAAGTCAGAGTCAAACCCTAATTTTTGGGCCTTGGACTCAATTTAAAGACCTTAACTTATTGTAAACCCTTCTTATCTTCAGCCTCCATCCTCTCTAACCTTAATTGCGAAACCCTAGTCCCATTTATGAGATTCTTGAGCCTTTGAGTGTTTTGGTGCGTTTGGAAGACGAAGAACTCAATGGAGGAGTGTTGATTAGCTTGTAGCTTGAATATCCATAACTCTCTTCACTTTTGCAAGCTTCCGGAGGTATAAAACTTCAATCTTGATGGTTGTATTATGTAGATCTAGTTTTGGGTTGTGATTTGTCATGTTTTGGTCCCATGATTTGGGTATTGTGAGTAGAAGTTACTCCAAAACTTTTAAGCCTCATTTCTATTCTTTTGTGAGGTAATTAAGTTATAGAAATCAAATCTTGTTCGGTATATATCTTCCATGCATAAGTTAGAGGCCTTTTGGTGAAGTTATAATCCTAGGGCTTTGGTTTGGACTCTATTAAGCCATGAAAAGTCATAAAGTCAGGAACTTTATGAATTAAGATGTTCTTTGGAATCAAATATAGGTGTTAATGTTAAAGTATTAAGGTATTAAGAATATTAGAATTGAGTATGGGCATCAATGAGTTACACTAGGAGTACCCTCCCGGTACGCTGCACGTAATGGGTTCAACTCGTTCTGGGGTGGTACGTGAGGCGTACTCACTAGAAGTCAATATGGGTCATTTTTGGGCCTTGGTCTTTTGGGTTTTGGGTCATGAATTGTTGGGTCAAGTATGGGTAAGATAAAATGGACTTTTACCCTTAGTATGATAGAATAAGAAATAGACCTTTAGTAATGGATTATTACCTTAATTATTGATTAGGAATGATTTTAGATATGTTCAATGTGAGGAGCCCTTGTAGTAGCCGTTAGGGGTGTTTACGGAGTGGTTCAGCTTGGATAAAAATAAAATTGTGAACTGTGATCACAAGGTGGGTACCTTGCATGCACTAATCGAAACTGAGTTGAATTATGCAAAAACCTGAACCGAACCGAACCATTTGAAGGCGGGTAACCACGGTTCGGTTCACAGTTACCCGCTAAATATAAAAAGAACAAAATTAATTAAAAAAAAGACAAACTACATCTAAGTCAATTGTAAAACATTCATTCAAGACAAAATCATCCAAAACAAAATAATTCAACAAGAGACAATTTCAAAATGTTTAACAATAATTTGACAACACAAAAAACACCCATAGTCTCTTCAACAAAATGAAAAACAATAGTTACAACAGCAACTCATCTCAAAATTAGTACCAAACCTACAAAAAAAAAAAATACATTTAGTACAACTAGCAGAAAAACTTCACACTCAAAATAGTAAAAACAAAACAGCTAAACAATAGCACAAAATAGCTTAAAAAACACAAAACAACATAAAAAACTGCACAAAACATCATAAAAAACAACAAAAAACACAACAAAATAGCTCAAAAAAAGCACAAAACAACATAAAAAACTGCACAAAGCGTCATAAAAAGCAAGAAAAAAAACGCACAAAAAAGCAACAATTAACAGTAATAAAACCGCACTAAAAAACAACAAAAAACTGCATATAAACAACACTTTAAAACACAAAAAGCTGTTAAATACAATTTTTTTTCCAATTTAAAACATTAATAATCCACAATAAGGGCGGATATAGCTTGAGGCAAGTCCTTCATTTCTGAAACAACAAAAATTATACATCAGATTGAATAAATGAAACTATAGAACTTATAAAAGCAAAATCATATCGGCATCGTCATTTTCAAGAGCTTCAAAACTTACTTCAAAATCAATAGGAATATTTTTGGACCTAATCCAATTTTGAGAACATATCAATGCTTCAACCGTTGTGGGTGTCAATGAGCTACAAAATGCATCAAGAATACGCCCCCCGGTACTAAATGAATATTCCGAGGATACACTTGTGGCGGGAATTGCCAAAACATCCATAGAAATTGCCGTGATGATCGGGAACCTTGCTTGGTTTTTCTTCCACCAATTAAGTAAATCAAACGTGTTGTCAAAAGACTCACGTTGCTCACCCAAATACCAATCCAACTCGCATTTTGCAGCTATAATTATCACAAAATAATACAATAAACAAAAAATCAATTATGTAAGTATAAATGACAAGAATAAAAGAAAGATAACTTTTAAATTACCTGTACCACTTAAGTTCTCTTCCAACAGTCTTTTGTATTGGCTGTTCAAGAAAGTTGTCAGATCAATCAACATCAATGACAATCTCTTCATTAAAATCTCCGAAACTAGTTGTCGTATTTTCATTAATAACTCCAACTTCATGTGAGTAATAAGTGTACAAATCTTGCAATACTTTCTCTACTTGATCACACAAACTTTTGGCTTTTTCTTCATCATAACTTTGGCTAATAATGAAGGAAACATAACCTAACTTGCATCGTGGATCAAGAATTGGAGCAATAAATAAAATACATTTATGTTCGATGAATTTCTCCAGCACTTATCATATTTATCCTTCATTTTAGTAGCCATCCTTTTAAAACCATCATCACTTGTTATAATTTTCTTTATCATTGCTCCAATGCCAAATACTTCATGAAAGTAATTTTTGCTTGTTACATACAAAGAGCCAGAAATACACAATCTATAAAAATCTCTCAAGAAAGGTAACATACGCCTAACATGCTCCCAATCATCTTCGTCTGGCAACCGCTTCAATGGTAAAAGCTCGGACCTATACTTACTATCTTGCTCCTCCAATAAATCAAAAGCATCTTGAAACTTGATGGAACATTCTAGCATCTAGTATGTTGAATTCCACCTTGTTTCAATATCAAGAGAAACAAGGCTTTTACTCTTGATTTTCATTTTCTCAACACATCCCTTAAAGCATTAAATCCTAGCCAAAAAAGACCTCACATATTTCACACTTGATCGAATTCGGGCAATACTTGTGTCTACATCTTTTAAACCTTCTTTGACAACAAGACTTAAGATGTGGGAACAACATCTCATATGCAAATGTTGACTATCCAATACACTACACTTCCATGCATTCAGTTTTCTTTTTAGGTATTGAATACAAGCGTCATTTGAACTAGCATTGTCAAATGTAACTGTGAAAACCTTGTCAATTCCCCAATCTAGTAAGTTCTTCTCCACATATTTTCCAATTATCTCACGCGAATGATCAGAAATAGGAAAAAAGTTGATTATCCTTTTATGATGGTCCAATATTTATCGATAAAATGAGCTTTCAAACACACGTGACTAAGATTTTGCCTAGAAGTCCACAGATCAGTTGTTAATGAAACTCGTTGTCTGTTCCTAGCAAAATACTTCTTCAACTTTTCCGCTTCTGACATATATATATATATATATATATATATATATATATATATATATATATATATATATATATCCAAACAGTTATTAGTAATGGTGGGTCTTGAAGGGATTTAAAAGTATGGTTGCAAATGTTCACGAGGTCACGGGACCCATCATATTTAACAGTCTTGAAAGGTAATTCTTCAATAATGATCATTCTAACACACAAATAATTACACTTGGTTTGGTCAAATTTCCAAGGGACAAATGTAGAACCGCTTTCTCCATTTCCTTGTACATAAGCTTTGTTTTGAAAATCAATAAATTTTTTATCGATGTTATCAGGGTTCTTAGTGCAACGTGCTCCATGATTCTGCATAGAACTAGTTCCATTCTTACTAGGACAATGCAATCATCTAGTACAATGCTTACAAACAGAGTAATTAGGATCATCATGATCTCTAGTAAAATGTTGTCATGCTTCAGAAGTATCCGCTTTTTGCTTTCTCTTTTCGCTCTTTTTCCCTTTCATCCACTTCTTCCCTTTATCCACTTTCTTGGCAGTTTCTGTTGTAGGTAAAGGATTAACACTTGCATTTGAATTTTTAGATTGTTGTGTTGGTAAAGAATCAACATCAACCTCCATTTCAACCATTTTTTTCCTGAAAATCAGTAAGTCATAGTCTCAAACAAGTCAGAAAAAAACTATTTTTTGTTGGAGTTCAAATATAGACATAAATCAGATACCGTACGTGCATACATTGATACAATACATAATCTAAAGCTGTAAACAAATAGTCACTTAGATACCAAAATTTTATGAATGAAAGCAAAAGAGATAGTTAATCAGATACGTGCGAGGAACATATAGTAAGATACATGCATACATTGAGTTATGACATGCATAAGCTATAGTTCTAAACAGATAGTCAATCCAATTCCAAAAAACTTGTGAATGAAAATAAAACAGAAGGGGTAATGTCGAGAAGTGATGCAAGTATGAACAATTTGACGAATAAAAAATGAGAAATCGAACCAAGTAAGCGGAATACCAAATTACAGAGTACCAAAAGATGGAGATGGAGAGAACAAATTCGTTGTAAGGAGTCATTGTGAATTGCCTCTGCCTTCTCGACTCTCGACTCTCGAACTCTTGTAACGACGTCACTGAGACGCTGACGAGAGTGATGATGGAATTCCAGCGAAGCGACGAAGACTTGACGAGAGCGATGGTGGAATTCTTACGACGAAGAATGGTGCGACTGAATGGAAGTTCGAACGATGGCTGATTGAGTGATCATTTCTTTATTTCTTTCCTTAAGAGAGAGAATGAGTACTAATTCCAATAGTCTATAGTCAAGTGCAAGAGCAGATCACATAAACGATTTTGGCCATTTGGACTTGTAATTAAATTCATATAGTATTTTATTATATTACATAATATAAATGATATACAATATAATATAATATAATATAATATAATATAATATAATATAATATAATATAATATAATATAATATAATATAATATAATATAATACAGTTCGGTTCGGGTATCCGCGGATATCTGAATATGCAAACCGGATCCGAGCCATATGTACTCGGTTTTTTTGGTTTTGTTTTTTTTTGTTCCGGATCGACCGCTCGGTTTTTTATTTTTGCGGTTTTTTTGCACACCCCAAGCAATCGCATATATGTGATTTAGTGATCTGCAGTTCGAGGTGAGTCTTCTCACAGTGTTTTAGCGAGTCGAAGGCACCAATGCCGACCTATTGATTATTGTTATTAGAATGTTAGTTGTCTGTGTGACTCTTGCATGTAGGTTATGTGTTTTCATGTATACCGGGTGGGGCCCGATGACAGGCGAGTCCTGATGAGTGTTTTGGGCAGGGCCCATTGCATTTTACAGACATATCTTGACTTGGTGGCGCCCAATGTCGGGCGAGGCCTGATGGATGGCGGGCGAGGCCCATTGTATGTATGGTGTGTGGTATTTTTGGAAACTCACTAAACTTCATGCTTACAACTTTATGTTTTTGGTTTCAAATACTTTAGGTTCGAAAGGGAAGGGTCTGACATGATTGCACAACACCCCCAAAGTTTTTATTTCCACATTAGCTAATTATGGTTTTGTTACTATGATGTTTTGAATATTATACTATGAGCATCTTTTGGAATGAATGAACGTAGTTTTTGGTTAAATTAAAAATGAATTTTTTACTTGTTTTTTGGGATGTTATAGTTATATTTTTAATAGGCTTAGACTATTAAAGTCCGTTAAGAATCCATAACATCTTATATGATATCCGTTCTTGATTGTCTTTATATAAATGGAAATGTGTTGACGAGATCTTCAACTCTCGTTTAGATTGTTTTTCCTAACAATCGATCGATTTCAATTTCGGTTTCTAAGCCTTATACTACTACGTTGACATATTAGAAAAGTCATTACTTCTTCTCATGAAGTTAGATTTGGACATTCTCTATATGTAGGGAATCCTTGTCACATATACTATAAATTTGGTTAAAATTATTTATCCTAAATAATCTTCTATCAGAAAGTCATGTTTATCGCTTATAATATCTTAAGCGTCTATCCTGAATTTTAAGGTTTTACAAAGAGTACCAAGTAATACACCATAATGGATAGAGAATAAACTTAGAGTATATTGCAACTAATTATAATGCAAAGGATACGATGTGACTAAATGGGATTCATTAGTGACATCATTGATGGTCCTTATGAAGGTTCTTGTAGTTGCAAAGGTGATCTTATCTTATGTATGGATCCCAAAGTCACACGAGCTCACATGACACATACTTATTAAGTACCATCATATTTGATAGTTGCTCAGATGTGAATAAATAATAGTCAATTAAATCATATCGAAAGAAAAATCTTGTTGATCCATTCGCTAAGTCAATATCACTGACTAAGTCTGAAATAAGACTTAGTTATGGGGAATTTGATTTGCAAATGATTTAACTTGAGCACACTTGGAATAGTTTGTTTTAAATTTAAGAACTTAAGTAGTATAAGACTTTATCTGATTTGAATATTATTAAGCGAAGATCTTAATATATGATAAAGATAAGTAGTTTTAGTCAGTTTATCACTTTGTTTCCTTTTGCATGTTTTGAACCCACTTCCCGAATATTAATTTATTCAAAGCTCCAAAGTCGGTCGTACTCTTGGGAGCGAGTATAGGAATTAAGACTGTCATGAGAGTTGGTGGATTGTCCATAGAGATTGGACATTGCATAGAGATTGTGATAACAATCATGAATACTTAAAATGGAGATTTAACTATTGGAACAATTCGAACTTAAAGATTACTTCATGGATCTAGTGAGGAGTAATTCTAAAATGATAATATCTTTTATTCTTCAAATCGAGATGCATATAGGGTTTTTCTTATGAAAATTTTTATGCATTGGTCCGCTCCAACGCAATCCATATGATATGACTAGTAGAAAAAAACTATGTTCATGTGTTCTTTCTATCTTAATAGGAGAAACAATATACTTGGGCCCATCAATGATTTGTTGTTGACATCTAATGTGCCTGACCGGGTTCTAACTGAAATTGATGTGTTTAATTTAGTAGTTAGATGTATTCATCACAAATCTTTATTGGGAAACAATATTTTGAACACCGAGATTGACCATTAACCATGTCTCATGTTCATATGGATATCATAACAAAATAACAACTGATCACTTATCTAAGGACTAAATTTCAATTTTGATGAGATTTTGGCAGTTACATTGGATGACTAACTCTCTGTTGATTGTTTTGAGATGTTCCAAGTGGGAGACTAACGAAAACAATGTCCAAGATCATTAACTATTGGTAATATTTTAAATAATAAAAAGGACCTTTTGGGTTGGCCTCATAACACAATTAACAATAAGGAAATATAAAAAAAGTTCTTAATTTATTATGAATGAATAAATAAATTAGAAATTATGTTTGAATTAATTAAATAGTTTTAATTAATTAAAAGGCTTAAATATTTATTAATTCCTAAAGATTAATCGGAATATACTAGAATCCTATTGGAAGAGGAAGCGGACGAAATTAGGATATATATCCTAAGATATGACATATTTTGATTAGGATAATGATTATCCTTGAGAATCTGATCACCTTAAGGATTCTAGCTGCTGCCTATAAAGAGGGGCATAAGGATTAAACCCTAGATGTCTTTCCCCTAAAAAAATTCGTTCTACCCTTTACCCGCTCTCTCGATATGTCAAAATTTATATCCCGTCTCTTGGGATGTAGAAATTTCGACTTATCCCTTTTTAGGGTTTTCCTTGTTGCTTCTTGGAGTCTTTTGTCTGACTACATTAAAGAGATTCTCCTTTGTGTCCTCCATCATTTGCAAGATTTGTTATTTACATGGTCTAAAGACTAGGAGGTTAGTTTTCTTTAGTTTGATTTAACCTAAATCCTAGGATTCATGTACACATAAGTATTTGTTTTGTTTCACCTTCCTTGATCGTGTGCATAAATGCATAGAAAATAAATTTATATACACAAATGGTATTTGTATGTCTATATTTTACAAAACATATTTTGGTTTTTACGTATAAAAATCTTATTTAATGTTTATACATATAAATATTGCAATATAAGTATACAATACGTTTTGTATATATTTTGTATGTATAAAATACATATTTTATTTATTTTTGTATCTAAAAAACATTTTTATGTATAATTTTTTTTATGTATTACATAAATCAACTTTTGTATGTATTTTATATATGCAAATTGAATTTTATATATAAAAATTTGTAATATATATAAAAATCTTATTCATATTTTAGAAAAAGTATTTTATATATAAAATACAAAAAGTCCCGATGGTTTTACACATTTGGTTGGAAAATGTCAAAACTTTTATTTTAGGTAAAAGGGAAATCTCAGATAAAGTCTCAATATTTTTGGTTATTTTATGGTTTAATCCCAATATTTATTTTTTGAACAGAAAAGTCTCGGTTATCTAATTTTATACGATAATCTATCATTTTACATTGAAAAATAAGGCTATTTTGTTAAATTGGGCAAAATATGAAATAATTGAGAGTTTTCTATTCAAAAGATAAAAGTTGAGATTAAACCGTAAACCGAGCCAAAATATTGGTACTTTATAGAAGATTTCCCTAGGTAAAAACCATAAGTTTTCAGAAAACCTTTTGTTTTCCTTTAAAAAAAAAATAGGGATGACCTAGTGTGTGTAAACTTAAAGTTTTTCCCTTCCAAAAGGAAAAAAAAACACTTAGGGCTTTTGCCAACTAAATGAGTTTTGAAATTGCCCTAAAATAAACACCCTATTTTTTAGAATATAAATTTTGAAATTTCTAATTTCTTATAGTCTCACCCAATAAACCTATCACGTGGCACATGTATCGTTATATTAATATAAACCTTTAGAGCATGTGATATTGGTTCAGAAATGTCGTGGAGGGCCGATGTGGCACCTCCACAACGATGTCGACTTTCATTAAGGTAAGCCTCGTTGCAACGACGAAAAATGGCAACGACATTTTCAACCAATAAAACGTTTTGACCGTTAACGATCATTTTGATTAAAAAGAATAAAAAACTTAATTAATATTTTTTTTAAACTATAATACATACAATCTACCCTCATTTTATTCACACTGTTCTTATCTTTCTCTATATTTTATACAATTTCTATAGCCCTTCAAAAAAATTTATAGATCCGTTCGATTTGTCTGTCAATGATGATGATGATGATGATGATATGTTCATCATTATGATGTATGTGTATTACACTAACAAGCTACTAGAAGAAGATGTACTCCCTTTACTAACAAGATGTACGGTGTTAAATAGAATAAGGACATAAACGTCTATATCGTGATTACTTTGTATCTAATTGAGTCTACCAGTTAAAGAGTTTCAAAAGAAGATTTCGTTTGAGTAAGAATGCGTTTGTATATAGCCTGCTTTAGAAAACATGTACCTCTTCTTTCATTTTTATACATATTAACTATATCTTTATACAAAAAAAATACAAAATTTTACCTATTTACGTATATGTTTAGGTATCGTTTTTTCCTATTGAAATATGATGCTAGAGGTAGCTGAAGATTCACAGAGTTACAAAAATGTGTTGCTTCAATTCGGTAGACAACTTACGGGGAGTCACCCAATTCCATTGACGATTATATGAGAATGTCTTAAAGAAATGGAAGAGAAAGTTTGTATAGATTGGAAAAAAAATATTATTGAAACATTTGGTGACGTTTATTTTTGGAAACCTCTGTTGAATGATATGCAAGAACTATATGCGGCACATGAAGAAAGACACGATTTTTCTTGTATGCTTGGAAGCATTGATTGCACACACTGGAAACAAAGAAATAGTCCAATGACGTGAAAAGGGAAATATGCCAGTGGTCATCATGGAGCGCCTTCATTGGTATTAGAGGTGTCATCATGGAGCGCCTTCGTTGGTATTGGAGGTTGTTGCTTCCCGAGATTTATGGATTCGACATGTTTACCAATCTTTTGTCAGGAAAGACACCGAATGCTGCTTTTACAATGAATAGAAACGAATATAAATTTGAGTATTAGCTTATGGATGAAATATATCTTGGGTATTTCACATTCAAGACAAACAAAAACATATGCATTGCAAACCCCAAACTAGGACGGCGGAAACGTTCAGGGGCGGATGACGTCATTGTACAATATCATAACAATTGAATAGTAATGAATCATAGCAACACAAACATTCATACATTTAAATTTCAAGTATTTTTCATAAAGGTGAACTATGGTCTTAAACCCTAAGACCACGATGGAAGTGAGTCTCACACAGAAAATAGTTTATAGTTTCATTTCTTTCAATAAAACTAACGAAGTATAAGCTTCTCGTAAACCAAAACCATTTTGATAATTCATGTGTGAGTTGTTACAACCATTCTTGATATGACGGATATGCCTGTCATAACATTCTCTAGGTTTCGGTTTCGGTAGGATATTTGTCACCCTAGACTAGTCCTGTCTAGCTGTAGCGAATAGCTTAGGTGTGGGGGTGTCAACCCTGTATAGATCTATACACAATTACCCCGCTCTCCCTCCAGGAGACTCTGGTTATAACTATAGGACTTACGTTGTACACTATGTAGGTACGGTGAAGGAAAAACCTCACAAGATCCTTAACAGGTTAACGCGAATTTATAATCCCTTTTTCGAATATGAAAATAACTTTTCTATTGCAAACTTGTGACAGATGTTTTATGACACACGATTGGAAGGCGTCATATTATTCAGATTATGACACGCATTTTACAGAATTCATGACATGCAGATTATTATTCATACGTTAGCCGTTTATGACACGCCAATATTTCTGTCATGAACTGTTTTGTACAACATTTTGGTAAATCTATTTATAACACTTTTATAAAAATATTCATCATAAAAGGTAACTAGTTGTAACATTTGGTATAAAAATAACATAATATATTGGGGTTTAACCCATCAAAATCGTGAATACAAGCTTACGATTATTTTACAAATATAATTATTTTTAGTAAAATATCAACTCACATATTACGTTTTGCACCTTGTTACCGTTTTGAAAGTTTTGAGTCAAAATATTTTCATGTTGATTTTTATGAAGGTACATGGGATAATTTATTTTTCATAAATAGTTGTTCCATTTTCAACACCATATTTAAGATGCATGCAATTACCTAAGGGTTAAACACATAACACATAAGCACATGCTAATATCCAATGGTTAAACGAGATTTGACTTGTATCCCCCCCCCCACCCAAAAACAATGAAAAACAAGAAAAGGTAGGGTATGTAGCTCACCTTGGTTTGGTTTGGTGTATGATTTGAAGTGATGAAGTGAGAATTTCAAGCCTAAAACACTTGGAGTGTTTGATGAACTCTTGAGGATTATGATACCCTAAAGTTTTTAACACATAATATCATGTGTAAATGGAAGGAAATTAACAAGATAATATGTAGAATCACTAGAAAAACTCAAAATAATTACAAGGATCTAGGGAATGCTTTGAAGAAATAAGTCTTCTTAAAGCTTGGGGCTTGAATTCTTTGAGAGAGATTTTAGAACTTCACAGTAAATGAAAGTGGGTTTGTGGTATGGGAAAAGGGGTTCTCGTTTATAGTAAAAGAGAGAAGGTTGACTTGATATTTTCTTAGATTACTGGAGGATAATGCCTTGTTATTTGATGGTTAATACGTGTTTTACTGTGATTGCCTTGGAAATAGGGGAAATGTCACACCTTAAAGTCAACCATATTTGCTTTCCCTTACTCTAGACCGTAAAGTCATTGGAATTCTATAACATGACCACAAACACAATGCCACATCCAAACATGGCTGCAAACACATGTGTTTGCGGTCCTAAGATGGGTCCCCTTTTTGTTTTCGGCCAAGGTGTGGTCCGCCATGGGTGTTCACGGTCCTAAGGCTTTTCTATTAGTGTTTTCGGCTAACATATAAGTCATCAAGGTAGTTTTCAGCCATGGTGGGGTTTCATGTTACAATCCTTTGGAAATTGCTTAATATGATTCATTGTAGGCTTGCCAATGCTAATTACAACATGACTCTTCAAGGCTTATGTATATACCTATTTAAATACATATATTTTCGATTATAAATCAATATACTTGTGGCTTTCAAATGTTCTAGGGTGGGTAAGATACTAGGCTAAATACTACTAGGCAATTGTAGCACCTGGTTCCTGGTATGTATTTTGATCTATGTATTTTTGAATTTTTAATTGGAACTTGGCGAGTTGTAGGCCCGACTCGCCAAGTAGAGATGAGATATTGAGCACGTTTAAGTTGGCGACTTAGCGAGTCCATATCCTGGACTCGGCGCGTCCGCCAGTCTGGAAGAAACCCTAGATCCACGGGTTTTGCACCCTATTTAAACCATGTTATGAGCCCCAAACTCGCCTCCTTCACCCTTAGAGCATCATTTAGCAAACCCTAACCATTCCTTGAGCATTTTGAGCATTTCTTGTGCGAATCTTGAAGTTTTGAAGAGAAGAAGGAAGCTAGATCCAAAGGAGTAGAAGGAGATCCAAGATCTTGCACCCACTATAGAGTTTATTGAGGTACTAATCGGATTCCTTCTGTATATATGATTAATTCTCCATTATAAATCACATTTAGGCCACTTTATCTATTTCTTAGCTTGATTATAGTAGAGAGGTCGTATTGGGTTGATGTAACACCGTAAATTTCAAGACAAATTTTTCATTTCAAATAATCATTTTATTCTTAGAAACGCTTGTTTAAAATCTCATTCATAGTCGAATTACAAAACATAACTCCATTTTCACTTGCATAGAAAACCAGGATCCTTCAAAAAATGACTCTTTCTCTGGTGTGTACAATCAAGCCGGTGCCGTCCCGTGATATTGAAAGAAACCTGAAAACATCACACAAAACACTGTAAGCACGAAGCTTAGTGAGTTCCCCAAAATACCACACATAACACATATTAGCCACTCAAGGCTATAACTCTATGGGTCCGTGCTCCCAAACTCTGTGAACCCTCACGTTCTAACTCTGGGAACCTTCCGGTTCCAACTCTATAAACATGCACAGCATAAATCACATAGAAGTAATGCAGTACAACACATCACGTACATATAGCATACAAATACTCTGATCACATAACTCTGGTTACCTACTCAAGGTAAAGTATAGTGAGAAGACTCACCTGGTAAGCAGAAAGCAGATATCCCCACACTTAAATCTCGAACTCGCCACCGCCTAACACGTAAGGCAAATACTCTCATGAATATAACTCTCGAGACTAGAATCAATCCTCTCATGACACCCTCTTAAGGGTAAAAGACTATTTTACCCCTCTCTTGGCCCAAAGGCCACATCGCTGACCAAACCCTAAAAGTCAACGGCCAACCCTTGGTCAAAATCAAAGTCCTCAGTCTAAGTCAACCCCTGACTGACCCTACTCGCCGAGTCAACCCTGTGACTCGTCGAGTTCCCATAATCAGAACTTCACTCAATCCGCGACCTAACTCGCCGAGTCACCCCGAGACTCGCTGAGTCCAACAACTCTGAGTCCACTCGCACACAACTCACCGAGTCATCCCTCGACTCACCGATTCTCGACTCAAACAGAGAATATCGGGACCCTTCGACAAGACTCGCCGAGTCTAAGAACAGACTCGCCGAGTCTAAGGCTATCATCAACCTACTCGCCGAGTCCCAGCTCATCTTCAAGCAACTCGTCGAGTACACCCATGTGACTCGCCGAGTACCACCGGTCTGAATCCATTCAGAAGCATTCTAGGCCATGCAACTGCTCCAAAACATAGATCTAGTCTCCTACCACTCATCCATCACGTAAAGTGGCAAACTTTACGTGAATCCAAAGAGATCTAAGCCTTTTGCACATTGGGCTAGGGTTTGGAACATGTAAGCTTCACTAAACACTCCAAGACAGGGACTTTCATGCTCTCTGATTCTTCTCCCTTCCAGATCTGAGGTAGCAACCTCAGATCTAACCTCTAGACTTCCCATTTCATCCATAGACAAATTCTCACAAACCCCAAAATGAAGAAACAACATAACAACAACTCAATAACGAGATATTACCTCTAAGTGATGCCCCAACTGCAATGTAATTCGAATCCAAGCAAAGCCCCTTGCTCCAAGCCTTCAATCTCCCAAAATTCCTTCAACAATTACATCTCCAAGCTCCAATCCACTCAACAATGGTGCTTCTCCGTGATTTAGGGTTTTCTGGGACTCAAGGGGTGATAAAGAGGCTGGGAGGAAAACATAATGATCTTTATATAAGGCTCAACCCCGAGAATTAGGGTTTTCTCCACTCAGCGCCTACTCGCCGAGTCCATTACACTGACTCGCGGAGTCGGCCACTTAACACGCGACCAAGTTGCGACTTTACTTGCCGAGTCCGCACATGGACTCGCCGAGTCACTCTTTCCCAATTTACTCTTTTAGCCCTTCAACTCTACTCTTGATATTTCGAGATGTTACAGTTGAATAGCCTTCAGATCTAGCCATGTTTCAGTTCCAAAAACTTAGATCTAACACCTTTATGGAGCCATCTTGCATGAAAGCCCTAGATCTTCTCTTTTAAGTGCCTTTTGAGCCTTTAAATTCCTTCTCATGCATATGTACACGTAAAGTTGGAAACTTTACGTGGTAACCAAGCCTTAAGAACCCAGATCTATAACTTGCATGCATTGCTTTTGAGCAGAATCAACTGTTTAGAAGTTGCATGCAACCGACTCAGCGAGTTGTTCTTCAGACTCGGCGAGTCGCATCGCGAGTTCCCGAGTTTTCCCCTATCATGTATTATATTGAGTGGAACCAGTGAGTTATAGGTGGACTCAGTGAGTCGGAGATCTGACTCATTCATGGAGGGACTCGGCGAGTCAATGCCCTGACTCGGCGAGTCCAAGGCAATCTTCATATCTCAAAAACATACTCGGTGAGTTGTTCATACAACTCGGCGAGTCACAGTCGGAGTGTTCATATGTTGAACGAGAACTCGACGAGTTGTTCATACAACTCGGCGAGTCAGATGCAGATTGACTAAGTGTTAGTATCAAAGAGGAACTCATCAAGTCTATACCAAACTCGACGAGTAGTAGCGAGCTGAATTGAGAAATGAAAGTAGGGACTCGACGGGTTGGTGGCCTAACTCGATGAGTCAGGTCAACTGTATGTTGACTTTGACCAAGAGGTTGACTTTGAATAGGGGTAAAATAGTCATTTTACCCTCAGTATAGTTATCTGTATTTGATTGAGTATACTTATGGAAATTATAGCCGGGGAGATACCAGAGTAGCAAAAGACAGATTCAAGAGCAGTTCACTCAGCAGCTAGACTACGAGGTGAGTTTTCCTTCCAGTAGGAACGGGTCTACGGCCACAATGTCGGCCCTTTTAGTTAGCAGTAGTCCCGGACCTCAGTCCGATGTTGTAGTTAGATTGCTTGATGTCTTTGTGATTCAAGCATGTTTTGTGTTATGTGTTCCGGACTTCGGTCCGATGTAGTATGCAGTCTATGTGCTTATGCTAGTTGATATGTTTATGCTATGCTATGTTATACTCAGTCAGTTTCTGGACTTTGGTCTGATGTAGGGGACAAGGTCTCAGTCATTTCCGGATTTCGGTCTGATGCAGTTAGTTCTGGACTTCAGTCGGATGCAGGGGACAAGGTCCCAGTCAGTTCCGGACTTCGGTCCGATGCAGTTTTTGGACTCCGGTCCAATGCAGAGGGCAAGGCCCTGGTTAGTTCCGGACTTCGGTTCGATGCAGTGGGCAAGGCCCAGTATGTGTTTATATCTTATTGTAAGGTATGTGGTAGTTTGGGGGAGCTCACTAAGCTTCGTGCTTACAGTTTCAGTTTTGGTTTCAGGTACTTCCGCAAGTACAGGGAAGAGCTCGGGATGATGGCATCACACAGATCACAGTTTCAGTTGTTGTCCTGGGAGTTGATTTAGCTTTTCATAGACATGGTTTGATACAGTCTTGATACAGTTCTCTCGTGATACTTTGTTATGGTTTTGAGATATTGATGTATGGGTTTTATTTTATGGTATTGATCTAATGATTTTAGTACCGATTAAACAAAACTTTTTTGGGTCGTATTTTGGGATGTTACAAGTTTGTATCAGAGCCTTGGTTTGAGGGATTCGGATACACTTTCAGGTGTGTCTGAACTCAAACTAAGGAAACAGTAAAAGATTTTCAAAGGAAAAAACATTTTCGAAAAGGATTTTGAAAAAGAACTTAGAAAGAAAAAGAGTTTTGATAAAGAGAAAAAGGTGTGGTGCGTGCGATTAGCCGAGCTCAAGTAAGTACTCCCAAATTACCCATTCAAGTTTATATTATCAGTTTCGGTTTCAGTAAAACAACATGCTAGTATAGGACTAAGGATCTAGGAGGATACCTTATGTACCTGCTTTATGTGTTTCAACTTGATGAGAATTGCATGCTAGTAGTGAGTAGACAGTAGTAGGATAGCATGTGTAGGTTATGCCTGATAGTATGAGCTTAGCATTGTATGCTAGTACAGTTTCTTGTTATGAGAATAGTTTGCATGAGTATGTTTCCTTTATCCGAATGCTGCTTGCTTTGTGCTTTGTGGGACTCTAAGTGACGGGAGTTAGCTATTAGGTGAATACATCACGTCACATGTGGTCAGGGTTGAATAATCTCAGAGTGTCGGATTTGACCCTATTGCACAGCTCTCGTTTGAGTCTAACCATTGTAGGGACGAGTCTTTTACTCGAAGGATTATTCGAGCCTCATTGCATGTGATGGTATTCAGGTGGTGGCTAATTGGCATTACAAAGAGGCCTTCAGCAGCTGAGGACTGGTTTGGGTAGAGTCAAAGGTTTCCCTAGGCCAAGCCTAGGCTGTGAGTAGCAGAAGTCAGTAGTAGTAGAGTGACATGGTGGAGTCAAGGCAGTTCTTGAGGAAGGTACGGATAGATGTGGAAGGTAGTATGGGCCCGTACTACTAAAAGCAGATGATCCGTACTCGAATCAAGGAAGGCTGAGATGAGACTGGGAAGCTTGTAGTAGCAACGATCCCTTGAGATATTTCAGTGTACTGACGTTTTCCATGATATGTTTTCAGAATGGTGGTTTTGCGACCTAGGCCAACAGCCGACAGTTCAGGTGCCGGAGAGGGATTAGGATCAGACTTGGGAGCCGAGCATCTAGATGAGCAGACTAGAGAGTTTTTCACTTCAGAGGTGACCCGTATCATTCTTGAGCAGACTCTAGTGATCTTTGGTTCGATCAAGGAGGGTATACTAGAGTTGATGGAGGAGATACTAGGCACATTTCATGCTAAGGTGGCGGCCATGATGGGGTCGCGCACGCTTACATTCAAGGAGTTCCAGGCATGTGGAGCTCCAGAGTATCACGAGGTGCGGGACCCCATAGTGAGTACTAGATGGTTGGCGGATGTGGCCAACGCTTTCCGCACGAGCAGGTGTCCAGAGGGGGACAAGGTTAGATTGGCATCCTGTCTTCTGGAGGACAGGGCACAGGATTGGTGGGAGGAACTCGGAAATGTCATTGGAGATAACGCAGCTTTGGATGCTATGACCTGGGATGAATTTATTGTTAGGTTCAAAGCTGAGTTCGCACCAATTATTGAGGTGCAGCAGTTATCCAGGGAGTTTCAGGATCTCACCCAGACTACAGAGACAGTGGTGGAGACTACAACCAAGTTCAGGCAAAGGGCGCTTCTCGTTCCTCAATGTGCAGCTGATGAGGAAATGAAGAAGGCCCGTTATCATGAGATGCTACAGAGTGACATCCGCCAGTTTGTGAGCTGGTCCAGCTGTAAAATGTTGGATGACATGATTTCTAGGGTTCGAGAGAGATAGAGAGAGATTGACCTTATATGGAGAGAAAAAGGAAGTCGGAGGCGGCTTTGGGTTCAGGGAGTTTGGGAAAAAAGCCCAAGGTTTCATATCACAGATCTAGGGGTCAGCAGATCCATGGTCGGTGTGGCAAGTGTGGGAGATTGCACGACGAGGCGTGCAAGGCAGGGAGTTCCAGCTGCTACAAGTGCGGTCGGACTAGGCATATGAGCAGAGATTGTACAGCCACTACTACTGCCATTGCGGCATCAGATCTGATTTGCTTCCTGTGCAATTAGAGAGGACATAAAAAGTCCTAGTGTCCGAGTTTAGCTGCTACAGGGAAGGTGTCAGCACCTGCTCCTGTTACTTTAAGGATTACAGATGGCCGTTAGGGTCGAGTCTTGAGATACCGGTGGCGAAGAGTAGGGCTTTTCAGCTGACAGCAGAGGAGGCACGAGCGAGTCTTGACGTGGTGATGGGTATGTAATTTTCCCTTATCTCTGCATTTATTATTGATTGTTTCTTATGGTTATATGTTTTGTATAGGGTCGTTATCAGTGAACGGAATTTTAGCCACGGTATTGTTTGATTCGGGGGCTACGCGATCATTCATCTCTCTTGCGGTTAGCAAGAGGTTTAGCAGAGATCCAAGGGAGCTATATTGTCCACTTGAGGTTGAGATAGCAGTTGACAGGACCGTTAGGGTGGCGAGAGTACACAGAGGATGTTCTCTACAGTTATTCGATAAGCAGTTTCCGGTGGACTTGGTCCCTATTCCCCTGCAAGGGAATAAGGTCATAGTAGACATGGATTGGCTGAGATCCAATGGGGCAGTGATAGATTGTGAGCTGCAGTTAGTGTGGGTTCGCACTCCCAGTGGGGGAGAGTTAGTGATTCAGGGCGAGAGGCCACAACGCAGACCAGTTCTGTGTTCAGCAGCGAGAGCGAGGCGCTATTTCCAACAGGGTTGCGTTGGTTATATTGCCTATGTTTTAGATGCCCGGGAGAAGGGCAAGACGACAGTTGATGATGTTTCGGTAGTGCGAGACCACCCGGATGTATTTCCAGAGGATTTTCCTGGAATACCTCCCGAGAGACAGGTCGAGTTCAGGATTGACCTGATCCCTGGTGCAGCTCCGATAGCTAAGGCACCGTATCGGTTGGCTTCCCCAGAGATGCAGGAGTTGTCTACGTAGCTGCATGAGCTGCTAGACAAGGGTTTTATCAGGCTGAGCAGTTCGCCCTGGGGAGCACTTATTTTGTTCGTTAAGATGAAGGATGGGTCGAACCGTATGTGTATATATTATCAGGAGTTGAATAAGGTAACGATGAAGAGCCATTACCCACTCCCGAGGATAGATGATTTGTTTGATCAGCTGCAGGGAGCGTCTTGGTTTTCCAAGATCGACTTATGCTCTAGGTATCATCAGATGTGAGTCAGAGATGAGGATGTGCAGAAGATTGCTTTCAGGACCCGGTATAGTTTGTGGTGATGCTGTTTAGGCTCACCAACGCTCCAATCGCATTCATGGATCTCATGAATTGCGTATGTCGGCCGTTGTTGGATCGGTCAATGATAGTATTGATTGATGACATCTTGATTTATTCCAAGACTCAAGAGCAGCACGAGGTGCACCTGAGAGAGGTGATAGAGATTTTGATGAGGGAGAGACTTTTCATAAAGTTCTCCAAGTGCGATTTCTGGTTGCGCGAGGTGTAGTTCCTTGGACACCTCGTCAACCAAAAGGGTATTTTGGTGTATCCGGCCAAGATAGAGGCTGTGATACAGTGGGAGGTCCCGAGATCTCCATCTGAGATTCGGAGCTTCCTAGGTTTAGCGGGGTACTACAGGAGATTCATCCAGGATTTCTCCAAGATAGCAGTACCGCTCACTCGACTGACTAAGAAGTCGGTGGTGTTTCGCTGGGGGCCTTAGCAGCAAGCATCATTATAGACCCTCAGGCAGAGATTGTGTGAGGCACCGATCCTTACTTTGCCAGAGGGAGTAGAGGATTTTGTAGTCTATTGTGATGCTTCGATAACAGGTATGGGAGCAGTGTTAATGTAGCGAGGCCGCGTGATAGCTTACGCCTCGAGACAGTTGAAGCCTCACGATGCTAACTATCCTATGCATGATTTAGATCTGTGGGCAGTGGTGTTTGCTCTCAAGATTTGGAGGCATTACCTTTATGCGGTCCGTTGTACCATTTACACGGATCATAAGAGTCTGAGGTACCTCATGGATCAGCTTTATCTTAACATGAGGCAGCGGCGGTGGTTAGATGTGGTAAAGTATTATGATTGTGAGATCCTTTATCACCTAGGGAAGGACAACTTAGTGGCCGATGCCCTAAGCCGCAAGGCGGCAGCGGCCCCGATCAGGGACATATGTTTGAGGATGACAGTAATTACTCCATTGTTAGAGCAGACCAGAGAGGCTCAGGTCGAGGGCCTCAAGGAGGAGAGGTAGAAGTGTGAGAGGATTGTGGGCCGAGTAGCTTCCTTCGACTATGACAGTCGAGGATTGTTGACCCTTTATGGGAGAGTTTGGGTACCGTACTGGGGCGGAGTACGGAAAGTGTTGATGGACGAGGCTCATAAGTATCGATTTTCCATCCACCTAGGGGTAACGAAGATGTATAGGGATCTTCGACCCGACTATTGGTGGCCTTTCATGAAGCGGGATGTCGCCTGGTATGTGTAGAGGTGCCTGACCTGCAGGAAGGTTAAGGCGGAGCACTAGAGGCCTCACGACAAGATGCAACCATTAGACATTCCAATGTGGAAATGGGAAGACATCACCATGGATTTTATCACTAAGCTTCCTAGGACTGCACGTGGAGTGGATTCGATTTGGGTTGTTGTGGATCGGCTGACAAAGAGTGCTCATTTTATACCGATCCAAGAGAGCATATCGGCTGAGATGCTAGCCGATATTTATGTGCGAGGGGTTGTGGCACAGCATGGAGTGCCTGTTTCAATGATGTCAGAACGAGATATCCGTTTTACTTCCAGATTATGGAAGCGGTTTCATGACAAGATGGGTACTCGTCTCCATTTCAGCACCGCTTTCCACCCTCAGACGGACGGGCAGAGCGAGAGGACGATTCAGACTCTCGAGGACATGCTTCGAGCATGTGTTCTAGACCTCGGTGCCAGTTGGGATACGTATCTTCCGTTAGCAGAATTCTCATATAACAAACGTTACCATTCGAGTATTGACCGCCCTCCCTTCGAGATGCTGAATGGGAGGAAGTGCAGGACCCCAATTTGCTGGGGCGAGGTCGGTAAGCGAGTCATCGGGAGCACCGAAGTGGTGCTCAAGACCACAGAGTTGATCCAGTAGGTTCATATTAGACTGCAAACTGCGCAAATTCGACATAAGAGTTACGTCGATAGGAGGTGTTCAGACTTAGAGTTTCAGGTGGGCGATATGGTCCTCCTGAAGGTGTCACCCTGGAAGGGTGTTATCAGGTTCCGTAATAGGGGCAAGTTGGGCCCCAAGTTCATCAGTCCTTTTAGGGTTTTGTCCCGGGTGGGTTGGGTCGCTTATCGGTTTGATCTTCTGGCAGAGCTTAGCCAGATCCACAACACTTTCCATGTTTCCCAGTTGAGAAAGTGTTTGGTGGACGAGTCAGCAGTTGTACCCTTGGAGGATATTCAGATTGATAGCAGCCTGGATTATATTGAGAGACCGGTTGCGATCTTGGATCGAAAGACGAAGACCTTGAGGAACAAGGTGGTTCAATTGGTAAAGAAGCAGTGGCAGCACCGGAAGGGGTCTGAGTGGACGTAGGAGGCAGAGGAGGAGATGAGGGAGCACTACCCAGAGTTGTTTCTAGATGCAACAACAACAGACTTCGAGGACGAAGTCTAAAATAAGTGGGGGAGATTTGTAGCACTTGGTTCCTGGTATGTATTTTGATCTATGTATTTTTGCATTTTTAACTGGAACTCGGCGAGCTGTAGGCCCGACTCGCCGAGTAGAGACGAGATATTGAGCACGTTGAAGTTGGCGACTCGGCGAGTCCATATCCTGGACTCGGCGAGTCCTCCAGTTTAGAAGAAACCCTAAATCCACGGGTTTTACACCCTATTTAAACCATGTTATGAGCCCCAAGCTCGCCTCCTTCACCCTCAGAGCATCATTTAGCAAACCCTAACCATTGCTTGAGCATTTTGAGCATTTCTTGTGTGAATCTTGACGTTTTGAAGAGATGAAGGAAGCTAGATCCAAAGGAGTAAAAGAAGATCCAAGATCTTGCACCCACTACAAAGTTTATTGAGGTACTAATCAGATTCCTTCTGTTTCTATGGTTAATTCTCCATTATAAATCACATTTAGGCCATTGTATCCATTTCTTAGCTTGATTATAGTAGAGAGATCGCATTTGGTTGAATAGCCTTCGGAATCTAGCCATGTTTCAGTTGCAAAAACTTAGATCTAACACCTTTATGGAGCCATCTTGCATTAAAACCCTAGATCTACTCTTTTAAGTGCCTTTTGAGTCTTTAAATTCCTTCTCATGCATATGTACACGTAAAGTTGGAAACTTTACGTGGTAACCAAGCCTTAAGAACCGAGATCTATAAGTTGTATGTATTGGTTTTGAGTAGAATCAACTGTTTAGAAGTTGCATGCAACCGACTCGGCGAGTCGTTCTTCAGACTCGGCGAGTCGAGTCGTGGGTTCCCGAGTTTTACCCTTTCATGTATTATGTCGAATGGAACCAGTGAGCTATAGGTGGACTCAGTGAGTCGGAGATCGGACTCATTCATGGAGGGACTCGGCGAGTCCAAGGAAATCTTCATATCTCAAGAAGAGACTCGACGAGTTGTTCATACAACTCGGCGAGTCACAGTCGGAGTGTTCATATGTTGAAGGAGAACTCGACGAGTTGTTCATACAACTCGACGAGTCAGATGCAGATTGACTAAGTGTTAGTATCAAAGAGGAACTCGATGAGTAGTAGCGAGCAGAATTGAGAAATGAGAGTAGGGACTCGACGAGTTGGTGGCCCAGTTCGACGAGTCAGGTCAACTGTATGTTGACTTTGACTAGGGGTAAAATAGTCATTTTACCCTCAGTATAGTTATCAGTATTTTATTGAGTGTACTTATGGAAATTCTAGCCGGGGAGATACCGGAGCAGCATCAGATAGATTCCAAAGCAGTTCACTAAGCTACCAAACTACGAGGTGAGTTTTCCTTCCAATAGGAACGGGTCTACGACCATAATGCTGGCCTGTTTAGTTAGCAGTAGTCCCGGACCTCGGTTCGATGCAATAGTTAGATTGCTTGATGTCTTTGTGATTCAAGCATGTTTTGTGTTATGTGTTACGGACTGCGATCCGATGCAGTATACAGTATATGTGCTTATGCTTGTTGATATGTTTATGCTATGTTATTTTATGCTCAGTCAGTTTTCGGACTTCGGTCTGATGCAGGGGATAAGATCCCAGTCAGTTCTGGATTTCGGTCCGATGTAGTTAGTTCTGGACTTCGGTCCGATGCAGAGGGAAAGGCCCCAGTTAGTTCTAGACTTCTGTCCGATGCAGTTTTCGTACTTCGGTTCGATGTAGTGGGCAAGGCCCAGTATATGTTTATACGTTATTGTATGGTATGTGGTAGTTTGGGGGATCTCACTAAGCTTCGTGCTTACAATTTTAGTTTTGGTTTCAGGTACTTCCGCAAGTAAAGGGAAGAGCTCGGGATGATGGCATCGCACACACCACAGTTTCAGTTTTTGTCCTAGGAGTTGATTTACCTTTTCATAGACATGATTTGATACAGTCTTGATACAGTTCTCTCGTGATACTTTGTTATGGTTTTGAGATATTGACGTATGAGTTTTATTTTATGGTATTGATCTAATGATTTTAGTAATGATTAAATAAAAAATTTTAGGTCGTATTTTGGGATGTTACAGCAATATTTTAAATCCATGATTCCTACTCCAATATATTTGTCTAGTTTTTCCTTGATACACTAATTTACTTTCAAGAGGTTATCTTATATGTGATTTCCATAGTGTGTACACCCATATACTTGCACTTATTCCCTTTTCATTTTCAAGGTTTTTATTGTTATAAGGTTACAATTTTAGACCTTGCTTGATCCAAATATTTCGGGTTGTCACATCATCCCTCGTTAGAGGGAATTTCATCCAGAAATTAGCATCTTAGACGACTCTTGCAACTAGGAGAAAGTTGTCGGTATCTCTGTTTCATCTGGTCTCTTTGTTCCTAGGGGATTTTGTGTGCTTGGTGCTCCAACGGACCTTCGCTGTTGGTATTTGACCTTTCTATTTTGGTTTCCCTGCCCATGATTCTCATATGTTCCCCTTTGGGGTGTAGGTTCTTGTTAAACTGGATTTTCTTCGAGTGGGACTACAAGAGCTTAAGTGATTTGATACTTATCAAGGTTAGACATGTAGAGTGTAGGATGTACGATGGTGAGTCCTTGTGGTAACCGAAGTCTATGGGCTTCTAGGCCTATCCTGACGAGGATCTCGAATGGTCTAATGATGTTTATGTACTAGGCGCCCTAGAGGTAGTGTTCCCTAGACCTTAAGACATACACTATTGTCACTAAGGTTAAGGTTGCGGGTGATGCAGTTGGCCTTATGAATCTTAGGTTGCCATGGGAGTTTCTTCCTATGAAGTTTCGGGCTAGTGGTATGTTGACCTTCGCTTGTTGCTTGAATTTGGTCGATTGAGTCTTCGATTTGGAATAGGGGATATCAATCCCTAAGGATGGGTTTGTTTGACTCTTAGTAGTCAGTGGTCCTATGGGTAATTCATCTTTCCTCCTTATGAGTTGGATGGGTGCTTTCTGAGGTTAGAGGCTTGGTCTGATAGCTTCTTTACTTATTGGTCGTTCTATTGATCGGACGATATCTGTTTTTGTGTCGGTGCTAGGTGTTATAGGGGGTTTGGCTACTAGAATGGCTCCAAGAATTGAGTTGATTCCGAACTCAACTTGGCACTTAGGCGATATTTCCGAGAGACTTTCTGGGAAAATCTCGAGGAAGTTATAAACCTCTATTATTCCTTTGATGTCTTTTGCTTGTTGCTTCCTATTTCTATTGTGGGCTTGGAAAGAGCGTGGTACCTCTTGCATGTGATATGAGGTTTGTCCTTATAGATCGAAAAGGGTTTCGTTAATCGGTCGGGTAAAGCGAAGGGTCTCTTTGCAGTGCATGAAATTGGTATGGTGAGGGTCAAGCCAGTCCATGTCGGATGACGACGTTGGGCTTCTTATCATAACAAATGTTTAGTTTATTTGGAAGGAATGATTGTTTAGAATGATTGTACTTTCTATGTGTACACCTTTAGTATTTCCAGTTTCTATCCTTGTTATTACTATTGTAATTATTTTTTACCTGGATTATTGGGTGTTCTAGTAGTACTAGTGCTTTGATATAGACGATAGAATTTCATAGTCTGATTTCTATTATGCCTATCTATGATAGTTTGATGTATCCTAGTCGTATATAATTTAAGATTGAAAAGATTATCGACTGAGTGGCCCTGCCCTAAATCCACAACCAGACAAGGAACAGGAATTAAGGAGGAACCACACACTCTAAGTCTGTAGAATCTTAATTGCATACGACCCTACGTTTACACTAAGTCATCATAGCTCCCAGCAAGGATCTGTAGTTTTTCTATGAATGGTATGACTTGTTCGGATGAGGAAGCAATTTATGATTATGATTTTCGCTGACAAAAATCTTTGTAAAATTTTGATGCTTAATTTTTCATTGTTTGAAAATGTACCGAAAATCCAAGTAGGGTTTCTTGTTGCTTCATCATGTCCTATTGCTAAACTCCTCCCGCTTCTCCGTCATTCCTCTCTGTTGGACAATCTCTTTTGAAATGTCCCATTTCACCGCACTTGTGGCATAGTGGACTCATTCCAGCCTTGGGGTTTGGAGTGAGGCATTGGGCTGAGGTCCTACAGAAACGGGAAGTGTGCCTCTTCTTGTTGCACTTATTGCAATATAATTCCTGGTAGACTCCATGATGATGGTAGTTGCATTTGCTGCAGTATGGGAGGTTTCCATGAGATGGTTTTCTCAATGCTGAGGTAGTAGGGCTAGTGGGGGTATGGACTACTGCAACTTGTTGCCTTTTGGTAAGCCCTTGAGTCAAACTGCTCCCTTTCTCTTTCCTAAACTTTCGTTTCATGATCTTAGGTTTGGGGTTTAGGGGTGTCATGGCATGTTGTCCCTCATTGGTTTCCTTGGTTGTTACTTCGATTGGAATTGTCGGCATTGTTTCCATTTTCGTTTGTGTTGTTGGAAGGTTGTGGAGTCGATCTATAGAATTGATGTTTCACTGGTGTGTTGGTTATTTTCATGGGAATACATGATTCTGTTGCATGATGAGAAAACATGTTCGTAAGTAACTGGGGTCATTTCCAATTGTATCCCATCTATGATTATAGATATACAGTCATGCATGCGCGCATATAAGTCACATTTTTTGTTGCACGATTCTCAATGTTTCAACCTACATCCCTATCATGTATTTATGGTAATGGGTAGTAGTAGGTATTGGACGATCTTTAATTTTAACAAAAGAGGATATAGATATCAGTGCAATTTTTTGATTCAGATTAAACGGGTTCTTGGAGGGCATACCTCTCTTGATTTACTACTACTAGTTGTAACGAAATACATAATAACCCTAGGACCTAGTGCGAGTAGTGTAGTGATGCTCATATGCCGAAATAGCGCATATGGTGCTCAACCATTTCATGAGTGGCCTCTTCCGCTCTCTGCTCTGCTAAAGCTACCCAAGCCGCAGCTGCAATGAGATGTTGTCTTACGGTGGCCACTTCCTCCATTAAGGATCTTTGAGTATGTGTTGAGTAAGAGTATCTAGCAGGAGTCACCTAGGGAGAGAGAGCTCTGAGTAGAGGAGTAATTTAGGAGAGATACCAGGATGAGCATTCAAGGAGCCTATTGAGAGAGTACTTAGATACCCGTGTGGGGTATAGTTGCTTGACTTCGGTGACACCTGTTGAGTGTGAATAGATTAAATAGAATTGTAAACTAGAGTGGTTTTACGTTCTGGTGTAGATTATTCGATGCCTGAATGCTGCTTGCTTCGTGCTTCATGGAACTCTCGATGATGGGAGTCAGCTATAAAGTGAATATGACGATATTCAGGAGGTAGATGGTTGGCATCATAAGGAGTTTTTCAGCAGCTAATGGAAGAGAAGTGTGGGAACCTAGGAAGAGCCTAAGGAGTGACCTTAGTCAAATAAGTACACTGATAGATTAGAGTATTCGCTGGGGAGCGACCAGGTTTAACGAGATTAGTGATCGAGAAGATTGAGCAGTTACTTAGGAAATCTGGGACGATCCATGTGGAAAGTATGGGTAGATGTGGCAAGTAGTATGGGCCTGTACTACTGAAAGTAGAGGAACCATACTTGACGTAGGGAGAGTTCCAGAGGTTCTAAGTAGTAGATTGAGAGGAGATAACATGGTTCGGGTACCATGATTCATAGCAGATCGAGAGGTGGCCACATGGTTTGAGTACCATGACTCGTGGCGTTTAGTGCTTCTGGTTTTACCAGTTATCCCGTTGTGATTAATTAGGTTGAGATCAGATGTGATAGAGTGTGGGGATAGAGGGAAATGTTGAACATGTTTCAATGGAGCATACATTAAGAGGGAAATTGAGTTAGTTTCCGAGAGATTTTTTTGGTGAGATGCCAGTCGGAGTTGCAAGACTCAGGGATGAGTAGAGATGGTGCTCTATGGAGGATTACGGTTTGAGTTGAGCAATCGGCCGATAGTGAAGACGTCATTTTTGATGACCAGAGTTGTGTTATTTCCGTTTCCTATGAGAAGCAGAAGAGCCATTGAGTTTCCAGTTTCTGAGTTTGAAGGTAAACCCTATGGGGTAGCAATTGTTGCGATCTTTCACTAGAGTATCTAGGTAGTACGTCTGCCGCAGGGTAATATTATAGCATGAGAGAGGCATTAGTGGGGACTGAGAGGATCACGGATATACCCTATTTGAGTATAGTATGGCATATGCTAGCAATAGTGTCGGGCGATCAATAAGGGTATATCGGGGCGATGGCCCTCATTGTTTATGATGGATATCGACAGTGGGAGTAAGGTTCTTCTATCATGATAACTCTCATGATGGGGCGTTGGTTGGGGAGTCAAAAATGAGGAGTGCGATAGTTCATTAATTGTCAGACTGAGAGTTGTGACCACTACGTGACAGTTGAGATGTCTGATAGTGTGTCAGTATGAGATTTGAATGACGTTGGGAGACTGGTCAAGGAATCAGAAACGAGGTGCGTGTGAGTGTATTATTCTAGATTGAAAGTCAGGACTATGTTAGGACAGTCGAAGTATCAAGTGGTATGTCGGTCTGAGGCATTCAAGCTGACTAAAGGTAGTCACGTTGGGAGGATTCTGAGGTTTTGTCTAAGATGCGGGATATTTGTAGTTGCTTGGTTCCCATCGGGAAGATCATTGAATTATTATGAGGTTCGTTTCAAGGGTCAAGTGTAATATACATAGTGAAATAGTGTATAGAGTAGATTGATGGAATGCTTGTGGTGATGGTTTGAACCCTAAGCAGGGGAAGATCCGGGTATTTTATTGAAAGGATCAGAGATTTGTTTAGGGTCGTTTAGAGCACTGGATATCGAGACCTGCAGTACTAATGCATGAGACCAGGGTTATTGGCGGCCGAGGCGAAGTGCAAAGCGAGGTAATGCATTATGTACATGTTCAGGAAAGGATGGGTGTATCCACGGCAGGAGGCCGCTGACCAGGGAAATCTGTTGAGGTCAAGAATTTTTCCGTATTGAAAATATTTGGGTTCAAGGCGGATGGGTCATTGAGGTTTGGAGTCGATTGCCAAAGTACCAATTCGATGTATGGATTATTTTCTGCATTTTGGGAAGGATAGCAGTTGTTTCGGGCAACCAACTTTAGGGTCGGTATGAGTATTCTTTCATAGGTTTTGAGCAATAGAAGAGGGAGTTTTGAATTGTCGTCAACGTGTTCTAAGTCATTATTGATTCCTCTGTGTTTAAAATTGAGGGCTAGAGTATTACGAAGTTGCGAGCTGTGCGAGAGGAAGATCGGCCGTGGAGTCAAGATATTATGAGATTCTGGAAGGATGCATTGCGGTATCTGAGTATGATGTCATGGGTGGTGGATCAGTGATTGAGGTAATGCATTGCGAGGTTCTATGATGGCTTACCGAGGTATTTGAGTATGAGGCCATAAAATTTCATATTATTTTGAGACTTAAGTGACGACACGACAAGTGGAGTATCAAGTGACGACGGTTCAAGTGGGAGCCCTTCAGCTACCTGTCATCAAGTGGAAGTATTCAAGAGTGTAAATTGCAGCAAGAAAAGTGTTGGTATGACGGTTGTCATTAGGAGTGGTGATGCTTAACCTGGGTGGGTGTGTATACCTATCTATGTTGAGTCGTGGAGTATTCAATAGTGAACTCAGTGGGGTGGTGACTCGAGGAGGAGATTATGGGGTGATAAAAAGGGTGATCGGATCAGGGTGGGAGTAATCGCTTTGGATTATCATGGGAAAACCATGGAGTGAGCCCATGGCGAGTAAGTGAGAGAGTGTTGTGATACTACGGGGATTCGCAGTGTTCACCAGTCAGCGAGAGAGTGTTATGATACTTTGGGGATCTGTAGTATTCATGAGTCAATGAGAGAGTGTCGTAGGCCTGAGGGGAGCCATAGCCTTCAAGGGTTAGTGAGAGGGAATGTTATGATACTACGGGGAGCCGTATAATTCACTAGTCATAGCATATCACAGAAGAGTTTTTAGGCTTGTGTAGCCTTATTCCTTGAGTTTCAGGAACCTGGTGGTCGGATCAGGGGCGAGACTGTGGTCTTTATATTTTTCAGGAATCGTTATATTCTGAGTGAGTTGTGGTTATCGCAATCGAAGGGAATTGGAGAAGTGATTTACGTGTGGGTTGCGGGTCATGGGTCATGAGTTGAGTGCTTCATTGGGACGATTGGTTCTAATTCTATGTCGGACCAGACTCTCGAGTTTGAGTTTGGCTTTGGTGGTGTATTAAGTAGGCAAATGAAATTCTAGATTCATAGATGGGTTTCATTGTGATGGGTATTGGGTGTCATCTGATGTCTTAGGCCTAAGTGGGTCAGTTCATTGTATGGGAAGGACCACGAGATGCATGAAACTAATGAGTAGTAGACGAAAGAGGTCGAGGGTAAGACGATTTCAATTGGGATTGTATTAACCGCTTCGGGTAAAGCGAACATCATGACTTGTGTGTAACTATGGGCCGATATACTTGTTGTGAGAAGGAAGTTAGTGACACGTTTTGGGGCGTGCAACAGGTAACCTTTGGAGGTTCAACTGTGGGGTCGGGAGTTGACCTGGTGCTCAATGTTGAAAGGGATATCTGAGGGGGAGCTGGGGATTATGATTGTTAGATGTTAAAGGATACTTCTGAGCAAGCATGATCATTTTCTTGTGTCTGAGGATAGGGTGTTGAGAGTTCTTTGTTCAGATAGGTTTCGATTATAGTACAATGGATGGGTCCTTGGTGTAATGTGACCCTTTCGTTCCTTTGAGTATGATATGGATCGTTTAGTATGTCTGGTACGAGTGATCGGTAGCCGATTTATGGGCCTTAACTTGTTTATATCAGTCGCAACGAGGGAATCGAAGGGGTAATGAGTTAACAAGGTATGTTATTCGAGAAGCGAATAACATGGTGATAGCTTGAGAGGCCGGTCTGGTAGTGAGACATGTCACTAGAGTTTCTAGATTCTGGAGAGTCAGAAGGAGTATCGTAGCGGCAGAAGTGTATGTCTTATTTCGGATTTGGGAGTTCCTGTTTGGATTCAGGTGTCCATGGAGAAAAATATATGTGTAGTATGAGATCCTTTCAGTGGTGCTTTTTGGGTTATTGGGTTCGATCTATATGTAGTTGAAGAGCAATTTCGAGAGCGAAATCTAATTCAAGTGGGGGAGAATTGTAACATCCGAAATTTCAGGTATATTATTGTGTGTTTAAATTTTAAAATATATGGAGTGACTTGACGAGTTGTGAGTCCAACTCGCTGAGTAGGGTCGAGTTGCTTGCGTGGAATTAATGAGTGGACTCGATGAGTTGGAGAGCTGACTCGCCGAGTAGGTGCTGGGCAGAGAAACCCTAATTTCCCAGGTTTGGGGCCTATATAAGGGAACTTATGCCCCTAGTTTCGCCTCACCAGTTACCCTACACCCTTGAGATAAAACCCTAATCGCCATTAGAGCTAGAAAGTGAGTGAGGAGCTAAGTTGGTGGTTGTTGATGCATTCTTTGAAGGAGAAGTGAAGCGTATTGAGGTTGGGGAAAGAGGAGGCTTTGGATCTACAGGTTCAGCAGTGTTTGCTTGAGGTAAATATACTAACTTGCTCATCTTCTAGGGAGATCTTGATATGGGAGTTTTCTAGGGTTTTCTTCCATTGCTTAGAGTCTTTGAGCCTTTTGTGTATGATTTGAGGTTGAAACCTCAGATCTGAAGTGTGGAGGGTCTTGTGAGCCCAAATACCTGAACTTTATTAAGCTAGAGACCAGACTTTGAACACTTAGTCCTTGTTGGAGCATGTTGTGGCATTGTGAGCCTTACATGCCATGTTTGAACGTAAAGCTTGCAGCTTTACGTGACAATCGAGCCTTAGGATGGTAGATCTAGTGTTTGGAGTGATAGATCTGTCTTAAATCGTCTAAATGAGAAATCAGATCGAAGGGATTCACCGAGTCCATGGCCTGACTCGACGATTCGGGTCAAAATGGACTGTTGCCTAGAGTTTGACTTCTGTTGACTTTAGGGTTTGGTCAACATGAGTAATGGAGACCATGGAGGGGTAAAATGGTCTTTTGCCCAATTCAAGAGTTAGAGAGAGAAGGAATAGCCTTCAGTTTTTAGAGTCGTGAAAAAGAGTACTAATTAAGGATATTCATCCTTTGTGATAGGTGGAGGCTAGTTCAAGATTCAGGTGCGAGGTTATTTGCTTGCTACTTGCGAGGTGAGTCTTCTCACTATACTTTACCTAGAGTGGTAATTATGTGTGACCAAAGGATCTTATGTGCTTACTTGAGTTGTGTGCATTTGTCTGTGTGATATATATGCTATATTAGGTGATACTGAGATCGGACCTGAGGTTCTAACGAGATGTGATGTGACATCCCCAATTTTACGGCCAGAAAAAACCGATTTTTGTTTATGCTTATTTGAAAATCAGAGTAATATTTTACATAAAAGTGTTGCGGAATTTGTTCCCAAAATAAAAATATGATAAAGATTTTTCAAAGCATTTATGTAGAAATGTATTTCATTAAAAAGACTTGGGATGTCATGTTTGATACAGATCAAAAGCATAAACAGTACATTATAAGCCTTACAACAGTTATTTACAACTACTGGCCTATAATCCAAAAATCCCTCATCATCATCCAAATTATGCTCTGGGTCCACTACCTGTAAAACAGAAAGCTGAGTGGGTCAGGTTTGGGAGCCTGGTGAGCATATAGGGTTTTCAACCCACAAATAATAATAAATTTATTAATTTCACCGATCAACTATACATTTATTAATTTTATCAAACCAACAATAACCCTGATTACCCATTCCCGTTATCCTCATTTTACGTCCCTAAATACCTATACAAGGGACCTAGTCTAAGGATTTTATCATTGGGATGGACTTTACTGCTAAGGGGATTCCTTAGCCATATATGTCCGTAAGGCAACCATGAGGGGAATGGAGTACACCGGTGAACATCAAGCCCATAAACACCTACAGATTACGGGCCTGCTAGCGTTCCACTAGACTGTCTAGAAGAGTCCGTGGTCGTCATCCATACTCCGCTAGATGACTGGAACAACAACAACATCGAGGCCTCTCATCATTTTAACACACATCAACTATTTCGTCTACCCATGTTTTACCCAACATATTTATAGATAAAAATTACATATACATATTATAACTTGTATAAAACATTTATTCAACACTCATCTCAAATAAACAATCAATATAATTATACATAGCACATATTTTATAGAAAACACTTCATATCTATGTGTAAGATGAAAGTGACTATACACTCACTTGATTTGATGATAATCGGGCAACAATTCGTTCCCTAAAATGATCGTTTCTGATAAAACCGGGAGTTTTATTGAGAAATTGGGCTCTGCGAGGGTTGGAGCTTCAAAACCGAAAAGATAAAATTTTCCGGGTCTTCGGGCACTTCGGGATGTGTTTCGGGTGTTGGAAATGATTCTGGGGCTTTGGGGGAAGTCAAAATAGTCAAAATATAAGTTTAGGGGTGAAAACTGACATTTTTTCTAATTCTAGTCGGGAGATCTCGCAGCCCCCTATTTATAGGGTGCGAGACCGAAGTTTGAATGGCTAAGGAAGCTCCATGTAGCAGCTACGAGGCTCGGACACGGAGGGGAGACGTGGCTCGGATGTGAGAGGGACAGGTGGTTGGTGCGAGGCAAGACACGGAGGCGAGGTATAGGAGGCGTGTCGGAAGATGCGAAGGTCACCAGGCTCAGACATGGCCTCTGCGAGATTCGGACACGTGAAGAGTACGAGGCAGCCTCTGATTGGCCAAGACTTCGGTCCGAGGAGAATGTGACACGCGTCGGATCCGGACTTGGCCACAACTCGGTGACGCAGCAGCTTCGGACACGAGACGAGGGTGACGTGGCCGGCTCCTATCCATGCGAATTTTTCGAAAATTGCACCCAAAACTTCTAAAATTCATAACTTTCGCATACAAGCTCCGTTTTTGACGTTCTTTATGTGCACGCTTTCGTTTAGACTTCGTCGGCTAATTTTGAATTTAATTTTAATATTATTATTTTTAACAGACCGGGACAGGAAAATCTGTTAAAAATTCATAACTTCTTTATCTGACGTCCGTTTTCGTCAGTCTTTTTATCGTTGTACTACTATTAACGAGACCTTCGATTCTCGTTTAGATTGTGTCGGCTAAATATCGCTCGATTTTAAATTCAAGTTTTTAGCTATCTACTGCTCCGCTAGAACTTAGAAAAATCACAACTTCCTCATACGAAGTCAGATTTGGACGTTCTTTTTATCAAAATTCTTGGCTTAATGAATACTATGACTTTTGTTTAGATTGTTAAAACTAAAAAACACTTTGTCGTAAATTCACTTTTTACGCTTCCCGGTGTAATGCCGGTTCCGTCGCGAAACTTCGACAGGTCATAACTTCTTCGTTATAACTCGGATTTCGGCGTTCTTTATCCGGAATCCTTGTTTCGGTCACTAAAACTTTCTTACAAGATATGGGCTTTTTCTAATATTTATTTTCAATACTTATTTTCATTATTAATTAATTAAATCGTAATAATTAAGCAAATAAGCATATAATTCACATGATATTCACATAATTCCTCTTTATTACTTCAAAATGAATTATAAAGGTTGACCTAGACTATTACAACGTTATTAATGCTTTTAGACCATAAACACGGGCGTTACATGTGAGACTGGAGGGTCCTCGCTGAGACCGGACCAGAGGGTCCAACGAACTGTTAGACTAGAGGGTCCTCACTAAGACCAGACCAGAAGGTCGAACGAGCTGTGAGACCAGACCAGAGGTTCTAACAAGCCGTGGGACTAGACGGTCCCACTGAGACACATAGACCGGAGGGTCTTACAGAGTTATAGCCTCAAGTGGCTAATGTGTTGTATGTGGTATTTTGGGGAACACACTAAGCTGCATGTTTACCGTGTTATGTGTTATGTGTTTCAGGTTTTTCTCAGGATTGCGGGAAGGCACCGGTTTGATTGTACACACTAGTGAAAGAGTTATGTTTTTGAGGATCATGGATTTTAATCAAACAATTATGGAGTTGCGAATTGTAAATTAAATAAATGAGATTTTTTGTGAAATGTGCTATGAGAATTATGTGATTTTAAATGAAAATATTGTTTTGAAAATTTTCAATGTTACAATTTAGAAGAAAACAAAACTATGTATTTTTTCCCTCTTGTAATGTCTTTTTTTTTTTAATTTAAATATTACGGTTTATTGAAATAGTATGTTTTATTTATATTATATTTTATAAAAATATATTTAGTTTTATAGTTATTAATAAAAAGAAATTTAGAAAAAATGATAACTCGGAAATTATTTGATTTTATAAATGCTGACCATTTTGTACAATGATGTTAACACCATGAGTGATTTAACATTTTTTTGATAAAACTACACAAATGGTCCCTGTGATATGTTGAAAATTTCCACTTTGGTAAAAAACAATGTTTGGATAGCACCAGAGGTCCAAAGGTTTTCAGCACCGCCGAAGGCAGCACCGTCGAAGAGCTCAGAAAAAGTGGCCATTGCTAGAGCTAAAGATATGTTCGTTATCGAATCTCAAACCGCCTTTCTTCGTCTTTCTAGATCCGAAATCGAACTTCAAATAGATAGATATGGAGGTTCTGGTTTGGCTAGAGTTTGAACGATTTTCAGTAAATAATTTTTGTGCTTTTACAAATTGGGTTGTTCTTGCGATTTACAAATCTTGTAATGTATTGATGTTAAAAATATGGTTGTTGTTGTGGGTTTACAAATATAGTTGTTCTTGAGTTTGAGTTTGCATATTAGAAAAATCAGAATGTTTTGTTCTTTAGATTTGAAAATTTTATATTTGAATTCATCAAATATTGGTGGTAGTTCTTGAGACTGGTGGCCGACGGTGATGCTAGTTGCGTTCTAATATTCCCGCAGGTGATGGTGGCAGAGTCTGGTGGCCGACAAGTGGTGGTGCTGACGGATAATGATGACAGTAAGTATTGCTCATAAAATGTTTTGAACTCAGAGAGAGAGAGAGAGAGGGAGAGAGAGAGAGAGAGGGAGAGAGAGAGAGAGATAGAGAGATAGATGTGATTATTTTCTTTTTCTTTTTTGAGTTTTGTAATAAAAAAGTTGAAAAATAAAATAGAATGGCAAAAACGGTATTTAAAAGAAATCAAAATAAATTTGACTTCTAGTACTAGTCCAAATATTTTTGGATTAAAGTGATAATTTTCGACATACCATAGGGACCATTTGTGCAATTTTATCTATTTTTTTATGTTATAAGATTATGTTCATACTTATTAGTCTTAATTAAAACTTGTAATAAAATAGAAATTTTGAATCTCTAATATTATTCTAAACCTTTTTAGACCAAAATAACAATTTTCAACATACCATAAACACTATTTGTACAATTTTATCCAAAAATTTTTTTTTATGTTATAAGATAACGTCCATACTTATTATTCTTAATTTATAAATTTCCAAGTTTTGATGAGTTCTCTTAAGAATTAATAAATATAATTATTATTTTGTAACCAAAATGTCAGTCAAATGAAAAGACAAACGACAAGACTCATCATCGGGAAAATGAAGATGCAAAAATTATGTTAGGTTTTAGTGGAGGGAAGGAGAAAGGTTTGATAGATGGAGGTAAAGCCAACGATATAGAGAATATTTGGTTATAAATAATTTGCATCATGATTCCTCATGATAATCTAAAAAAGTGGCAGAATAAGCTTTGAAGGCAATAAGTGACTTTTCATTATATTTAATTCCAAAAATAAAAAGGAAAATTTCTTTGAATTCCAAAGATAAAAAGCAATTGAAATGAAAGAAAGATGATTGGATCGATAACTCTAAAAATCCCAAGAATTGGGAATGAATTCATGTATATAGTCCATAGCTTTTCAGATTGAATCTCACAATCTAAAAAGTTAAAAAATGTTGATGTGGAGTTTTATGTTTGTCAAGCTATTAAACGATTATATAATAAGATGATTTTTTTTCTTTCTTTCAAACTCTTATATGTAACTTCTATATGGATAAAATATCGATTAAAATTTCTTAATATGATTAGTATGATGGCACTCTTTAATATGATGACATTCTTGGACATGATACACTCTTGGATATGCTCATACTCCTCAAATATGAATACACTCTTTGAAATGGAGTATCTAACAGTAGAATCGGAAAAAAGTGTATGCACAGGATATGTCACCAAGTGACAAGGTGTGCCACTCAATGGCACCTGATGCGTCATTATGGCACTTAATGTGCCAATAGTAACACATAATCCATTATCATCTGCCTAGAGGGCGCCAATGCAGTGTCTCTCATGGTTGAAGGTTCTAGAAGCAGCTATATGACAAATTGTGATTAGTTGACACTTTTCATGGGTCTATGGACTGATAAGTTAGACCCATTAGAGTTTTAGGTATGATCCCTAGTCTATAAATAACGATGTCTCTAACAATATCACAATTAAGTTAACAAATCAACACAACATCAAAAATGGTTCATGACTTATTATGCACTCTAATATACATTAACACATTAAAACAAACTTTGTTTTTCTAAGACAACTTTTATGACTAAAATTGCATAAAAACTTTTGATCACATAAAATAACAAATATAACAATTATAAAGTTGTCATAGAAAATATGTATGAACTTATTTTTAACAAAAGCAAGTTATCCATATTTTCCAAAAACCAAAATTATTTAAATAATCTAAAAATCTAACCAAGCTTGCAAAGATGACTATGATACAAATTATTGGGTTTTATTTAAAAATTAGTTTTAAGAACTCAAGAATAGCATCGTAAGCATTTTAAGTTTGGACAACATAAATAATTTATACTAAAGGATCATCTTGCAAACAAAGAAAAGATAACAACCATAAAATGAAAAATATAACAACATTTGTTAAAGTTGGGTCCTCAAGGGGATACTTGGAAGTTGTCAAAGATGGAAAGAGACCAAAACTAGAGCTCTTCTATATGTATCCACCTAGGAAGTGATAGTTACCAAAGATGATATTCTTCTCTTTTACTTATCGTTCTTAAGCCTTTAAGAACTAAAATTAACTTGGTCTTAAGGAGAAGTACTTATGAGATACTAACTTCCTTACTAGTTCTTCAAAAGAAAGCAAGAAGAGGGTGAGAGATAAAGATAGAGATGTTTTGGCTTCAAGAAAAAAAGATAACAAAAAGATCCACACTTGGAAGCCTTTCTTCTCTTTATATACTTACACACATCTACCAAGAGCCATATTTTCATTTAATGCATAAATATCACAACTAGGATGCATGAGAGTGTAAGAGGTTGGACAACAACCAACATCACGCCCCCATGGGGGCTCTCGACCAATAATGAGGAGAAAGGGAAGGTAAAGTGATTTTCACTCTACGTCATTTCCTTCCATGTACATATGATATTTATATAAACTTCAATAGGTCCAAAATAAATGTACACAACATATAAATCATACCTTATGAGTCATTAATTAATTACTCAATTAGAAAATATTGTTTTCATGAGATATTAATTTCTAGTTAAATGTAATAGTTAATAATAGTTATTAGCAATCAAATTCTAATAAATAACTAAAAAGTGTCGACTTGCTTAAGATATAACCCTATATGATCATATATTATTAGAAAATATCATTTCATATTAATTTTCTAGCATATAGATCTTTTATAAACCGTTTGTCTAACAACTACTGATGTTGCATGGATAACTCCTGCATCTCAGGGATGCTAGTCTCTATAATGCCTTGGTTATCGGAGCTGCACTTAGAACAAGGTCTATCCTAAACTCGACCTAACACTTGAGACGAATACTCGAAAAATCCTCGGGGAACACATAGGAAAAATCCCTAACTATAGGTACCTCAACTATAATCTTTTTCTTCACCACCCGCATATCAACCATGTATACCAGAAATCATACACACCAGTGCTGCAAATACGATCTGGACCTTGCAACCGATTAGAAAGTTAAGTTGCTCCTCGTACCCTCACGCTTGATAGTCAGTTCTCCCCCACCTAGGGTTCGAACTATCATCTGCTTTCGTCCACAATCAATCGAAGCCCTAAACCGGCTAAACCAATATATACCAACCACCATACTGATATCACCCATATAAATATGGATTAGGTCTATCGGCAAACTCCCCTAAAAATCTCCAATATACAATCCTTATAGACTCCCGATACAGAAATTGTCCTATCGTCAGCCACATTAACCACTATAGGGTGATCCAATGCTCCCTGAGCGAGCGACATCAAAACCCTATATAAAAATAATTGACCCGGACGAAAGACTCGACCTAAGTCAAATAAAACTATAATAGGTACATAATGATGGGTTTTATACAAACAATCATATGTGTGCATGCAACCCTAGATATGAATCTATGTTTTCACTATTATTCATACAACATTATGAATACATAAGGAAACCTAACATGCTCCTAGTAATTTCAAAAATCATAAAGAAGAACGGAATACATACCTCTTGTTGTTATGTTGTAATAACAACTTGTATCTTGAATCTTCTTGTCTTTGAAAGAAATTACCACACGTGTAGTACCTCTAATGGCTCACAAACACCAAGAGAAAATGGAGAGGCAAGAGAAAGAGAGAGAGAGAGAGAGAGAGAGAGAGAGAGAGGATATATGAAATTCGGCTCTAGGAACCCTAGGTATCAAGTGGTCGAACTTCTTATGCCAAGGGGTCTTTATATAGGTGTAGGAATTAGGGTTTCAGTCCTTATCCTTATTTGATTGCTTGCCCACCAAGCAGCCCAAAGGATAACCCTACAAACCTTATCATGGAAGAATTATAAGGCCTTATCCCCTTGAATTCTTCCATCCTATCATATAGGGCATCCATTACCATACTTTGCAACTATCACATAATTATAGTTCAGTCCCCCTAGTTCAGTTAACTTGTTTTGATCACAAAATTAGTTCTTAATTAATTCTTGATCAATGTTAACTAAATGAATATGATTTTTCTTTTAATATATTATTCATATAATATATTAATAAACCATAATAACCTCTTTCTCTATTATTTCTCTAGTCAAGTTGCTTTGGTGAAGGTAACCCAAAAGGACCATGCACAACCGGGTCAAGTACTTACCAAATATGGTTACGAGATTAGACACTAATCCAACAGTCTTCCACTTGAATAAGTCTAGTAACCATAAATGAAAGTAGAATTCGATTAGCAATCGTAGCTCTCAAAGATGCTGCCGAACTTTGATCTTATCAGTAACCTGTCCTTTAGATAAGGGATCGCATGATCCTCTGTTCTAAATATCGTATGGACAATCACATGGAACATAGTCATACTTATTGCCCAACAATTTGTTTCTCGATCTCAGATTCGTTTGATATAGAAATTAATTGAACACATCAATTCAGTCCTGACCGGGCCCGACACATAAGTCAAACAAAATCATCGAGGGGCCCTGATATAGCTTTTTACCCTCTTAGGATGAAAGGAACAGATAAACTTCGACTTATATACATTTAATATTCAGTAATTAAATCATACACAACAATGCGTTTTATAACATCAAGTTACTGATGTGTTTTCACGTTATCATTGCATAACCAATTAGCAAATAGTAAACCATATATCTAGGTTTTAAGACCATATGATATTATCGTGTTTTGATCACTCGTGATAAATTTCATGAAGTGATTCTAGCAAGTGTGGGTTTATTCCAATGCTCAAAACATGTTCATAATCACTCATGAACGTTATAGCAAACCTTTGCTATGTCTGATACACTTTAGACAATCTACACGACAATTCACGACGGTCTTCAATCATACCTACTTCCAACATATGAAAGACTATGGACCGTTTGAATAATCTATTATTCAGGAAGTCAAAACATGCAAAATGAAACAATAGGTAAATAAATAACATAAGACAGTAACTTTACTAATAAATAATACTCATTTATTTAATCATCGAATGTCAATTACATTTATCTATTAAACGTTTCCAAACTATCTAATCTAAACTAATATCGTCCTTCAGCCCAATGCTCCTAGTGTGCTGCAAGTGCTTAACCCTACTCAGTCCTTTCGTAAGTAGATCTGCTCGGTTATCCTCTGACGATACCATCTTCACTACGAGTAGTCCTTCTTCTACCCGATGTCGAGTAAAGTGATATTTTATGTCGATATATCGAGATCTACCATGATCCCTCGGTTCCTTGGTCAAGGCAACTGCTCCTTCATTATCACAGAAAATTTCCATGGGTTCCTGTATGGCTGGCACAACTCTAAGGTCTCCAATGAAATTCTTCAGCCATATAGCCTCTTTTGATGCTTCGCTCGCTGCAATGTACTTTGATTCGCACGTTAAATCAGCTACGGTATCTTTCTTGGAACTTTTCCAAGTCACTGCTCCTCCATTAAGTATAAAGACCCAACCCGAATGCGAACGATAGTTGTCCCTGTCGGTTTGAAAACTGTCGTCACTGTACCCTCACACCTTTAAGTCATCACTCCCACCGAGGATTAGAAACCATTCCTTGGTCCTTCGAAGGTACTTAAGAATATTCTTGACTGCGGTCCAATGTGCTTTGCCAAGGTTCCCTTGATATCTTTTGACCATGCTCAAAGCAACAGCCACATCAGGGCGAGTACAAGTCATAGCATACATGATCGAGCCAACTGCGGAAGCGTAGGGTACTTGGTCATCTCTGCTATCTCGACTTCGGTACTCGGACTTTGAGTCTTACTCAACTTGACATTACTTTGTATTGGTAACTCCCCTTTCTTGGAATTCTCCATACTAAAATGTTTTAGTTCCTTTTCCAAGAAAGTATTCTGACTAAGTCCTATTATTCTTTTACTCCTGTTTCTTACTATCCTTATTCCCAAAATATAGGCAGCCTCTCCGAGGTTCTTCATAGCGAAGCACTTCCCAATTCAGGACTATACTTCTTGCAGCATCAGCACGTCATTTCCTATGAGTAATATGTCATCGATATACAATACGAGGAAGCTTACTATACTCCCACTGGCCTTTACATATACACATGATTCATCCTCACTTCGCAGAAAACCAAACTCTTTGACTTTCTCATCGGAACAAAGATTTCATCTGCAAGACGCTTGTTTAAGTCCATAAATGGACTTTTCAAGCTTACACACTATATTAGGATGCTTCACATTGACAAAACCCTCTGGCTGACCCGTGTAAAAATCCCCATCCAACTTCCCATTTAGGAAAGCGGTTTTGACATCCATTTGCCATATTTCATAATTATGAAATGCAACAATGGCCAACATCACTCTAATAGACTTTATCTTCACAACTGGTGAGAAGGTATCATCATAGTCAACTCCGAGAGTTTGAGTAAAGCCCTTCGCAACCAATCGCATCTTATAAGTGTGCACATTCTCATCCATGGCGGTCTTCTTCTTGAAGATCCATTTACACCGACCGTCTTACGACCTGGTACATGATCAACCAAGCTCCAAACATGGTTATCATACATGGACTGAATCTCGCTGTCCATTGCCTCTTTCCACTTCGCAGACCCCGGGCCTGCCATGGCCTCCTTGTAGCTGTTAGGTCCGTCCAAACTTATTAGTGTATTGTCACTAATATACGTATCGCCCTCGGTTGTTATATGAAAACCATACAACACGGGTGGAATACTAACTCTACTGGAATGTCTAAGAGGTAATACTTCGTCAATTGGCTCAATCGGAGTTTCCTCCTCGGGTTGAACGCCAGCGTTATAGGTTCCTTCATCGTTCGACTCTTAAATCTCTTCAAGATCGATTTACCTCCCATTGGCTTATGAGTTCTCGCTCTCGGAAAACCCCTCTCCTCGCAACGAAGAAAATATTTTCACTTGGTCTTTAGAAGATATATCCAAAGGACTTTTGCGAGTAGCCAATGAAAATACATCGCTCACTACGAGGTTCGAGCTTGTCATGAGTCTCTCGTCTTACGAAAGCCTCGCAACCCCAAACCTTGATATATGCTAAGGAGGGATCCTTCCCTGTCTACATCTCGTGAGGTGTTTTGGCAACCTTTTTCGTAGGAACTAAGTTAAGGATATGGGCGGCAGTCTCTAAGGCATACCCCCAGAATGAGAGAGGTAGTGAAGCATGACTCATGATGGAACGAATCATGTCTAGCAAGGTTCGATTACGCCTCTCAGCCACACCATTCAACTGCGGTGTCCTAGGTGGCGTCAATTGCGAAACTATTCTGCATTCCTTGAGGTAGTTATGTAATTCAAGACTTAGGTACTCTCCACCTCGATCGGATTGAAGCATCTTGATTTTCCTGCCCAACTGATTCTCCACTTCTTGTTTAAACTCTTTGAACTTTTCAAAGGTTTCTGACTTGTGCTTGATTAAGTAGATATACCCATATCTGCTATAATCGTCGGTGAAAGTCACATAGAAGCGGTTTGCATCTATTGTGGTGGATCTAAAGGGCCCACACACATCGTTATGTATGAGATCCAATAAACCCTCACCCCTCTCACAAGTGCCAGTGAAGGGTGACTTGGTCATCTTTCCAAGTAAACAAGACTCGCACATGTCATCGTCCCTAAGGTCGAATGACTCCAACACTCCAGCCTTTTGGAGTTGGGCTATGCATTTCTTGTTGACATGTCCAAGACGACAATGCCACAAGCATGCCTTATCCATACTATTGGAAGAATCGACACATAACATATCATCTCCTAAGTTATCTACAACCATCACAGTCTCATATATTCCGTTACACGGCAACGCTTCAAAATATAAAACACTATTAAGATAAGCATAAATAGAACCCTTTTCATTATCAAATGAATATCTAAAACCTTGTCTATATAAACCATGAAATGAAATGATGTTTCTTGCCATATCTAGTGAATAGCAACAATTGTCTAAATCTAATCCTAATCCATTACTAAGCACTAAGGAATGAACTCCAATCTTGGTGACATGCGATGATCTTCTTTTTCCCATGATTAGATTTATCCTCCCATGCTTCACATCACTATTTCTTCTTAGTCCCTGCAGATCATAACATATGTGAAAACCCTATCCTGTATCAAGAACCCAAGAAATAGCATGCGATGAATCATTAGATTTAATAGTGTAAATACCTGTGAATGATGGATTGATCTTGCCTTCCTTGATAGCTTGCAGATATTCTGGGCAACTTCTCTTCCAATGCCCTATCTTGTGGCAGTGATGGCACTCTACCTCCTTAGGTTTTGAGTTGGGTTTAGCAGAACCAACTTTGGTTCCACTAGAAGAGGTGTCATCTTGGGACTTTTCCTTATGGTGGCCCTTTGAGGGAGCCTTCCTCTTCTTACCCTTCCCTTGCCGTATTGCCAAGACAGGGGCAGCGGCGAGAGTAGGAGTTGGTGCAACATACTTATCCTTGAGATTGCTCTCAGCAGTCCTTAGCAAGCCTTGAAGCTTGCTCAAGGTGACCTCTTCCTTGTTCATGTGGTAGGTCATGCGGAACTGGTTGTAGCAGGGAGGGAAGGAGTGAAGGATGATGTCAATTGCCAACTCTTCATCGAAGTTAACATTTAACTTCAGCAGGCGATTAACATATCTCTGCATCTTTTGCAGATGAGCGGTAAGGGACTCTCCATTACCCATTTTGGCAGTGATCATCGAAGTGATGATCTCATACATTTCTTGCCTCGGACTTTGGTGGTACCGGTCGAGCAACTCTTGATGCATTTCATAGGGATACATGTCCTCATAAGACTTTTGGAGTTCTACAGTCATGGTCGCTAACATGAAGCAATGGACTTTTGTGGCATCACGCTCATGGGCCTCAAAGGCAGCGATTTCTTTAGCAGTGGCAGTGTTGAGGTTGATTTCCTTTAGCTTCACATCAAGGACATACTCTTTGTCCTCGTAGCGAGTGACCATTCGGATGTTACTGATCCAATCATTGAGATTGGACCCGTCAAAGATCACTCTCCCACACAAATTCATGAGTGAGAATGAGCCGGAAGCATTGTTGTTGAGGTTCGACATCTGAAATAGAAAAGGACAAAGTTTGTTTCGAAATGAATCTTTAATTAAACACCCAAATGAGAAATTAGGGCTAGTATCCAACAACATTATTTACAAATTAGAAGAGGGATGCTGTAATCTAACATGCAAATAAGTTGAAGGTAAGTGAATGACGATTCACTAATTCTCCACCATGAAAAATGAAAATAATTAAGTTTTAAATGTATTGAAAACTCCTAGATTCCTTTTGAGATTCATTGAACTTTTCTAATGGCATGTTTAAATCTCGATATGCCCCTCTAGTTTGTGACTTGGATGCCTAAGATCACAAAGCGGGTGTGAATAACCATGCAAATATACATGGTGCCCTCATTGTTACAGTCATCTATTCGATGTGCCGGTTAGCAACACACGCTCCATCGAACTATGAAAAACAATGAGTCACCATTTTTCACCTTTGCTTAGAGCCCAATTAGTGTTCCGGTTAACCACACACGCTCCACTAACGTCTTAGCAAGGGTGCAAAGTGTAATTTCATGGATTTGCATCAATTGACTTTTTCCTAAAGTAACTAAGATTGGGAATTGTTGGAAAAACATTTAGTTACTTTTATAACCCATTATACTTTTAAGGAGGAAGGTTTTGTCCTATCCTACCCGTTCGGCTAACGACCCTCCACCAATCAAGGAAGCGGTGGGTGAGAGTGGACACCAATTAAACGGTCATTTTATAGGCCATGGCCTTATACCCCCCTTATAGATCGACTTCGTGAATGAGGCCTACTAACGGTAAGACTAGCATTTTAAGTTATACATATATACATATTAATCTTGTAATATTATAATAGTATAGGGTGTATTTTAAACATTTCAAAATACTAGGGTTTAAATTAAATTTAAAATTTTTCGAAAATTAAAATCTTATAATTTTAAAATTTAAATATTAAGACTTTGATTTAATAATTATCCCGAAATTAACCAATTAATTTGAATTATTAAATCTTGAAGGATTATCTTATTAATTTAAACAATTAATTTAACCTAATCTTTTAAATCCCCTAAAATTCGAAAATATGGGATGGGATAATTCAAAATCTTTAATTACCAAATTAAACTATTAAAGAGATAATCATAAGATATGACAATATCCAAATCCCTAATATTTAGGTGTCTTATCTTGGGGAAGGAGGCAAAATTTGAAACCCTAGGGTTGGATAACCCTAGAATTCGAAATCATAAGATATGAACCCTAAATTAGAAAATCGTGCCTCTAGGGTTTATTGGCTATAAACCCTAATTTGTCAAATCCATACATTTGTATAAAGCTAATTGAAAACAAAAAGTAAACAGCTCTGATACCACTGATGGGTTTTATACAAACAATCATATATGTGCATGCAACCCTAGATACAGATCTATGTTTTCACTATTAGTCATACAACATTATGAACACATAAGGAAACCTAGCATGCTCCTAGTAATTTCAAAAACCATAAAGAAGAATGGAATACATACCTCTTGTTGGTATGTTGTAATAACAACTTGTATGTTGAATCTTCTTGTTTTTGAAAGCATGTATTACAAGTGTTGTACTTCTAATGGCTCACAAACACCAAGAGCAAATGGAGAGGCAAGAGAGAGAGAGAGAGAGGAGATATGTAATTCGGCTCTAGGAACCCTAGGTATCAAGTGGCCGAATTTCTTATGCCAATGGGTCTTTATATAGGTGTAGGAATTAGGGTTTCAGTCCTTATCCTTATCTGATTGCTTGCCCACCAAGCAACCCAAAGGATAACCCTGGAAACCTTATCATGGACGAATTCTAAGGCCTTATCCCCTTGAATTTTTCCACCCTATCATATAGGGCATCCATTGCGCTACTTTGCAACTATCACATAATTACAATTCAGTCCCTCTAGTTCAGTTAACTTGTTTTGATCACAAAATTAATTCTTAATTAATTCTTGACCAATGTTAACTAAATGAATATGATTTCTCTTTTAATATATTATTCATATAATATATTAATAAACCATAATAACCTCTTTCTCTATTATTTCTCTAGTTAAGTTGCTTTGGTGAAGGCAACCCAAAATGACCATGCATAGTCGGGTCAAGTACTTACCAAATATGGTTACGGGCTTAGACACTAATCCAACACATACTTAGCCGAAAATATACCTAAAAACATGTATAACAATAAGAACATAATCAAAGAATGACATAGTCATAAAATGAATACATACCAGTGACCATATCGGGTTCCGCTCTTACCTCCTCGACAATAAGCTGATATGCCCTGACCTTGGTCCTAGGGTCCTCCGCCTCCCTTGGCGTCCATCAATCTAACTCAAAGTCATTGGAGTTGGGGTCCTGCAGCTTCCTTTCTGCTAAACTGGAACAATCAGCCTAGACGTGGCCCATCTGATTGCAATGAAAGTATACCCTCACCTCCTGCTTACAGTCTTGACGGTAATGACCATCTCATCTACACTTGAAACATATAGACATAAACATGTACATGCACCCTCGAGCTTCTTCCCACTTTCCATAAAGATCATATCCCCTCTGTCCCCCGGAACGGTCATCAACAACTTTGAACTTCCTAGCTTCTTCCAATGGTGCCTGGACCTATACCTACTTCCTCTTCATTTATTGGGTCTCTAACTCCAATACTTGAAGGCAAAAAACTCTCTGATCTTTGTCTTCAACATATCAGAGTAATGAGACATCTTCCTTTTCTCCTCCACATCAAACTTAGGGAAAAACAATGCCCTCTTCATGAACTTATTGATGATCTCCGTCACTCACTTAATAGTCTGCTTGAGTACCGGATACTCTCGAGTCTTTCGCTCAATCTCCACATGGGGATCATACCGTTCCCTAAACTGAGTTTTAAACTCCTCCTAAGTAAGGTCTCATAGGCCATACTCGAGTGCCAGATACTCTTGAGTCACTAGCCCCATGAATCCTTCGTCGCGTGGCATAATAGGTTTACAATGAACCTAACATTTTCCTCATTGGGGAAAAAACTTATGTGAAAGGAACCATCCACCTCCGATATTCGTCACATGTTGACAATTAAATCCTTCTTCGCTTTGAGAAAAGGAGATTGACATGTGAAAAAGTCACGAAAGGTTACACCCTTAGTCCTATGTTGTCAAGCCTCTCTAAATGTTTGAGTGGCTACATACCTTTCATTAAACATGAGTATCAACTCCTCCTTGATCTTCAAAAATATACCTAGTATCACATCAAGTATGGCTTGCGAGACCTCAACAACAGTCATATCATGCAAGTTTGGATCACTCAAGTGTGATCTAGAGCTGCTCTTACCCCATCTCGTAGTTACTATACTATAGACACAAACCAGAAAAGGTTACAACATATAAATAGTGTTATCCCCCACATTATTTCCCTAAATATCATCTCCTTATAACGCTTGTGATCCTTCTTGATCCAAGTACATATCTCATGCTTTTGGTAGCACGAGTCCATACTACCTTCCACACCTATTCATACTTGTCCCAAGAATTGCCTTAAATTTTCTAAGTTTCCACTTATAGCCACTACCTGATGTTCTATCACACAAATATATGTCTACACGTACATACTAATAATCTTCCAAGACCCTCTAGGATTTCGCAACCCTACCATGACAAATGAACTTTTTGTTAATATCGACGAATCTCCTTATGAATGCAAAGTTGTACATAGTTAAGAACGAGATAGACATTCGAATAATTGACCTTATCCTAAAGCAACAACCAAACAAGGAACATACAATAAGTCAAAATCAAGAATTCTAAGGTTATCTAATTCTAAATACTTACAATCCTAAAGCATTTACTTAACAACTCGTCAATATTAACATAAAATTCAAATAACACATTATGATCAATATAAAAGGAAACAAGGCATCAAGGCATCTCTCCTAAGCAGCCGATGTAGCATGTAAACCCTGAGCATATCCTTAGCCTATATTCTAGCATGCTTATCAGGCAACCACATAATTAACATACAAAACAATTATCAGTATAATGGAAATCACATTCCTTCCCAAGCTCTGACTGAGTGTACGCATCACATATTTCCTTCTTTTTTAAAAATCTTTTCTAAAAAGGTTTTATAAAGTTTTTTTCTCAAGCCTTAGTTAGATTTTGGACACACACTTGTATTTATTAAAATACATCAAACCGAGTCTCTAATACTAACTTGTGACGTTCCAAATTTTCAATCATTTTTTTGAAGTTTAATTAATCAACATAAAAACCATTTTCATAAGAAGAAACATATATATCCATTGGATTCAAAAAATCTTAAAACTAAACATAGATTTTAGAAGAAGCCTCAAAACAAAACATATATGTGTGTATAATCACACCCATCTTTCCTTTTCTCACCATAAAACCTAAAAAACATTTAAACTTAACGAGTAAGCACAAAGCTTTGTGAGTTTCCTAGTATACCACATATTCCACCACACATACAATGCATACACTTACAAATGTTATAGTCTAACTATAGGCTTACATCGACATACAAATGTTAGAATCAAACTATAGTCTTACATCAACATATGGATGCTATAGTCCAACTATAGTCTTACATCAACATATAAATGCTATAGTCCAACTATAGTCTTTCATAAACATACAAATGTTATAGTCTAACTATAGACAAAAACATACAAATACTATAGACCACCTATAGTCATTCAACAACATAAAAATGTTATAGTCTAACTATAGTCTTACATCATGGGCACATCGCGACCACTATAATCCTAAATAGTCACGACCCGGACTTTGCTTTACACCGCAACCAAGGCTTGTTTGCACCGCGTCTCCTAGTAAAAAAAACACTTATATTAAGTTCTTAATCTTTTAAGTCAAGGGATATAACTTTCCAAACACCATCTTGGGAGGTGTCTAATGGATAAAAATCCTAACTTAACTAACATGCAAGCCCTTAACAAGTCCAACACTAACCATATATCCAAAACAAACCAAGAAGGTTAAGGTTTTCTTCCATGATTCAAAGAGAGCATCTGGATGTACTCTCTTCACCACTTTGCATCCTGAAAACCATCCAAAACATCCCACAAACTTAGAGTTTTTCAAACTCCAAGGAAATCATACTAAAAAGAAACTAAAGTGACTAAAACGATAGATCTAGAATCATAGTGTTATAAAGATGCAAACTTGAAAACATACAAAGCAAAAAGATAGGATAAGAAGGTGGATGATATCTCGATCTAGCTTCCCTTGCACCAAACACACCTTGTTTCTCCTTGCAGTTTCACTCAAATGGCATCAAAGCTCAAGAATTCATGGAAGGAGGCTAGGGTTTCAAGCTCTAGGGTTTCTAGAGGATGAAGATTGACAATAGAGGAAACCCTAGACGCTCATTCCTTTAAATATGGTCCAAAACTAAAGACCTTGTGTTCTGAGTTGTGGTGGTGATACACCATGACCAACTTACGGTCATGTTGTGATTAAATGTGCTGCCACTCATCACGACCCACACCTAGTCGCGAAGCAAAGTAATCCAAAACCAACTTTGTTATTTCATAAAAGTAATAATTAAAATACTTGGATAACAAACCTTACAGCTAGGGCTGTAAACGAACTGAACGTTCGGCGAACCGTTCGTGTACTGTTCGGCGGGAAGTTCGTTTATGTTCGTTTATTTAATAAATGAACGAACATGAACAAAAATTATCGTTCGTTTAGTTAAATGAACGAACATGAACAATTGTCTCATTCGTTCATTTATGTTCGTGAACGTTCGTTTATGATGTTCATTTACGTTCGTTTATGTTCGTTCGTTTAAGTTTATTTATATTCATCTATATTCAATTATTTTTTTATTATATTGCTATATTATAAGTTCGATTATGTTCATATATGTTCAATTGTGCTTTTTTATCTTTGTTCGTTTATGTTTGTTCATTTATGTTCGTTTAGCATGTTCACGAACATAAATGAACGAACATGAACAAAGTAATTTGTTAAACGAACGAACATGAACAAGAAAATCTCGTTCGTTTATCCGTTCATGTTCGTTTGTTGTTCGGCTAACTTAAACGAACGAACATGAACAAGACCTTGTTCGTGTTCGTTTGGTTCGTTTACAGCCCTACAACGATGAAAAAAATTGAAAGAGTGAACTAGTGAACTTTTATCTACATGCAATTTTGGCACCAAATTTCATATGTGCATTGCCTTTGGCTAATCTAAAAGTATTGCAAAAAAAAAAAATCATTGGTTTTTTTTTTGCTATATTTTTTAAAATGGGCATATGCACAAAAAATATGAATATGCACCGAAAATATTTTTTTATATATCAATTTTAAAATGTACATAATATTTGGGAAAACCTTAGAAAAACCAAACACATTTTCATCAAATCCTTAAAAAAAACCACTATATTATGTTTTTTTTTTGTACGTTAAAACCCTTATATTTTTGAAAATGTCTAATTTAAAGCTTTAAGTTCAATAAACCTTAAATAGCAAAAAATTCTAGATAATCAATTCTCAATGTTTTGATGGTTACAATCAATTATATTAAAAAATTTCAAAAATTAAGGGATTTGATGTACTAAAAAAAATAATATAGTGGTTTTTTTAATGCTTAGATGAAAACAAATTGAGTTTTTCTAAGGTAAAAAAGATTTTAATAAGACTTTTAGAAAATATAAAGGTTTTTATGTATTAAAAAATAATATAATAGTTTTTTTAAGAATTAGATGAAAATATATTGGGTCTTTATGGGGGTTTCCCATAATATTTTGCTGGATTAAAAAAGACAAAAAATATTGAGACAATTTTTTTTAGTTCACTAAAAATAATATATATATATATATATATATATATATATATATATATATATATATATATATATATATATATATATATATATATATATATATATATCTTGAAATTAATATTTAAAAAAATATATAAAAAAATGCATTTTTGATTTGTATTCATATTTTTTTTTGTTCATAAGCATATATTTAAAAAAAAATGTGAGAATAGACATAGAGAAAAAAAATTCATTTTGTAAGTATATAGATGTGTCAAGGCCAATGCAAATATGAAATTTGGTGCCAAAATTATATATAATGCTTAGCTTATTAATGGGTTCCATACTATTATACGTTAAAAAAATATTTGGACGAAAAATAATTTATTACGGTAGGAAACCTCTAATAAATCATTATTTTATAAGTTACCTTACACTTACTTATTAGCTTATAAGCTAATAAGCAATAAGCTTTTTTGCCAAACAACCCCTTAAATTAAAAAAAAAAAAAAAAAAAAAAAAAAAAAAAAAAAAAAAAACACATTACCTCATTCGTTTAGTTTAGTTCTAACATGATTATGCATCTCTCTCTCTCTCTCTCTCTCTATATATATATATATATATATATATATATATATATATATATATATATATATATATATATACACACACACACAGAGTTCTAAATAACGTGACGGCACCAAGGCGTGAAGAAGTCGTTACGAAAAGATGCAAAACATCTTTGTGAGGCGTGGTACTCAAATAACATGGCTATGCGCGTCTTAACGCGTTATGACACAAGTTTTTTCCAAGGAGCGAGGGTTTTTTTTTTCAGATTGGGAATGAAAGAATTGAAAATTTGTTAATTTTTTCATGTTAAGTATTGATATAACACTTCTAAAAACTTGTTATATTTGATATAATTCTATAATTATGTGATTTATCTTTTTTAATGTACGTCTTAAAAACGTCCTGGCTTGAGGCTTGATTTTGCCGTTTCGTCACGCCTTACGTAATTTAACATTATATATATATATATATATATATATATATATATATATATATATATATATATATATATATATATATATATATATATATAATCAATTCAATGATTGTATCATATTCTTATATACACCAGTACTTTATTCTCTAACCAATAAAAATATTAAGCTATTAACAATGATGCTAGGAATCATAGACTAATAAAGCATTTTTTGTTAGCCAATCAAACGCCACTACTATCACCTTTTTCCTAATTAATTAGATATCATGAATAATAACCAAATATATTTTTTTCTTGTTATAAATGCTAGAGAATACTCTTGTTTGAAGACACAAAGAGGCATGGCTGCCATTAGAGAAGGAGAAAATGATGGTATGGGCGTAGGTTTGAAGGATTTGTCTAAGAAACTAGAAGATTTTGCAAAGGCTAGAGACTGGGAAAAATATCACACCCCCAGAAATTTACTCCTTGCCATGGTACTTCCACCGTTTCTCTTGTACTCTTATGAGCATTTGATTGATGAAATTATAGAACTTTAAGAAAATGGAAGATTTTGCCATGGCTAGAGATAGGAAAAGTATCATATCATCTATTGTTAACCTTTTAAAGACTTATTAGTATTGCTCAATCAACTTTCTGCTTACATTTATTTAACAAAAAATATTTTGTTTATAAACATTTTCCAATAGTTTGTTTTTTCTAATGTTTTTTTCTTTAAAAAAAAAAAAAAAAAAAAAAAAAAAAAAAAAAAAAAAAAAAAAAAACTAATTTATCATTTGTATATCTTAAATAATTTTATAATGTTGTCACATCTATTTTGGGCTATAATTTTTTATAAAGATGATAATATATATATATATATATATATATTCCAGATTTTTAAAAGAATTAAGATGTTAAGGTTGTTTTATTAATATATGATTACTCGATCAAAATGAAATAGACATACTTGAATAATTATATATAATTTATTCATCATGTAGATTTTGCTGGGAATAAATAATACCACATGTTATTCACTATTCATATATGATTATTTTGATTTGTTAATTTTATATGTTACAATCGTACACAAATGACATTATTCAAATATATGACTTGTTAAAAATTCTTGGCCTTTAATGTGATTTGTTATTTGGACATAAATTATATTTACACAATATAATTAGATAATATTGCTTTATTAATAAAAATAAAGAAAATTACTTAGAATTAATCTGTTAATTTGAACATATATGATTGAATAATATTACAATTATAGGTTATGATATGTGCTTTTGGTTTCACAATTGTTTTTTCGCTTTGTGGTAAGCTAATTCCGTAATATATTTTGCTTTTGTTAATAATAGCGTTTACTTTCTTTTTATTACTTATGTATGTTTTTTGTTATACTTAGTAATAAAATTATCAATGAATAATAAATATATCTTAATGATCATCTTGACTCTTTTTAAAAGTCTAGACATAATTTTTATGATGATACTTTTTGTATAAATTACTTTTAAGCCGTATTGTAACTTTGTAACGAATAATATAAAAATAGTTAATGATAAAGATATAAAATACTTTTGTAGTACATTCCATTTTGCTTTGCTCAACTTCACTTCGTATTTGTGTTATCTTCATTGATTACATTGGTTACATTAATAAAAATGAAGGAGAATGTTTTGAATGCAGGTGGGTGAAGTGGGAGAGTTATCAGAGATATTTCAATGGAAGGGAGAGGTCGAAAAAGGGTTAGAAAGCTGGAAGGAATCAGAGAAAGAGCATCTGGGAGAGGAACTATCAGATGTACTCTTATACCTTATCAGATTGGCCGATATATGTGGTATTGATCTTGGCCATGCTGCCCTCAATAAAATCCTCAAGAACGCTATCAAATATCCTCCCATTTCCTTATAGTAACCTCAAATCAAGATTACAGATTCCCTTTTGTAATCTCCAAGGAACAATCGTCATGATCCATGAGCCTCATAATTAACTTTAGCCGAATACTAATACGCATACCGTTTTTTTTTGTTACTTCTGTTTTTGATCCACATTAGTAATCTATTTCATCAATAAAACAACACAATTGCTTATTGATTTCTCATATACTGCCTCCATATACGTTGTTCAGACAATTAGATGAAAAAAAAAAAAAAAATTAAACTTTTGATGTTTGATTTGTATAATCCTTATTTTATTAAAAAAAAATAGTATTACGATTTACGAACAAGTTGCATGCATACAAGATATTCGTCAAGATTTTTATGTTAGAAACAAATTTAAATAAGTATGTATATAATCAAAATTCGATTTTTAGTTTACCAAGTTTTCCAAATAAACTTTTTTATGATAACTTTTTTTTTTCGCAAATAACCTTATTAAAAGCATAAGAATTACATTTTTTGTGAATAAAAGGAAATAAAAACATTAATGCGTTGCTCAAGCCTGTTCTTAGAAAGTATTACGTGAACTGTTATGAATTAATTTAGTAAAAAACTAAGGACAAAACAATTTTAAACTCGAAAAAAATTAATAGAAAATAAACCCTATGCAAGAGAAATACATTTCCATCAAACAGTCCTGATGAAATATGTTAATGGTTTGTTTTGTAACTCATGCATGTGATTCAAAAAATTTCATAATATCTTCAATAATATTTTTCCTAAAAAGGTAAATTATATAAAAACCATTACACACGATTTTTTAAAAATCGGTTTTTTAGTTGAACCGGTATGGGAACCGGTTTCCGGTTTAACCGGTTCGACCGCCGGGTGAACCGGATTCTATATTTTTCATTTTTTTTCTATTTTCCTACACATATATACATATATAAATTATGAATTTGATTTTAAAAGTTCAAACATTAAATATACATATAAATATAATTTATAGATAAATTCAAATACATTAAAATAACACATAACCATAAGTTTTAATATTTTACATCAATTCATATACGACAAAATGAAAATAAAATATAATACCGAAACAAAAGAGAGTTTTAGATGAATACAAACACATCAAAAAAATTTACAAAATTTACCATATGTTTTTATTTAGAAAAAACTAAATACATTTGAAAAAAATCACCAAAGTTTATTATGTATATTGTTCTTTTTCATTTTGTTTTATTAGGTTTAACCGGTTCAACCGATTTATTTTGACCGGTTCAACCAGGTTTTTCTAAAAACTGGCAGGTTCAATCCGGTTCAGAAATAAATATAAAACCGGTGATAGTTGAACCGCTCCCTCTGCCGGTTTCCGATCCAACCGGTTCGATTGGCTGGTTCAAACCGGTTTTTAAAACATTGATTATACATTAAAATCTAAATTTTAATGTTAAAATATCCTTAATTATAAAGAGTATCAAGAACGACAATGAAAAAAAAAAAAAAAGTGATTATTTTTCGAAACATCTAGCTTTCATTTCATGTTGGGGTTTATATTATTCAAAAAATAGTGTGAGGAATCAAAATTGCAAAACAAAATATACGCCTACAGTTTTAAATTTTTTAACAACCTTAAGAGTTGGATCTAGCCGTTCAATTTCCTTTTGCTTCTCATTTCTTTCTTCTTTCTTTTTCTTAACCAACGATTTTACTCACTTCCTTTGCTTTTACTAATGTCAGATCAAAACCAACTAAGTCCATATCAAATTACAACTCTTACAGAATATAATATAAGCTCTAAAATAAACATTTTCCTAAAAATAACAAATTTACGCTTCTGGTAATAAAAAGATTCTTACATTTACATTTTCTTTACAACTCTTACAGAATATAATATAAGCTTTAAAATAAACATTTTCCTAAAAATAACAAATTTGCTTGTAATAAAAGAATCTTATATTTACATTTTCTACCCTAAAATAATTTTGATTAAACACAATTTATCCTTCGTAATTTTAAACTTAAATTATTGGTAATTTTAAGTTAAGTTTTTTGGTTCCTTACATAATTGTTTTTATAGTTTTCATTTTTACTAATATTATTTTTTTATTTAAAGGTTAGTTAATACGTTTAAAATACATTTTTAAATTTTATTTTATATACCTCATCCATACATAATTGTTTGCTTTTAAACCTTATTTTATATTTTTATGATTCATTTTGAAAAGAAGTTCCCCGCCGCAATACGCAAAAATTTCTCTGAAAAACCTTATCCATGTTGAATTGCGTTTTTAACATACTAGGTTTCCGCAGCATCGCGCGGACGGTCCAAACCTAGTTTAATATCAACCATGAGATGTTTAGGATTCTTACCTTTATAGATATGTATCCTTTACATAATTTATTCACAATTAAATTTGATCAAGAAAAACAAAATTCAGAGTCAATAATGCACAATCATTTGCAAAAAATAAATTTCATATATGTTCATCGAGACAAAAAAAATGTTGGATTTCAATAAACATTTTTCAAACGTCACTAAAAATCATCATGTTAAAAAGTCACAATCTTCTTGTGAATGGTCATACCAAATTCTTCCCATTTTTACAATCAAAATATGATTTATAAACCTTCAATTTGGCATGAGAACAAGAGCGAACCGGATATATCAATATTATACTCGCCTCAATAAGTGGAATAAACGTGAAACTTTCAAATCCAAAAAAATCAAAAAAAAAAAAAAAAACAATTTTCAAAATTTTGACTTTTTAGACCGCCTTTGATTTGAACCGGAATCCAATATTTACTATTCACATGAAATATTCTTGCGAAAAAATTAGATATGATAATCCCGAAAATTTTCCCCAAAAATGTAAACGTTTTGTGAAAATGCGCAAAACTTTAACTTCTTTGAAACCCCAAGGGCCAAAACTACAATTTTGCTGAATCAGAAGGTGCCAAAAGTGCAACATGGTTCAAATCTCTGCAGTCTGCGGATAATATCTATAAGCCTCTGCAGCAGAAGAGGTGGACCAAATATCTGCAGCTGCAATAAGAAGTTTGTTTGTTTTTTAACGTCTGCAGGTACTGAAATAAACTGATTTTTCAAACTTAATTTAATGTTATAAACATAAAAAAATGCATTTTCAACAAAAAAGATAGATGGCGGAGAAAAGAAAAAATAGATAGGCGACGTTTTTTTGGTTTAGGTTAAAATAAGGCGTGAAGACCTTTGAAGATAGTGACTCATGTCTGCGCTAGGAAGGCCTCGAGCAGACGTTTTTTGATCTCTGCACTTCCAAAAAAACAAACATTCTGCGAGTTCATATGTCTACTCTGTAACGCCCCGTTCCTGGTACGTATTTATTTTGATTAAATGTTTCTTTTGGGAAGAGCTACTAGCCGAGTAGATGTCGAGTGGATGCGGGCTTTAAGTGATCTACTCGGCGAGTCCACGCTTGGACTCGGCGAGTAGGCCAATCAGGAGGAGACCCTAATCCCTAGGGTTTGCACCCTATTTAAACGACCTTATAGCCCCATCTCAGCCTCCATCACCCTCAGAGCATTCCTTATCGAAACCCTAGCCTCCATTGGTAAGTTTGAGTGATTGTTGCCTTGTGAAGGGACTTTTGGTGCACTTTCGAGCAAGTGGAAGAAGGGAGAGGTTGAAGAGGTCAAGGAAAGGGACTTAGATCCAGAACAAATTCATTTGTGGTCATCCATTCTGGTAATAAAGTTTCCATCTTGATTATTGATCTATTAGATCTTGTTTGTCCCTAAATTGTTGCTTTTAAGCCCTAAAACCCCAAATCCTTGAAGAGAAACCTTATGGTTGGGTTATACTTCAGATCTGGACTCTCATTACCTTCTAGAAGTGTTAAGTTTCAGTCATATTGGTGGTTAAGGTCCCTCTTGAGCTTAGAACCCCATTAAGAGCTTAGTTTGGACATTTGAAGCCCCTAAAGCTATGCATGCACGTAAAGTTTGCAACTTTACGTGATAAGCATGCCCTAGAAGCCTAGATCTGTGGTTTGGAGCTGCTGCATGGCTCAAATCAGGTCTGTATGGAAAAAGGACTGAATGAAATCGGCGAGTAGAACGATGGACTCGGCAAGTCCTATGAAGATAGCCGTGGACTCGGTGAGTTGGATGAGCAACTCGGCGAGTCCGATGAAGATTTCCTTAGACTCGACGAGTTGTTCTTCAACTCGGCGAGTCGGATGAAATTGGACTTAGTATGTGTGTATCGAAGAAGAACGTGTCGAGTCTTCGCTAAGCTCGACGAGTAGAACGGGTATAAAACTAAAGCAGATGGAAGGGACTTGGTGAGTTGGCGAGCCAACTCGACGAGTCCGGTCAACCAGGAAGTTCACTTTGATCGCAGGGGGGGGGGGGGGGGGTAAAATAGTCATTTTACCCTAAGATTAGTTATCAGTATTTGACTTATTGTTTATGGAAATTGTAGTCGGGGAGTTTCGGATCAGCAGTCAGGCGCTTAGCAAGCAGACTTCAGCAGCTACTTTCGAGGTGAGTTACCTTCCAGTAGCGGTGGGTCTAAGGCCATAATGTCGGCCCACCAGTAGGAGACATATGATAGATGATTGTCTTTGTGATATCATCTAGGTTTGCTACTACCTGATATATTATATGCAAGCATGATATGTTGTATGTGATAGTAGTAGAGTTCGGTTGTTAGGACCGAAGGGTAGTCAGACACCCCATGTTCGTCTGACAGTATGTGATGATATGTTTGCATGTTGGCTTGTTATGTTATATGCGATAGAGGTAGCAGGAGGGGATCAGTCCCCGAGTTCGGTTGTTAGGACCGAATGGTAGCTCAGGCACCCCAGATATATCTGGTAATATGTTTATGTTATGTTATGTGTGATAGTAGTAGTAGGGGGTGAAATAGTCCCCGAGGTTCGGTTGTTAGGACCGAAGGGTAGTCAGCACCCCAGAACGGCTTGACATGGGTAGTCAGCACCCCAGAATGGCTTGACACGGGTAGGTCGGCACCCCAGAATGTTCGTACCGGGTAGGTCGGGCACCCCATAATTGACTGGCAGTATGTATGCTATGTGATTATATGGTATGAGGTACAGTGGAGGAACTCACTAAGCTTCGTGCTTACGGTTTTTAGTTGTTGTTTCAAGTACCTCTTCAGCCAAGGGGAAGGAGCTGGCGCGGTAGCGGCATATCACACACACGCTCTTGTTTTTCCGCACTATGAGACATTCTGGGATTTGTACTCTGATATTATTATGATTTACGTTCTGGTTTACAAACGCGAGACATGTTTTATTAAATGATATGGTCGAATGATATTTTGTTACTAACATTTTGCAATTCACTTAATTAAAAATGAAATTTTTGGTCCATAATTTTTGGGATGTTACATGCTCGTTGTCTGCACGGTGCAGATCTACAAAAAAAAAAAAAAAAAAAAAAAAAAAAAAAAAAGCCCCATTTTTATAATCAAAAATATGATTTATAAAGCTTCAATTAGGCATGAGAATGAGAGTGAACGGGATATATCAATGTTATACTCGCCTCAATGGTGGAATAAACGTGAAACTTCAAATCCAAAGATATCGAAAAAAAATAAAAAAAATAAATAAAAATAATTTTCAAATACAAAAGTGCTTGTGCGGATCTGTAAGCAAAAAAAAAATTAAAAAAAAGGCCTAACTCTATATCCGGAAATGAGTGTATGAATGAGAAATCTTGAAGTGAATACTCCCAAAGTAACAAAATTACATATGCCGAATTTGAGAAATTGAAGCTCGAATCAAACTTGATTTCCGGACCCCGAAATTCATCATGATAAAAACCCGAAAAACGCATCTACCAACTTGGTAATTTCGACTTTGTAAAAGCATTTTTGACAATTGAATCAAGTACGAGATGAAGCAGCATCTGAGTGAAAATCTTCAATTTTGACTTTACACGATTCACTGTTCCTTTGCTCCGTTTGACCATTCATCAGACCAAAATGTATTCCTATTTTTTTCCGACCATTCTCGAAATATCGTTTTTTTTTTCATATCATCGATTGACATAAGAACAATGATTCAAAATCTTCTGAGTTAAAGTCATCAACTAAAGAACCATCAGATGTCAGAAACAAAATTTGGGTTATACAAATCGGATCTATGAATAACGTGGGATCAAATTTTTGGGCATGAATAGACACGAGTTTGAATAATTGGGTTTTTGTCAAAATAAATTGGATCAAATTGATTCGGCTAGATTTTTGGGCTAAACTTTGGGCTTTGAATAGTATTTTTCAAATACGAACAGAAACATGATCAATATGTCATGAACTTATAAAAAGTTTGATTGAAGTCCATGACAATTTTGTAAGAAATGGAAACTCATCTTTGTTATTTATTTAGAAGATCAAAAAATAAAAAAAGAAAAAAGAAAAAGAAAAACAATTGGATCATCTTGTCATGTTTTTGTCTGAGATGACACGACACGATATTATTCTAGGTAAAAATCTTCAAAATATTTCAATATAATATTACACATACAATTAAAAACATCTGAAATGATTGGCTAAGAATGCTTCTTAGTCTTACAAAATTCCTTTGTCATATATATATATATATATATATATATATATATATATATATATATATATATATATATACCGGTTGAGCACACAAAAATTAAGGAGACTGCGACGACAAATCTTTGTTGTAAGATTAAAAATAAATAAAATGTGGAGATTTTATTTTATTTATTATCAAAATCTCAAAAGATAATATGACGTTTTGATCATTATATGCATGATATTGATAATTTTCGGTGAAAGTTAATAGTTTGGAAGGTTAAAATGAAAAGAAAAAAAAAAAAGTCCTCAAAAAGCATGCATACACTTGACATAAACACAAATTCAAATTTCAGTTTCGTCCTAATTTCATTTCATATCATGTCATTAATTGTCACCCCTAAAAAATAAAAAAATAAAAAAAAAACAAACAAAAGAATAATAATAAAATTTTGTCAATTTCTTTTCAAAAATGAAAAAAATTTCTTCCTAATAGAATAAATTTTTGTCATTTTGAAAGATTTAAAAAAATTTATTATGTAATATTCTAGTAGAATATTACATATACATACACATATATAAACATACGAATAATATTATGTTTGAATATTATATGTAATCTTGAAAAATGTTAACTCTTTAAAAAAATGGGATAAAAAAACTAGAAAAGATAATATACAAAACAAAAATTAAATTTTTTTCATTTATTTTGAATTTATAATATTTTTTGTTAACGTCCGAAATGATTGACTAGTAATGCATCTCAGTATCTTACAAAATTCCCCAAAAATTCCGGTTTTTGGTCGAGACCGATTCAGGGGCATTGTGGAAGGTCTATGGTCATGATTCAGCGGGTTGGTTCTCCAATATTGTCAGGATTCAGTAGTTTTAACAATTGTGTTTGGTTGGCTCTTAGGGGTGCCAAGGGAAGTGGTACATTGTTGAGGTTTTGGTATGAGCATCAGTTAGGAGGGCTTCATGATTGGGTATCGTATCGTTAAAAGCGGTTGAGGTTATCAGTTTTGCTGGGATCTCGGGGAGTGTTCATCTGGTCTTCAAGGGTTGTGCGGTCTTTTGGGTTTGGCTAGTAATGGATTACTAACATTGGTAAGCACATGTTGTCAGCAGTTCGATTATTGAAGGGTAAGAGGGATTGGGAATCCTTCAAATCTTGTGTGCTTTAAGAGCTTAGTCGAATCAAAGTGGGGGAGAACCATTCAGGTATTCAAGAACAGAATCTAGCATGAAACTAGGATGAGTTTTGCATCCCTGCCGGGGAGGAAGGAGGCCTAAGTTGCCGTCTGGATCGAGGAATGTGCGAGTTGGGATCTCAGGAAACCTCCCAACAGTTGGTTAGCACCTTCTTGGTGATGGATAGCAAGCTTTTGGTGTACTCGGGTTGGGATTGCAGTCTCGAGTTTAGGTTGGGTGTTTGGTCGAGTGCATGCTCGACTCTAGATGTGTTCGGATTTATAGATTAGCGATAAGACCATGGGCGGCGGCTGTGGCAAAATGGAAGTGTTATAAGACTGCAGAGTGGCTCGTAGCATTCACTAGTTGGCAGATAGTATAGAAGTGATGTAATACTGCGGGGCGACCCGTAGCATTCACTGGTGGACAGTTAGTGTGGGAGTGTTGTAAGACTGTAGGGTGGCCGATAGCATTCACCAGTCCCTTTGCATTGCTGAGAGTGTGACAAATCTATGATTTGGTCACAAATTTCTTCAGATGGTTTAGACCAAGGTGGGTCAGTTTGCAAGGTTGTGAGAGAGACACGACATGTTTGGAATCAGGAAATGGTGGGTCGTGGGAGACCTGGTATGATGTAATACTACAGTTGGTCTTGTAGCGTTCAGTTTAGCATTAGGTATGGTGACGAGATGGTTCGGGTAATTATTACCAGTTGAGGCTTTCTTTCGGAAGTCACATGGGGCGACTGTATGGGTGTCTTTTGGCTCAGAAACCGAGAAGGAATTCGGTATTTTAGATAGTTTGCAGACAAGTTGGGACCAGGGAGGTCTCGACTGCTTTTGGAAAGCAACTAGGAGGCAACGTGATGTTTTGGGCAGTATTAGTGATTTTGGATTCGTGTGTATGGAGTAGCTTGTTGTTCGAGAAATGCTAAGTCACTTGTAGTTTGGGTTAAATAATCTCAGAGTAATTGATTTAACCCTGTTGTGCAGCTCTCGTTTGAGTCTAACTGTTGCAGGGATAAATCTTCTACTCGAAGGATTATCTGAACCTTCTGTCAAGTATAAGTGTTCTGCAACTATTAATGGTAAGTGACTTTGTTTCCATTGGTAACATCAAGATAGAATGTTTTGTTTAGTCTGTTATTCGATGAGGAATTGGCATGGTAATGATTCAGTATGGGTGGTGTGTTAGGAATTCAAACCAATGTAGATTTCAGGTTTCGAAAAGGTAGAAGTGGTTTCTGCAGGGGGGGCTAAGGATTTGTTCTTCTTCGGGTTGGAAGTTTATGTTTGGGTTCGGTTGTCTTGGGAAGGTCATTTTATTCTCATACCATTCGGTTGCGTTCATCAGGTTGTTTGGTATGATCTGAGTGTTAGTAAGGAGCAATTTCAATGACGAAATCTAATTTAAGTGGGGGAGAGTTGTAAACTCAGTTTTGGATTTGCTTTATTATCTGGGGCTGAGGCCCAATCATCAGTTGTCATGAGGCTTAGGGCCTTGTGGAAGGAAATGATTTAACCCCTTTCAGATGTGGGTGTTATGGTTTAAGTGATCCAAGTGTCCGATGGTGTTTTTGGAGCCCAAGGGTATAATCGTAATTTTATAACTCAGTCCTTTAAGAATTTTAGGTTTTTGTTCGGGAAGTTTTAAGGCCATGGTGAATTGTTAGAATTGTATGGCTTCTTGCTACCTTTTTGTGGATATAAGGTTCGTTGGAAACAGACCTAAGACAAGGAAGTTAGGGCAATTTGAAATAATAGAATAAATGGTCCATAGTTGAAAAGATTTGCAAGATATAACCCATGTGTTCATGGTAAGTAGGAGCGTGCCTGGGTGTGTACGCTCAGCGTGAGCTGGGGTACGTCCAACGTAGTTGGTAGAGTGCCAAACCCTAATTTCTAGGGCTTGTGCACTATTTAAAAACCCTTACAAGCTCAAGGCTATCTCATTTCTCAGCCTCCACTGATCTTAGAGCCTCATTTCAAACCATGATTCCCTTAGTGGTGTATCCTTGAGCTTGGAGGTGATTTTGAAGGGTTATTGGTGTTATTTCAAGAAACTATATCTTAGTGATCAAGCTTAGTGTGGCCTTGGAGTTGTAGATCCAAAACCTTCACACTCTTGGGAATCTTCAGAAGGTAAAAAGTTATTATCTTGACTTCGTCTTATGCTAGTTTGATTTTAGGGCAAGATTAAGGACTTTTATGGTGTATTAAGTTCTCTTTATGAGTTTGAGCCACTCTAGGAGCTTGGAGTGATAGATCTTGCCCCTTATGATGTTGTTAGTTCATAAAAAATGCTTGCTTGAGGTTTAAGAATGGGCCATGCATGTGTTAAGGTGCTTAATATAGGTCTTCATGGTTACATTAGTTAGGTCCCATTAAGATATTCAAATTGATAAAGTTGCCAACTTTATCAGTAAAGAACTTATATTGATTTTTTTTGAAGTTTGGATGCAAAGGACTTAAAGGATTAAGTCATAGTTTAAGTTTTGAAAGATTTACATTTACACCACGTGTACTGCTTTGAGACCCCATCCAAAATCATCGAGTATATTGAGCGTACCTTGGGGGTACGCCCTGCGTACGTTCAGCTGTGGGCTTTTGGGCTTGTTCATGCTTTGGGCTTTGGACTTGGGTTTTGGCTTTGTGTGGTGGGCTTATTAGACAGAGGAATCTTAAAGTCTTGGACTCTTGTTTAGGCTTGCCTTGTTGGGCCTAGGATTTTGTATTAGGCCTTAGTGGGCCAAATGGGATTGGGATATTAGTGGGCATGGTTAATTACACCGTTTATGGGATTAGTGCTTTTGGGTTTTGCTATGGTTAATTATTAAAGAATGGTTTGGTTGTTTGTTTCAGTTCGTAGAAGCTGATTCACAGTAGCAGCAGCAGTTGTAAGATTTATCTGACGTTTTGAGGTGAGTCTCATCACTATACTATGGGTCGAAGGCACTAGTTCTATCCTATGTGGTTTATGTTTTATAAGAAGACTCTGGGGTATGAAAGACTAGGAGGTGGCTCCTGGCAATCTGTATGCAAGACCAGAGTCTAAACTTTCGCAGTTAATTAGTTAAGTAGTTGTAGATTGTAAGCTAGTTGTCTTTGTGATGTTTGCATGGAAGACCAGGAGGTGTTTCCTTGCACTTGTATGTAAGACCTAGTGTTTTGGCCCCCGACCTGGTAAAAAGACCATGATACGGCTCGTGGCATAATGACAAGACTATGGTTGGAACATAGCACTTTTTATTGATTGTTGGATATGTATGATATTTATGGACCGTCTGATATATGTGGTATGTGTGTTGGGCTTTGAGCATTCTAACACTCCTATGGTGTACATGCAACCCTAAAAACCTTGGATCTATATTTTCTTTAAAATACATGCAAATTTGTTTTTCCAAGGTTCACAATCTAACTAGCATGTTATGGGGTACTTGTAATACAAAACTTTAAGTAGAATAACATACCTTTCTTTTGTAGTTAATTGGTTGGAGTTTTAGAGCCTACCACCAATAGTGTGGATTCCTCAAGTGGTGTCACAAATCACCCAAATCAATTTGGAAATACTTGAGAGAATATGATGCTCAATAAAATCGGCCCACTCTTGTTTCTCACACACGCTAGTGCCAATTCTAAAACCAAGGACCTCTTTATATAGTATGGAGGATTAGGGTTAAACCCTAATACCTATGACTCTTCATTTACCTACGATCCATGGGTTAAAAGCTCCATGGATTCCCATGTACTCTTAGCCCATCCTAAATAAATCTTAGCCCAATCCATATATATGTAAGAGTCCATATTTAATTAGCCTCTTTTGATCACTAAAATATTTCCAAAATCAATTCTTGATCAACACTAATTAAATAATATGATTTCATATTAATATATTATAAATTATAATATATTAATAGATCATAAACATCTTATTCTCAAAAGTATATCCATACAAATTGTTAGGTGAAGTGCAACCCAAATGGACCATGCCAGGTCGGTTCAAGTTCATACCAAATATAGTTACAGACTTAGACACCTTATCCAACAGTCTCCCACTTGGATAAGTCTGATAACTATAGTTGCAAGTATATCTTCAGGAACCAACCAACAATCGTAGCTCTTTAAAACTCTGTTGAACTATGAAACGCCATTTTAGAGAAGTGGTCATATAATCCTCTGTTCTCAAGATATCAGTCGGACAAATACATGGAACAATGTCATACTTATTGTCCAACAGTTGTTTCTCGATCTCTGATTTGTTTGACATAAAACTAAATTGAACACATTAATCAGGTTCTGACCGGGCCCGACACATAAGTCAAAACCAAATCATCGAGGGGCCCATATATCGCTTCTATTGCTAGAAGCAACAGATAAACTTCGACTTATATGCTTGTACAAACTACTTGTTGAGTTATGCACAAAAGCACATTTTATGACATCAAGTTACTTATGTGTTTTCGTACAATCAATGGATAACTAACTCACAGTCAACAAATCATATCTCTAGGTTTGAAGGTATATATGATATTACCATCTCACGATCACCCGAAATAAATTCCATGAAGTGATACAAGTGAGCGTGGATTTAATCCAATACTTAGACCTTATGAGCACTCATGAATGTTGCAGCAACCATTGCCATGTCTAATGCACCTTAGACAAATCTTACAAGCCAAATTCATGACAGTCTTAATTCAATACATACTTCCAACGTATGGCCGATTGTGGAGAGTTTTGAATAAAATAATTATTCTGTAAGTCAAAACATGCAAAATTGAAACAATAGTAAACGATAAACATAAGATAGTAACACTTTACTTATAAATAAACAGCTTTTATTTAATCATCAAATGTCAATTACATTTTACAAGTTTCAAAAATAGCTATCTAGTTGTTAAAATTAATATAATCTCTCAGCCCGATGCTCTTCGCATGCTGCAAATACCTAACCTTAGTCCGTCCCTTCGTGAGGGGATCTGCAGGGTTCTCTTCTGACGATACCCTCTTTTCCAGTAGGAGTCCTTCTTCTATCTTGTGTCCTATGAAGTGATATTTTATGTTAATGTGTCTGGATCTACCATGATCTCTTGGTTCCTTGGCTAAGGCAACCGCACTATTGCTGTCACATAAAATCTCCATAGGCTCTTGTATAGCTGGTAGAACTCCAAGGTATCCAATGAATTTCTTCAGCCATATCGTATCCTTTGCCGCTTCACTTGCTTCTATGTACTCTAATTCATAAGTAGAATTAGCTACTGTCTCTTGCTTGGAACTTTTCCAAGTAATTGCTCCTCCAGTTAGGGTAAAGAACCAGCCTGACTAAGAGCGGAAATTATCCCTATTAGTCTGAAAACTAGCATCGCTATACCCTACTACTCTTAAGTCATCACTCCCACCGAGACTAAGAACCCAATCCTTAGTCATTCGTAGGTACTTGAGAATATTTTTTACTGCATTCCAATGAGCATTGCTAGGGTTTCCCTGATATCTGCTGACCATGCTCAAAGCAAAGGCCACATCAGGACGAGTACAAGTAATAGCATAAATGATCGAGCCAACAGCAGAAGCATATGGTAATCGACTCATCTCAGCTATCTCAGACTTTGTACTCGGACTTTGAGTCTTACTCAGTCTGCGATTGTGCTAGATCGGTAAGTCCCCTTTCTTGGAATTCTGAATGTTGAACCTCTTCAACACTTTATCCAAGTAGGTACTCTGACTAAGTCTAATTAGTCTTTTACTCCTGTCTCTCAGTATTCTTATCCCTAGGATATAGGCAGCTTCTCCAAGGTCCTTCATAGCGAAACACTTCCCAAGTGAGGACTTAACCTCCTGCAAAGTTAGGGTGTCCTTTCCTATGAGTAGTATGTCATCCATATATAATACCAAAAAACTAACTATACTCCCACTAGCCCTAACATATACATAGGACTCATCCTCGCTCCTCGAAAAACCAAACTCTTTGACTTTCTCATCGAAGCAAAGATTCCATCTGCAAGATGCTTATTTCAATCCATAAATGGATTTCTCAAGCTTACACACTCTAGGGTACTTTGTATCGACAAAACCCTCTGGCTGATTCATGTAAACATCCTCATCCAACTTTCCATTAAGGAAAGCGGTTTTGAGATCCATTTTCCATATTTCATAATCATGAAATGCAGCTATGGCTAGCAAAACTCTAATAGACTTGATATTCGCTACTGGTGAGAAGGTCTCATCATAGCCAACTCCTGGAGTTTGAGTAAAGCCCTTCGCCACCAGTCGCGCTTTGTAAGTGTGCACCTTCCCATCCATGTCGGTCTTCTTGAAAATCCATTTACACCCAATTATCTTACGACCTGCTACATTGTCAACCAAGTTCCAAACTTGATTGTCATACATGGACTGAATCTTGCTGTCCATAGCCTCCTTCCATTTAGCAGACTCGGGGCCTACCATGGCTTCCCTGTAATTATTGGGTTCATCCAAATCTATCAGTGTATTGTTACTGATAAATGTATCACCTTCAGTAGTGATGTGAAAACCATATTAAAATCAGGTGTGTTCCTAACTCTAGTGGAACGCCTCGAAGGTACGGACTCATCTATCGGTTCAACCGGAGTTTCCTCCTCAGGTTAGTCGCTAGTGTTTGAGGTTCCTTCAACGCTTGACTCTTGAAGTTCTTCAAGGTCAATTTGCCTCCCACTGTCTCCTTGGCTTATAAATTCTATCTCACGAAAGACTCCTCTCCTTGCCATAAAGACCACATTCTCACTGGGTCTGTAGAAGAGGTAACCAAAGGATTTATATGGGTAGTCGATGAAAATACACCTCTCACTTTGAGGTTTGAGCTTGTCGTGAGACTCATGCCTCACGAAAGTCTCACAACCCCAAATCTTGATGTCGTCTAGATTGGGAACTTTCCTAGTCCACATCTCGTGAGGTGTTTTGACAACCTTTTTGGTAGGGACTAGATTAAGGATATCGGCGGCACTCTCTAAGGCATACCCCCATAATGAGGTTCGATTGTGCCTCTCAGCCACACCATTCAACTGTGGTAGGAGGTGTCAATTGTGAGACAATCACACATTCCTTAAGATAGTCAAGGAACTCAATACTAAGATACTCTCCTCCCTGATCAGATTGGAGCATCTTGATGTTCCTACCCATTTGATTCGCCACTTCCTGCTTAAACTCTTTGAACTTTTCAAAGGTTTCTGACTTATGCTTGATTAAGTAGATATATCCATATCTACTGTGATCATCAGTAAAAGTCACATAGTAGCGATTAACATCCCTTGTGGCGGTTTCGAAGGGTCCACACACATTTGTGTGTATGAGGTCCAACAAACCTTCACCCCTCTCACAAGTACCAGTGAAGGGTAACTTTGTCATTTTTCCAAGTAAACAAGACTCGCAACTATCATCGGATTTTAGGTCAAATTATTCCAAAACTCCATCCTTTTGGAGTTAGCTTATGCGCTTCTTGTTGACATGTCCAAGACAATAATGACACAAGGATGCTTTATCCAAGGTAAACGAAGAATCAATATGAAATACATTATTTCCTAAGTTGTCTACAATCGACACAATTTCATATACACCATCACAAGGTAATGCTTTATAATAAAACACATCATTATAAAAAGCATCAATAGCACCAATTTTATTATCAAATGAAAATGTGAATCCTTACTTGTACAAACTATGAAGGGAAATAATATTTCTCGCCATTTCTAATGAGTAACAACATTTATTCAAATCTAAAGCTAACCAATTATTAAGTAATAAATAATAAACTCCAATCTTGGTCACAAGTGATGCTTTCTTATTGCCCATGATTAAGTTTATCTTCCCGTGCTCCACTTCTTCACTACTTCTTAGGCCCTGCAAATCAGTACAAATGTGAATACCACAACCTGTATCAAGCACCTAAGAGTTAGTATGCAATGAGGTATTAGACAATATGGTATAAATACCTGCATGGGTGGGTTTAACTTTCCCATCCTTTACATCCTGCAAGTACTTAGGGAAGCTTCGCTTCCAATGCCCCTTTTCGTGGTAGTAGAAGCATTGTGCTTCCATTGGGTTTGAAGGAGTAATGGGACCTTTTGTTGGTCCCACTTGAAGACGATCCATCAAGAGACTTTACCTTGGTACCCTTCGAAGGGGTCTTCTGATGGGTTTTGGTCATAAGACATCCTATGTGCTCATACAAACCCTAATGCTTGGATCTAGGTTTCTCTATTGTACATGCTTTGAATCCAAGACTATAAACCATAATTCTAGCATACATATAATCATATTAACATGAGAATAAGTTTATAGTGTTACCTTGATTGTTATGTAGCAATAACAATCCCAAATCTCCTTGTATTGACTTTGGAAGGCTTAGAGTCACAAGTGTCACTCCTCTAATGGCTCACAAACACCATAAGCAAGAGGATGAAGAGGAGAGAGGTTGGAGGCTGCCAAAAACGTGTGTAAACCCTTACAAGAACCTTAGCCACGTTTTTGAGCCTTAAGGGGTCTTTATATAGTTGGGCTATTAGGGTTATCTAACAAGGAAACCCTAATTTGGATGCTTAAGCCCTAAGCAACCCATAGACTCCTTTAATTAAGCCCATGGACGATTTCCTTATGGGTTTCCCATTAGAATTCTTCCATCCTTTAATACAAGGCAATCCATGGCCCAAATTGCAATTATCCTATAATTACAATTCCAGTCCCTTAAGTTTAATTAATCTCTTTTAGTCACAAAACTAATTACCAATTAATTATTGACTAATATTAATTAAACAATATGATTTCTCCTTTAATATATTATTCCCATAATATATTAATAAATCATATTTAATCCTTACTCTCCATAATTCATCCTATCAAGTTGCTTTGGTGAAGGCAACCCAAAAGGACCATGCACCATCGGGTCAAGTACATACCAAAATAGTTATGGACTTAGACACTAATCCAACAGTCTCCCACTTGGATAAGTCTAATAACTATTATGCGTATGACTTCAGATCCCGATCTGCAATCGTAGCTTTCCAAAGCCGCTGTCAACTCTGATCATATCAGATACCGTGTCCTTAGATAAGGGATCATATATTCCTCCATTCTAGATATCGTATGAGATATGATTTCAAATCATTCTCTTTGTACTATATCTCGATTTCCGATTTATGATGACAGACTAATTGAACAAATCAAATTAGCCCTAGCCCGGCCGAGCATTTACGTATGTCATCACTAAACCATCGAGGGGCCCAAAGATATCGCTTCTATCCTACCTTGGATAAAAGGAACGGATAAACTTTGATACAATGCTTGCTTGCACTCACTAACCAAATCACACACAACAATATGTTTTATAACACCAAGTTACTAGTGCGTTTACATATTATCAATGTGCAACCGATTCGCAAGATACAACTCACACATCTCGGTTTCAAGAATATAAGATGTTATCATCTCACTAATCACTCGAGATAGTGATCCAAGTGAGCGTGGGTTTAATCCAATGCTCAAATCATATTCATAAGCACTCATGAACGTTGCAGCAAACATTTGCTTATGTCTAATACTCTTTTAGACAATCCACACACCAATTCACGACAATCTTCATTCATATCTACTTCCAACATATGAACGACTGTGGCCCGTTTGAATAATTCGATTATTCTTAATAAACTCAATTATTCTGGAAGTCAAAACATGCAAGGTGAAACACAAGAATAATACTAATCCCATATGGCCTCAAACCTTTGAGTATAAACAAAACACGTTTTATTTATCACCATATCGATTACTCATTATTTGTCGTTTCGGGTAATCAACTTCTTACTTGAATTCCAACACTTGTCCCATGCTCCTAGCATGCACACAATGTTTACCTATGGTTCTTACTTTTGTGAAATAGATAAATTGAACACATTTCCAATCATTCTCATTTTACAACTCCAAATCCATTTTCTTAAGTGTAAGAATATCAAATTCTTGTTACTTATAGAATATACTAGATTCTAACACTTTATGTAACGATCCTTTTGTAATGTCACTGCACCAAAGTCTCAAAGACTATTGCCAATGATATTACAAAGTCCTCTATCGGAGATTGTTACAAGACAATTCCTTAGATATGATGTCTCTCACTCAAAGTACATTCCTTTGAACATCCTTTTGCATAAAAGTTTCTAATCTAGTCATAGATTTTCAATATTTACTTCCCAATATGGACACGCTTCCATATTTTCCATATGACAACTAATTTCTTAATAGAATCTTATCTATTCGTAATGATGTCGATATTGTCCATCCAATATGGAAACATTTCCATAATTTCCAATACTATACTTCCAACTACTCACAAGCAACCAATCCTCGTCGAACTTTGGATTGTCCTTTGATAGTTGTTTAATTATTTTAGTCAAAACCGATTCTAGTCCCTTTCCCTCTCAATGCGCTAGACATTTGGAAAATTTTAGAATGGTCAAACATTAAAGCATTTGCAATCGATCCTATACCCGAAGCGTATGGGACACGACGCATAATGTTTTATTTGCTATGTTCTCAAAATTCGAATTGTGAAGAGGAATGTCGTAATCATAATCGAAATTTTAAGAACACACTATGTACCTTTGACTAAATTTATTAACATTCCACAACCTAATCCTTTAGATTTGAAATGAAGCATAATATTCTCTCCCTTAATTATAGCAAAACAACTTTACAACTTTGCAAAGTATGACTCTTGTTTTCTATAATTAATATTGCCAACTATGCAATACGTGCCTTAATAATCATACAATCATAACATTTATGCTCCCACTATCATGATGATTATTATAAAACATAACACTTATGCTCCCACTAGCTTCGACATGTATTTATAAACATCTTAACTTTCAGAAAAACAATACTTATTGAATTTCTTAAGTTCATGTTTCTAATACTTAGTGCTTTGATAATCTTTTATCAAGGCTTCTTGAACTTGTACACCTTTGCCTTTGATAGTTGATATGTGTGTCTAAACAATTAAGACTAATTGCCAAACCTCACAATTCAAATTATGGAAAGGGATACCGTAACCATGATTGAATTCGAGAATGCAATTTTACAATCACTATCTTTTAAAATCTTTCTTAGAGAAAGCATTTCCTCACTATCATTTTCATGAAGGAGGAAATCTTATGACACTTAGATTTAAACGGTGTATGTATTCCTATCCATGTGAATTTGTTAAAACTAAAGTTTACGACAAATTCAAACTCATATGGATCGAACTTCCTTAATCTTGATTTCTTGCCTTATGGTAGCACAGCTGCCCACCACGTCTTTCAAGTAGTTAAGCAGCTCACCTTTTCCTATCAATGTACTTTACATTGATCAAAGTCCTTGCCTTTTATGCATTCAAATGAGAACTCATAGGACTCACATGCATAATTAACTCGATTGGATTGGCACAGAAAAATAATGTCTTCACGATAGGTTGTAAACCTCAACTCGTGTCCTAGTGATGATCGATAAGGTTTATTTGATTTGTTCTTGAAACTTTTCAAGACTATTAAGACTCCCACTGACTCCTTTACATATACGATTCTCTTATCAAAACATTTCTTGACAAACAATATTCAATAGTTAGTGTAGCTTATATCAAAACAAAACACTTCATAATTTTGGTCTTAGTTGGTCTTTGTCTTATCCAAGACATCACAACTTTCCACAATTGATGAATGTTATAAACCTTCTTAATACTATTCACTCAATGTCACAATCTTGACTTTAAGACTTGTTTTGGAACGAAGTATGATTGACTTCTTGATTTGACCATTTCTTCAATCTTTGATTCCTCTTCTTGGACATACAATTGTACCAAGACTCACTTAGAGGATCAATTGAGATATGGTTCTTAATCATTAAGACCTATCATAAAGCATAAAAGCTACTCTCCCTTCTTCTTAGAATGGAGAAACTTTTATCTCTCTGCCTACTTGATTCTTCTTATTCGTTTTGCTATTGATCTAAACCCTTTAATCAATTCAAAATTACACTTAATCTTGTAAGTGTAATCATATTTACTAAGCCTTTAGTAAATCATGACGAATATCTTTGTTACTCTTATGGTGGACTTGATTAACACACAACTTTGTGTACTCGATCTCCTAGTCCTTCACTTGACACTTTGTCAATGAATTAGTCTAATTTCCAAATATGAAATTTCTCATTCATCGTACAACCAAGTTGCGTGATTCCAAGTTTCTGTCCAATTGAAACTTGGGCGATGAGAAACTCTCCCTATTTGGTAAATTCATGACATTTCCATAACTAAGAATCATATCCATTCGTTGTAGAAATATGCAAACATCAATTTTCATAACGATTTCATTGCAAGGAAGTAAACAAATAAATAAGTCAAACAAAATTTATTTTATTTATAAAAGCAGCGGAAAAACATTTGTCCTTACAATGCAAAATCTATTGAAAACTATGTAAAAGAAAATTTCTAACAACTCTATCATAACTATCTAAGCTCAAAATCCAATGTTCAAGTCCATGAGATCGAGATCCATCTCTTGTGATTAGATTCATCTTGCTCTCTTATCAAGCTTCCTTTCTTTTCACCGATCCTTCAAAACATTCAAATGCAATCTTATCACATCATGTATTAAGAATCAATGAATAGGAACTTAATGGAGTTAGATAGTGGATTCTTACCTAAAGCGTAGTCATACTTTTGACTCTCCCATCTCTTAGATCTCTTAGGTAAATAGGGCAACTTCATCTCCAATGCCCCTTCTCTTGGCAATAAAAGCAAATTGACTCTTTTGGAACAACACATGGAACTACTTCAGACATCGCCTTTCTCTTATGATTAAAATTTTCGATCATTGCATGTCTTTCATTGCCATTGTCTATATCCATAGAGGTCTTGAAGGCAGATTCACCAATCAACTTTGCTTTTCTATTGTGCCAAACCATTGCTGATTCAGCAGCAACAAGCATGTAGGTGAGATCTATAAGGGTCACGTCGTGGTTCATCATATAGTACTCTCTTACGAACTCACTATATGAGTTAGGAAGTGACTGAAGAACCCAATCAACAGCCATTTACTCACAGACAACGGATCAGTGTGACTTCATCCCTAGGACGTGTGCACACACCGACTTTCCTTCTTTATGTTCACTTGCCAAAAGGGCTTGAGTGATCTTGAACTTTTCAAGCCTTTGAACTTGTGGGTCAGGGAGAATAATTGGAGGAGGAGGAGGAAGTGAAGCATGATCTCTTGTTCCTCGATCGAATTGTGGAATATCATCTTCATGTGGAATGCTTGTTCCACGGGATTTGAGAAGACCATAGTTGTCGAACTTTGACATCGGGAGAAAAACGAATTCAAGTTAGTTGATTGATTGAGTCCTTGGTAAATCACCCAAATGAAATTCCAAGGCTAGGACCCAACACAATATCCTACAACTCGAGAGAGGGATGCCGTAACACAAATCGCAGAACATTTGAAGGTAAGTGAATGACGATTCACTAATTTCCACCATGAAAAACGAAAAAGAAATTTAAGTTTTAAACCTATGAAAACTCCTAGATCCTTTGAGATTCATTGAACATTTCAATGGCATGTTTAAATCTCGATATGCCCCTCTTGTTTGTGACTGGGATGCCGAGGATCACAAAGCGGGTGTGAATAACCATGCAAACTACATGGTGCCCTCACATGTTACAATCACCTATTTGATGTGCCGGTAAACCACACACACTCCACCAAACTATGACAAACATTGAGTCACCCTTTGCTACCTTTGCTTAGAACCATTTAGTGTGCCGGTAAACCACACACGCTCCACTAACGTCTTCTCAAGGGCACAAAGTGTAATTTCATGGAATTGCATCAATTCACTTTTGCCTAAGTAACTAAGATTGGGAATTTGAAAAACATTTAGTTACTTTGTATTTCATTATACTTATAATGGAAGGTTTCGTCCTATCCTACCCGTTCGGCTAACGACCCTCCACTAGTCAAGAGTGCGGTGAGTAAGAGTGAATAGCCATTCAATCGCCATTTTATAGGCAATTTCCTTAAACACCCCTTATATACCAGCTTCATGAATGAGGCCTACTAACGGTAAGACTGACTTTTACTCATACACATATATAATGTTAGACTTTTAATGTTATATATAGTATAGGGTGTATTTTATACTTTTAAAATACTATATGGTTAACTTTAACAATTACACTTTTAATTCAATTAAATGGTTAACCTAAACTTTTATGGATTTATTAAACCTCTTTTAATTATACTCCTTAATTAATTAATAAAACCATAAGTGTGTGATTTGAACTTTTCAAAACATTACTAGAGTTTTAGAATTTAACATTTCTAATTAAACTTTTAATCAACTTTTAAATTCCAAAACTTGAGGGCAAGTTTTGAAACCTTTTTCAAAACATTAGGGTTTTAACTATTAAATTTCAAAACTTCAAAACTTCTGGGTTCAAATTTAAACTACAAAACCTAAAGGGGAAAATATGAAACCTTTCATAACAACAAGGATCAAATAACAAATAATTTAATCACATAATTATCCATATTTGATTTATTTAATGATTTCTTGCAAAACAATTTATCAATTTACTCAAAATAATTAATCAATTATCTTATAAGGAAACAATTATCTTATAAATTGATAATTATCTTTAATTAGATCAAGAATATAGTCATATATATCATAAAATCGGATTTATATTGATCTAACATGATAAGGTAACTATCCTAATACAAAAACAGCAAGAAATCCCGAGATAAGCATTATCTGACGAGTTGACTCATCGAGTCAGGCATGGACTCGGCGAGTTCAGCCATGGACTCGGCGAGTCCAGTCTCCACAATCCAAAAAATTGAATTTTTTTCAGTTATACAATGCATCAATACAATTGAAACCAAGCTAGGCTCTGATACCACTGATGGGTTTTGGTCATAAGACATCCTATGTGCTCATACAAACCCTAATGCTTGGATCTAGGTTTCTCTATTGTACATGCTTTGAATCCAAGACTATAAACCATAATTCTAGCATACATATAATCATATTAACATGAGAATAAGTTTATAGTGTTACCTTGATTGTTATGTAGCAATAACAATCCCAAATCTCCTTGTATTGACTTTGGAAGGCTTAGAGTCACAAGTGTCACTCCTCTAATGGCTCACAAACACCATAAGCAAGAGGATGAAGAGGAGAGAGGTTGGAGGCTGCCAAAAACGTGTGTAAACCCTTACAAGAACCTTAGCCACGTTTTTGAGCCTTAAGGGGTCTTTATATAGTTGGGCTATTAGGGTTATCTAACAAGGAAACCCTAATTTGGATGCTTAAGCCCTAAGCAACCCATAGACTCCTTTAATTAAGCCCATGGACGATTTCCTTATGGGTTTCCCATTAGAATTTGTCCATCCTTTAATACAAGGCAATCCATGGCCCAAATTGCAATTATCCTATAATTACAATTCCAGTCCCTTAAGTATAATTAATCTCTTTTAGTCACAAAACTAATTACCAATTAATTATTGACTAATATTAATTAAACAATATGATTTCTCCTTTAATATATTATTCCCATAATATATTAATAAATCATATTTAATCCTTACTCTCCATAATTCATCCTATCAAGTTGCTTTGGTGAAGGCAACCCAAAAGGACCATGTACCATCGGGTCAAGTACATACCAAAATAGTTATGGACTTAGACACTAATCCAACATCTTCCTCGTCTTCCCTTTTCCTTGCCCAATTGCCATAATAGGGGCTGTTGTAGGAGTAGGAGTAGAAGTAACAACCGATTTACCTTTAAGATCACTTTCAGTGGTCCTTAAAAATCCTTGAAGTTTGCTAAGTGTGACTTCCTCCTTGTTCATATGATAAGTCATACGGAACTGATCATAACTTGGAGGTAAGGAAGGGAGAATGATGTCAATCTCCATTTCCTCAGGGAAGTCCACATTAAGATTTAGCAATCGGTCCACGAACCTTTGCATTTTCTGCAAGTGACCGGTGGTGGGTTGACCATCCTTCATCCTAGCTATTATCATGGAGGAGATGATTTCATACCTCTCTTGACATGCACTTTGATGGTACCTTTCCATCAGATCCTGTTGCATCGCATAGGGGTAGAAATCTTCATAGGATTTCTGGAGTTCAGGATTCATAGTAGCCAACATAATGCAAGACACTTTAGTAGCATCCCTCTCATGTGCAACAAACTCCGCAATCTCCTCGGGAGTAGCAGTGGACTCATTGATAACCATAAGTTACTTGTCAAGGACATATTCCTTATCCTCATAGCGGGTAATCATTTTGATGTTCCTAATCCATTCATTGAAATTGGAACCATTAAAAGTGACTTTCCCACACAAGTTCATGAGGGAAAAGGAGCCTATAGGGTTTGAGCCAGCAGCGGTGTTGGAAGACATCTGAAAGAAAAGGACAAGTTTTAATTACATAAAAAGTCCTTAATAAGTCACCCAAATGAAATATTAAGGCTAGGACCCTACAAACTATTTCATAAATTGGAAGAGGGATGCCGTAATCCAAGCTATAAAATATTTGAAGGTAGGTAAATGATGATTTACAAATTTCCACCATTATAAACAAAATAAATTATTAAGTTTTAATTGGATTTGAAACTCCTAAATCTTTTGAGATTCATTGAACTTTCAATGGTATGTTTAAATCTCGATTGTGCCCTCTCAAGTTTGTGATTGGGATGCCGAGAATCACAAACAATGTGTGAATAACCATGCAAATTGACTTGGTACCCTTAATTTTATCACCCAATCGATGTGCTGGTTAACCACACACGCTTCATCGATCTATGATAAAACTTAAGCCACCATTTGCCACTCTTACTAGTCCTTATTAGCGTGTCGATTAACCACACACGCTCCACTAACAACTTGGTAAGGTATAAAGTGTAATTTCATGGGTTAGCACCTATTTCACATTTTCCTAAAGTAACTAAGATTGGGAATTTATAAAGGTCTAGTTACTTTATAATTTCATTATACTTTTAATGAGGATTAAGGTCATATCCTACCCGTTCGGCTAACAACCCTCCACCAGTCAAGGTAATAACCATATACCCCCTTATAGATCGGCTTCGTGAATTAGGCCTACTAACGATAAGACTAACTTATTCTTATACATACATATATATATATATATATATATATATATATATATATATAATAATAATAATAATAATAATAATAATAAAACTTTTAATATTATAGAAGTATAAGGGTTGAATTTTAAACTTTTAAAACTCTAAGGTTCAATTTGGAATTAAAGTATTAGTGTGTGAGACTTTACAAATTCCAAAACTCGAGGGCAAGTTTTGAAACTATTTAAGACTTTTCAACTTCATAACTTATGAGTTAATGACTTATTAAAATGAGATACTTTTCATTTTATGTAACCTGTGTGTTTATAAATGGACTTTAAAAGAGTGACTTTTGGTAATCCATAACTTAAGGACAAATTATGGATTCCATTAAAACACATAATTGATCAAGAATTAATCATTAAATAATTCAAAAAATAATTCTTATGATCTAACAATAACTCACAAGAACATGAACACTCATATCAAAATTTCAAGAATCATATTAACACATATAAAAATGGATTTTTTATATTAGCCATTGTAAATGGATTAACATAACCATTACACCATCTAAAAGAAGTTTCATAAGTCCAAAACAGTTTAGGGTAATGTTTCTTGTCCATTTCCAGCAGCAAAACTCAAAAATCTGCATTCAGGGGCTTCTACTCGTCGAGAGCAAGAACCTACTCGATGAGTAAGATGAATTATCACATGGACTCGTCGAGTCCCCCATGGACTCGGTGAGTTCATGCAGCAGATAGCAGATTTTTGAGTTTTTTCAACAAGTTTGCATTAAGTATCAAGAAAACAAGCCTAGGCTCTGATATCACTGTTGGGTTTTGAGCATTCTAACACTCCCATGGTGTACATGCAACCCTAAAAACCTTGGATCTATGTTTCCTCTAAAATACATGCAAATTTGTTTATCCAAGGTTCATAATCTAACTAGCATGTTATGGGGTACTTGTAATACAAAACTTCAAGTAGAACAACATACCTTTCTTTTGTAGTTGATTACTTGGAGTTTTAGAACCTAGCACCGATAGTGTAGATGCCTCAAATGGTGTCACACACACTAGTGCCAATTCTTGAACCAAGGACCTCTTTATATAGTATGATGCTCACTAAAATCGGCCCACTCTTGTTTCTCACACACACTAGTGCCAATTCTTAAACCAAGGACCTATTTATATAGTATGGAGGATTAGAGTTAAAACCTAACACCCATGACTCTTTATTTACCTAGGATCCATGGGTTCAAAGCTCCATGGACTATCCATGGATTTCCATATACTCTTAGCCTATCCTAAATAAATCTTAGCCACATATATATATATATATATATATATATATATATATATATATATAAGAGTCCATATTTAATTAGCCTCTTTTGATCACTAAATTAATTTCAAAATCAATTCTTGATCAACACTAATTAAATAATATGATTTCATATTAATATATTATAACTTATAATATATTAATAGATCATAAACATCTTATTCTCAAAAGTATATCCATACAAATTGTTAGGTGAAGTGCAACCCAAATGGACCATGTTGGGTCGGGTCAAGTTCATACCAAATATAGTTACGGACTTAGACACCTTATCCAACAATGTGGTATTTGGGGAATTCACTAAATTTTGTGCTTACAGTTTGTGGTTTATGATTTCAGGTACTTTTGGTTTGTAAGGGAAGGGCATGGCTCGATCGCAGTGCATACACCTGTGTTTTTCCACGATTCATGATTTTTGGATTTTACTCTTATCATTGTTTACCCTGGAATACCTTTAAATGTTTGAATAAAGATAAATGAATGGTTGAATATATAATAAAATGAAAATTTTACACAATAATTTTCTTGATGTAATACTTAGATCATGATATGGATCAGAGTTGAGCTTTGGAGCCCTCAGAATCGAAGAATGACGGCTTAACCCAATAAGTTGTTAGGAACCCAGTGCCCACGTTGTGGCCTAGGTCTTCATAGCGTGTCGATTAAGATATGACTCGTCTGTTTTGTCATTTAGTGGTGACCATCTGGAGTGACTTTTGACTTTGACCGTTGACCTTTGTCATGACCAAGTTTGACTTTTAGGTGATTGTGGATATTTTGAGTAATATATTGAGGCTTGGTCCCTGGATGTTCAACAAGTGACCTGTAGAGCCAATAGTAGGATCGAGATTCAGTTCTTCTATCTTTTTGTCATTGAGGTAAGTTTTTCCTCATTCTACTTGTGAGTCGAAGGCACCAATGCCGACCCACTGGATTATTTATCCTAGTATATTGGACTAATGTTATGCTGGTTATATGATAGACTGGTAGATCTGTATGATTGCATGTACTTGTTGGTTATTGATTGTTATTGTATATGTCGACATGTTATGGTTTGTTGGGTTGAAGCGGTCCTGCTTATTGCTGAAGGCCAAGATACACGAGAAGGTTCGGATGGATTGAAGGCTTGTGAGGCAGTCCAGTCATGCCAAAGGCCCTGAGAGCGGTCCTCATAGGCTATAGGCCTTGTGAGATGATCCATTCAGACTGAAGGCTCCTATATGCATGTTGTTATCTGTTTGGTTGTGTGTGGTACTTTGGGGAAACTCACTAAGTTTTGGTTTACAGTTTGATTGTTATGGTTTCAGGTACTTTAAAGGATAAGCACAAGGTGAAGGCTTGATCGTGCATATATTCTGGATTTTATGAGATTTGATTTTGGGTGACTCTAATTCATGCTTATGACTTTTGGAAACTATGTTTTGTAAAGACTTATGATTTTTGGATTGGTTTTAAAAATGAAAACTTTAACTTGATTTTTGGGATGTTACAAAATATTTTGATACAAAATCTTATGATTCTCATTTATATCTTTTATAATTTAAATTTAAATAGTTTAAACTATATAATGATACAAAATTTGTTATGAAAAAAACTTTATTTAATTGGATATAATATTAATCCAAAATTATGTGATTTAAATATGATATGATAGAAAATATTATGATTCAAAATGATTTCATCCAAACTTTTATGATTCAAAATTGATATGATCTGAAACTGGTATGAGTTAAATATATTATGATGTTTAATATTTCTTTTATTCAAAACTATTAAAGTTTTTAAACATTAAAATTTAGATTTAATTTTTCTCTCAAAAACAAAAAAAGGTAACACAAAAATAAAAAAAATAAAAGACAAAAAACAAAAATACAGTAGGTACTTAAAATATGTAGAAAAAGACATTAAAAAAAGAAAAAAAATAGAAAAAGAAAATAGAAAAAATGAAAATCGACTATATATATATATATATATATATATATATATATATATATATATATATATATATATATATATATATATATATATATATATATATATATATATGGATTTTTTTAAATATAAAAAAACTTAAAGAGAGAATACTCACTTAAATGATGTTTTATGAACGTTCGTCCCACGTGATTAAATACTTGAGTCCGTACTACATTTCATGGATATGCATTGTATGCGAACGTATCACAACTAAATATTGAGTTTGACGTTTGTTCCATCGATGAAGTGGGTGGTGAAAAATTGTTCTTGCAAACCTCATCAATTTTTTCGAATTTAAAAACAGTAAAATTGCATATGTATATATATATATATATATATATATATATATATATATATATATATATATATATATATATATATATATATATATATATATATATATATATATCCGATTCAAAAAAGTTAGATGTGTC